>NW_004567111.1:31438123-31476038 GCF_000260355.1 Condylura cristata
CAGGGATCGAACTCATGCAGAAGTGACTTAAGCTTCTTACTGCTGTGCTGTAACCCACTGCACCACCAGGGAGGGCCTGACTCAAGAGACTTTTAAGTCAAGTGTTGAAGGAATGACTTGGTACCCTCTGACAGATTATAGCCAAGTGTAACAGGAGAGAGAGAAATTGAAATTGGAATTGTTAAGCAAAACAGAATCAGACATGGAGATTTGGAAAATTATTGTTTATCTACATTTCAATTAATGAGAAATATATTCAGAAACAAACACTAAGGGATTTTCCTAGTGGCCTAAGGATTAAATCTCAGTGCAATCACCACAACAGCCTGAGATCTAACTCACAGATGATGGAGCGGCAGACATCTTAGTTTTGCTCACTGTTCTCTTCAGCATTGTATTTCAGTTAATCTGTCTGTTCTGCTCCCCACTCTGTTTCTGGTGAATACGCTCACTTCCTACACCACTGGCCTGCACACCAGTTCTTCTATGCACAAATAAAATAAAGTAAAATAAAATAAAATAAAAATATAAAAGAACAGTAAGGGTATGGTCAAATAGCAATTTGATAAGATTAGTGAGGATACAACCAGCCATACCAGCAAAAACACAACCAGTGTGAACTAGAGGATGAAGTAAGGGTGAAGTAAAGGCTATCAGACTCTACATGCCCAGATGTAGTCACTTCTCAGTCACAAATTCCGCAAGATGAGTGAAGAATGACCTGAAAGCCAGATAGTGATGGTCAGGGTTACCTCAACAGACATTGGGATTGTACTAGTTTCCTCTGGTGATGTATTAGTACAATGATTATTTATGATCCTCATGGCCTTGCCCTGGTATCTTCATATTTGAAATCATAGGAAATTATTCCAATATTTATAGTCTGAATTCAGCAGGCAAACACTTTCATCAATCAGGCTGTGCATAGATTCTAAGTACACAGTCTAGTTGTATCTCTTGATGGTCTTGATGCTATAGCCCTTTTGTAACTTGGAATGTCACTGGTCCATCTGATGCTGGACCTGGCAGTGGCACTGATGTCCACAAGCAACATGAGTAAGTGAATGCTGACTGGGAGCCTGAGGCTGCAGTTATCACCCAGAATCTTGACACTAGGATGTACCAAGATGGTGGGTTTGATGGTGTTCACTGGTAACTGAGGGCCAAGGGAGATATCTAAGTCCATGAAAAATGGTCAATTTGGGTATACACTAGAATCCTGGGTTTATGGGACCCTGATAATGGAAAATGCTTGATCTTAGGATGGGGTAAGCAGGGAGCTTGGGTCTACTGAGTTGTCTAGGACTCAGATGCAACAGAGTAAATGGGGGCCTGAGTTCATGGAATCATCCAGGGCCTCATTTCATGTAAAATCTATAGTAACCTGGAGCTAGGTGAGCTGTCTAGAGCTCTGGAGGCACATGTCGCCACTGGGAAGCCTATGGCCACTGGAGTTAGTAGCAGTCTAGATGGGTCAGAGATCCTTTTCTAAGGAATCTTCCAAGGAAGCCATATAGAAGCAGGGAAGCTGCCTAGACCTGGTGGACCCACAAAAACTCTTCCTCAATAGCACAAGGTCTAAACTAGAAATTCTGTCTGCCAACCCCATTTAGAAGCTACCAATTCAGCATTTTATGCTATATGTTAGTTTTTTAAATGCCACAAATGTACAAACACAAAAATAAGAACATGCTTTGAGGGAAAAACAATCACAAAGTATATATTATAAAGCTTTTTGTTACCAATAAAATCGTAGGAAATGGATTTATATGTAGTACAAGATATAATAGAAAATTGGTAAAACGATAAATTGAGTTACTAATTGTTCCCCTGAGAAGAAAAACAAAAGAAATCACCTCATTAATGATAGAAACAAAATACAGCATAATACTTAAAGTCATCATGAATGATATAGGTAACTAAATCAGTATTATGTAGGGAAAATGTAAGAGATAATTGATTTTTCTGGAAAGAGAAGGTACTAAAAGAAAAAAGGAAGCAGAAACAATATATAAAGATATTATAAAAGTAAGAATATTCTTTAAGAATTTCAGAAATCCAGTTTTACTTTATATTAAAGAAAATTAAAAATCATCAGATGGAACTATATTAAACAAAAATATTTTCCATATATTAATTATTAGATAAAAATCCAATCTAAAATTTTGTAAGGTGGAAATGAATAAATGAACAAATAAATACTAGGTAACCCAATCTTTTTTATAAGTTCTGTGATGGTAGCAGCATGATAAAACGATCTTAAAAGTGTAAATGAAATCAGCAAGCAACAACATATTTACCTATGTAACAAAATACTCAACTAATATATATATAAAGTACAGTGCAGATGCTGATGGGAATGCAAATTAGTACAACCACTATGGAAAACTGTTTGGAGGGTTCTCAAACTGCTGAACATGGAGTTTCCCTATGACCCAGCTATCCCACCCCTAGGCATCTACCCAAAAGACACAAAAACACTGATTCAATAAGACATCTATACCCCCACATTTATTGCTGCTTTATTTACATTTGGAAAGACATGGAAACAACCCAAAATGCCCAAAAGTGGATGACTGGATTAAAATGATGTGGTACATATACACAATGGAGTATTACTACTCAGCAACCAAAAAAAAAAAAAAATGCCTTTTGCAGCAACATGGATGGAGCTGGAAAAAATCATGCTTAGTGAAATAAACCAGAAAGAAAAGGAAAAATACCAGATGGTTTCACTCATAGTGGTATAAAGGACCAGGCGTGAAAATAATAACAATAATGAACAACTATATAGCAGACACATTTTACAGTGTGGAGTGGGGAATGGGATTAAAAACGGTGGGAGGAGGGAGGTGCACTGGACTATGGTGATGGTACATGGCTAATTTGATGATGGGAAGCCCACGGGGATTACAACTGAGATGGAAAAAGGCACACAAAGATGTAAAAACTATTATTTAAAAAGAAAAAAAAAGTATAGTGTAGAATTAAAAATAAGTAAACTTACTTTAATATTATCATTACCTTAAATCCCTAGTTAATTGGAGAAAAAAAGATAAAACAGTTGTATACATTAAAAAAAAAGTCATAGAATTACAATGGAACTATTTAATAGATATATTTTCAGAAGGTGTTTGAAAATTTAGATTAAAATGGAAGTTAAAAAAATGTAAATGAACGCTCAGTTTTCTAGAAGTAGAGAGTAAACTAGACCTATAATTTGGATACAGTAAAAAAAAAAAATATATATATCTAATAATGGTCTCATAAAGAACCAATTATTTGAATTCTTTAAAATTCTATGTTTTGTTTAAAACATAGTGCAGTGAATAGACTAGGACATAAAATTACCAAAGCCTTTGATGAGGTAATAAATTGCTGGTGGCTAAAACAACAAACTGGTATACAAAAAGAAAACTAAAGACATCTCTTCTTTTTTATTAAAGGAAACAACTTAATTTTAAACATATATCTATATATATAACAAAAAGAACAAAACCTATCCAAAAACACAAAATCAACTAGGAACTTTTTCTGGGAATTCTCAGAAAGGATAATACATGCAGCCTAATGTATCGACATATTTTGTTTCACAATAGTAAATGAGAGAAAAGATAATTATTTAGTAGCTAATAAAAACATGATAATATTAAATATATGCAATTGTTTAGTCATTAATAAAACATGAACATGATAATTTTCATGTCATAGGATATCAATTGGTGCCTGCCTTTAATTTCAAAATTTTTGTCCATTATTACAATAATTTTGAATTTTCCTTCAATGTAATAAGAAATCAGATAATGTAACTATTACTTAAAAATAAATTCTGATACTGCTTATTTAAAACTATTTAAAATGTTCTGCCTAAAACTGCAAAAAATAAGTGATTCAAATGCTCTCCGTAGTAATCAGAATTCAGTTAATAGAATAGTTTCAAAATAAGAATTAAAGTATCAGTCAATTTTATCATGCTTGACAATATTTTTTAGGTCAAGTAAAGGAATCCTGTTTTCACGACAAAATAAAAACGTAAATTTAAGAAGACTGCTATCCAGAAATCTAAATTCCAGTGTAAAGCGAACATTGCAAATTTCTCTAGTTGAATTTTTCAAGAGTGGTTCATGTTTGCAATAATGGAAGAAAAAATTGCTGAAGTGCCCAGAGGTTGACAAGGATGTGATCTGTTGTGGACAGATAGGCAGGTGGGTCAGATCTCTAACTCAATGTACATGGTAATGGCAGTGGTGGTGTGGTTTGCAACTAGGTAAATTCTTCTGTCAAGAAACTACTTCATGTTGCTAGAACACGCCATACCATTTCCAAGGAGATAGATCTTGAATTTCTAAAAGAGAAATTCCAGAATCACAGAGTGAAGTAGAAATTTCAAAAATAAAATTGTAGTGAAGCTGATAAGAACATAAATGTATATTTTCAGAAGTGCTGCTGTTTATTTTTCTCTGTGTGTATATGCTGTGAAAATAAATTCGGTCAAAAGTTACTGTTTGTAGCATACTAAGTAAGGTAGGATTGCTGGGTTAAAAAGTTGCCTTATTGATTTTTTAATTTCTAATGAAAATCAGTGAATTTTGCAACAATCAGAAGCTCAAAATTGACAGAGCAAATGCATTATTTCTTCTAAGTCTATCTGTTTTGATTCCCCATGTAACATGCTATTCCACATTCAGAAAAAACAAATTATTTTAGGTGGATGCAAAAAGGACTGAATGATTATAATCCATTTTTTTTCCTCACTGAATTATATTTTATAAATTAAAGAGAGGCTCACCGACACAGCATTGGTGCCAGAAGACAAATATAAATATTTTGAGGGATAATCTATAAGCAGAGACCATGTTGTACTATGAATCTTCATTCTTTTACAATGTAGAGGGATTTGGAGCTGTTCTAGAGTCTCATAACCAAGATTTCAGCGGAGCGGGGCTCAACTTTAGCCGAAAAGTAGACATAGAACTAAGGCACACTATGAGAAAGATCAGGAAAAAAAACACCCACACCAATTATATAACTCAAGTTAGCAGCCTAACATGAAGCAGAGAATACTTACTGTCTTTAATGCACGGGATTGCCTGGCCAGAACATAGTGCTGGGTATAGTGAAATGGGTATAGTGAAACCCAAAGACTGCATTCCTAGGGCTGGGAAACTGCCCCAACAACCGGAAATAGTGATAACAATTCAGCTGGGTCAAATTTCGGAACCGATTTAATAACTTAATCTCTATATGGTACCATAAAAACGTACTGGTTGAATTTCAGCTTTGACTGATATTCTGTTATGCATCATATCTTATGTGGAAAATTCCCTTTTTCTTTAGCTTGAGTTGGAGCTTCAATGGACTTTAGTTTTAAAGTCATGCAGGGCTTAACTGCATTTGATATGTTGGAAGAATACAAATAATTTGTGAGCAAAGGAAAACTAGGTAGATTAAAGTATGCCACACATTCTTTGCCACTTTTCTCAGGTAGTTGGACCTGGTTCTCTTCCCTTTGATTGTGATTGGATATGATTCCTTTGACCAATAGGGTATTGTAAAAATGATTCTTCACTCATCTGGTCCTTATAGAAACCAGAAACTCCTGGGATGCCATGCAAATATTTTTAAAAAAAAACTTACCTAAAAAAGCCATAGGGAGAAGCCCATCCACACTAAAATAATGAGATATGTGAATTATTGGATATTAGTAAGTGAAATACACTTTGAGATGTCAGGCCAGCCCCAGTAGAGCTAAGTATTCCCAAATGACACTATGGTGGGAAGTAGATGGAGCAGAATTGTCTGGCCAAGACTTATCCACATTCTTGACCTCTAAAATCTGTGGCGAACTAAGTATTTGTTATTTTAAGCTTACTAACCTTTGGGTTGTTTGTTACACATTAATTGATAATCAAAACAAAATCTTCAATGAATCTCATGCTTTCATGCAATTTCAATTAAAGTCTCAGTTATTTTTCTAACAGAAAATAAATGAGGAACTATGAAGCTATATAATGAATATATTCCAAATTTTAAATAATTTCAGAATATATGATACTAGCATTACAGAAGACAAAAAATGGCAACAGACTTATAAAAAGACAGAGATATGTTAGTTTACAACATTAATTTTATGGAAAAATTTACTATCAATGAATATTTTTAATGAAGTATCTGTATATTAGTGCATGTGACAACCATTTCAGTTGAATGAAACTGAAACTCATTAGAATAAAATGCTGCTGAAGATCAATAATTTGTAAGTTTGTAGTTATTTTAAAAGCATATTTTAATCATGAATTTTAACTTTCTGAGCTGAAAATTCTTTTGGGCCAGAAATCATAGATTTGTCTTTTTCAAATCTCATACTGATTGTCATAGTGTAGCATTTTTCATGCAAAAATTTCATATTTCTAAATGTGAATGTTTCTTCCAGAATATATTAATGTGATGATTTAGTAACAATCTTGGGTTATATTCTTATAACTTACACAACTTTCCTTAACTTGTGTGAGAAAAATTTGCATGCAATCAATTTTTGTTCTCCTAAAGAATCTCTCTTCCAAGAAATCAGAGTACAGATGGCTGTTCCTCCAGTTAATATACTGTCATATAGTAAAAATATATAGTTTTCCATGTGCAAAGGCTCATGATATTGTCAATTGACATTTAGCAGCATTTACCTCTTGGCTGCCAGTTCTGCATTTTACATAATACATTTTTTTCTTACATAAAAAAGTGAAATATAGGGAAATTTTCCGTTGGTGTGCCCCGATGGGATGACAGCATGATTGACATCCAAGTAATAAATGCAGACTTGTAATGTACAGAGACAGCCACATTTTCACACTTTGACATTTTCCCACACCTCAGACTTACATGCTGAAATACTGAACAATTATGGGAGAAAAAACAATGCATCATGGAAAAGTGTAGTATAAGAATAGGTTAACACTAAGTAGAGTTGCCATATGGTATGCCATTCACGACAACGACAGTTCTATTCTTTCTGGGTAGGTACAGGCAATATATGCATTTTGGAAGAAATTTGTACTTCTAGGCAATTTTATAAAACATGCTGTAAATCATTGTCATTTATTATATAGCATTTCAAGTTAAAATTTTTCTTACTTTTCCTGACATGTTAGAATAAAATTATATTTTCCTCCAAATTTCCACCAAACAATATTCTTAGTACCATAATGCAAATGCTTATTGTTTGTGTTTACATTTTATCAAGTTCATACTAGCAATCACCATTACCCTTTGCCTTTTCACATCTGGAACAATAGGGGTAAGAGATGGAACTGAATACTAGACACCTCCTTATAAAAGATCATTGGAAAAAGAAGTGATAAGGAACAAAGGTGATACAGTCAATTATGTAATGTGGAAATAATGTGGAAATAAGAATAGCAGTTAATAGGAAGTAGAATATTGTGGTAACGCAGCAATAAGCACATACTTTAAAATGTATATAGGCTTACTTATCTAGTTTTTTTTTAACTGCTAAGTTTCAAGCTTATTCATTTACAAAATTCAATTATTTAATGGATACTTGTCCCCAATTAGCTAATAAATTATGATTCAGAAATCAATACAGTTTTTGAGGTGGTCTCAATTTAGTGAAAATTATAGCCATTAGATCTGTGTATTATAATACTACTGAAACAACAAATCAGATAAAACAAAAGAGACATAGAAAGACAGAAATGAAGGAATTTAATCTAACTAATCCTCTCTGCTGGGAGTATTAATGAATGGAGCCTTGAAAGTGGAACCCTGTGGAAAACCATAAGGATATATATGAAGTAAGAAAAATTCCAGAAGAAAAAGTCAGCAGAGAAGATAATAACTGCTAAAACTATGATAAAAAGTAAGGAGCTTTGAGAAAATGCATTAAGGAGTTAATGTTACAATGTTTAATGGAGTAAGATGATGTAAATTGAGTTTTATCTTTACTCTGTACTTGGCTGATCTGCCTGTTCCGCTCCCCACTCTGTTTCTGGTGAATCCTCTTAACCACCACCCCTCTGCTTTGTACCCCTAAAAAAATCTTTGTTTTTAAAGCCTTCATTAAAATAAAAAAGAAATGGTTAAACATCCAGTAAGTCATTGAGAAAGCAGCATTATCAAAGTTTTGAAATGAAGATCAAATGTTCAAAGAACAAAGAGGATATGATTAAAATGACATACGTTGATTTTACTCACCCAAACTGGAATTTATGAAAACTGGGGAAGAGAGAGATAGCTTGCTACAAAAAAAAAAAAAAAAAAAAAAAAAAAAAAGATCTGAAAATATACTTTCCCACTGAAAGTAAAAACTGAATATACTCTCAGGTCAAGTAGCTAATAAACATTAGTTTTATGTTGTCTTTGATATATTATAAAATTACCCTAAAATAAAAAATGTGCATGTTTTAAATTCTTACAACTTGCTCATTTATTATTATTATTTGGATCTCTAGGAGTATATAAAACTTTAAGTCTACATACATTAACACATATTTTGTGGGTCAAATAAAATATTAAGTTATTTTGATAATTTTTGATGTTCCTGGGAAAGCACACTGTCATATAATGGTGTGTTGATGGGATGACAACATCATTTGGTCAATAACTAGGAATAATTGTCCTTAATCTTCATATATCATTTTATGATAGACATTTATTTTAATTCCATGTAGAGGCAAGACAGGCTGTTCCATATTAACTTCATCATTTTGGAATAAGAATAAATCTACTTTTTGTCATTATTTTTAGCCACTTTGTGGCCTTTTATATTACTTGACAGATGTTATCTATGGCAATATATCGCTCATTACCATATTAAATGGGTTCAGCAAAGACACAGCCATCCATTGCCAGTTCCTATCATTAAATTGTTTAGTGCTGCCCAAAGCATCCTCGTCACTTGCCAGACATGGAGCAGTGAGGGGACTAAATATATCAGCACTGTTGCACTATGTCTTTTTTTACTGCACTCCAGTTGTGTATTTGTGTGTGAGGAAGATATTCTCCATAGTACATATAATACGCATCACAGAAGAACTAGATGACCCTGTAGGACTTTTAGCATGAGGTATCCACCCATGTCATTATTACTTTTCCTTAGTGTTATTCCCAGTATTAAGAAGATCGCTTTTGTTGGGCTGAATGATATCCACTGGTGCAGTGAAACTTTATATTATCTTGCTTAGGATTTCTACACTGCAAAGCATGTATGATCTGTAAGTTTAGCTTGTTCTGTTGCACTGCAGTGTATGTGCCATCCTGTGATTTCTCACTAGGTTATTTTGAAGTATGTTTTTCTCCCTGTGAAGACTTTTTTATGTTTCATCATTAACATGGCTTGTTCTTTCAGAATTTATCTTAAAAGTCTGTCTGTCTATCCCTCTATCTCTGTATATGGAACAATAGAAGTATTTTTAGAGTACAACAGTAGCTATAGGAGTTCTGTTCTGGCTCAGTTAGCCAAAGAAGAACTGAAGCCCCAGTGATAGTATATAAGAGTCAGATGCTTGGGGTTTTTTGTTTTCTTGATTATTATGTCACAAAATATAGACCTTGTTAGTTTATATGTTGTTTTGTAATCATGGTTGTATCAAGTTGAACAATCTGAAGCCCAAATTGGCGGAATAATGATGAATTATCACCCATTTCTAAAACTGGGGAATTTCATTCAGATTATTCCATTGTAGTTAAGTTTAAGGAATCAGAAACTGTCAGAAGTTCATAGGAATGACTTTTTTTATTCTTTTTTAAGATGGTGTTGGACCTATGCTGTTTTGTCTTCCTCCTTGAACAAATAAAATGCCCTCTTTAGAGCAATTTTGATTAATTATGGATGACCACTGTTTTAATATTTGCTTTTCGTAAACATATGCAAACAACCATTGCCTGCTGCATTCAGAGTCATCAAGGGGACTCCAAACAAATAAAAGTGTTTAATTTGACATTCTAATTATATTATAATTAAAGGTTTGGTGTTGGTTGAATAAACTTTAACTCTCAGATGAAAGTGATATATTTAAGAAATATAAATTAAGTGAAAGTGTTATTTTTTATTAGTCTAGTTTGAAAAGAATATGCTCTTCATATACACAGAGTATGTTGGTGGGAGAATTACAGGTACTACCCTTGAGGGGAGAAGTCAAATACTGTGCAAAAATTAAAAATAATGTAAGAAAGTAAGTAAGTTAATTAAAAAACAAATACAGAGAGTAGCAATCAAATTATCTTAAATGTTTTCTGTATAAATGAGAAACTTTACTATAATTTATATGCTGCTTTATTTGCCTTTTTAGACAAGAAATATATAAATACTATATTTTCTGAAAATTGGATGAAATAGGTATGTAAATACAAGCCATAATTTCTTTTTAAGGGATAAGTACTTAAGAAAATGAGGACTTTATACTTTTTGTATGTTTGAAATATTCCTTCCTCACCAAATAAAGACGTGTAGGAAGAAAGAAATCGAAGAATTCAAATGCATATCATCTCTATTTGTAGAAACAATATTATAAGTGGTGTGATGTTTATGGGAAACCAGAATAGAAATACAAAAACACTAGAAAACAGTGTGTGTTTTCTGAAAATAAATCATATAACACATAGTCATTTGATTTTGCCTCATCTGTATTTTGTACAGTAACTAACATACAATAAATATTTCTGATTTTGTTAAGTAGTGATTTTTTTATCATGTGAATCATTGACGATTTGCCTTCTTTTTTAAATTTAAGATTTATTTACTTATGCATACAAGAACTGCGGTGTAGGTTAGAGGTGCAGGGGTTGAGGGGATCCACCAGAGACAGGGGGGAGCAGAACAGGCAGATCTATTGCAATAGACTGTGAGGGGAGCAGAGAGCAAGACAGGAGAGGTTTGCTGTGCCTTGTGGGTCAGCTCCCTGGGGACAGCTTGATGGCATTGAGTTTTTAACCCCTGTGCCACTGTGAAGGCTGCTGCCTTTCCTTTTCTTTCCCTTTGCATTGGTGGATCAGCACATGCACATCTCTATACTTAGATCTCTGGTGCATGACACTTGGAATCTTCTGGCTGTGGCTTCAGTAATGTCTTAGAAGAGCTGCTTTCCTACTTCTGGTAGTCTGAAATACTTAAAATGTGCCTAGGGAGGAGCTGGGAGACAAGTGCTCTGTTGTTTCTTAGGACACAAGGAGCTCAGAATTTAGGACTCACTTTTGACCTTTAACTTCCTTGTGAGACACTGGGCTTGCCAAAAAATTAGTAAGACATAATAACTATGAGTACTTTGGACAAAAGGACAGTGTAGGGGAACATGGAGAATCCAATGGTAATAAAATTTAGAACTGAAATTTATTGTTACCTGAAGTCCACTTTACGTATGACATTTATCTTTGTGACTATGTTTGACAATAATGGTTTCTAGCATTGAAGAAATAAGCCATGAAATGGATAGCTCTTCTACTGAATGTGTTCCACCTGTACTGATCAGAAATTTGGGGCTTGGCTGACTTGTTAAAATCTTCAGTCATGTTTCCTAAAAGCCATACAGAATTACTGCATTTTCTCTAAAACTTGACTGATACCTACAATCAAGCAAAATCAGCCTTTTAACAAGCCTCCTGCCAATTACATAAAGCTTGAAATTATCACTCTGAACTATTATTATTGCTTCTACAAAACATTGTTACAGATACAAGATTTAATAGCAGTCACCGTATCCTGTTGTTATTTGCCATATATTATGTGTGTGTGTGTGCGGAGAGAGAAAATCTGTTTCTCAATTGATTTTTTTTTTTTTTTTGCTTGAGGTTATATTGGTTTGCATCACTATTTGCATTTTATTTATTTATTTAAAAAAAGGTTTATTTATTTATGGATACAAGAGCTGGGCAGTAGGTCAGAGGTATGGAAGGTGAAAGAATTAAACAGAGACAGAGTAGGGAGCAAAACAAGGAGATCGACTAAAATACACTGCTGAGGGGAGCAGGAGGAGGATCAGGAGAGCTCTGCTGTGGAAAATCTGCTCTTTGGTGGAAAATCAAGCTTATGCTGCAGCAGCTGTGGATTGCTTTAGTGCTGAGCCAACAGGGAGGCCCTGTTTGCATTTTACAAGTGTCTGGTCTCTCCCTTCCCATGATGCAACCATAGTCCATGCACCATGAAAGAATCCACAGTCCTCCATGACAGTCCTTTGTGCTCTCTCTCCACTTTTGGTGACTTGTAATATATTGCCAAGCAGTATGAAACTAGCAAGTTTCAAATAAAATGCACCTGATTTTTAGACCTATGTTTCCATTATAGTACCTTAACACACACATAGTATATTATTTGATTTCCATGCATACTGCATAGTAAGAATCATTCGAACTAGCTATTAAATGAAATGGAATTCCAGAAGGTTAACTGACTTGCTTAGGTCAACAATAAATTGACAGTTTGTTTTTATTTCCAATTCTGTACCATTTCTACTCATAACATGCTGCTTTAGTTAGTAATGGGTCCATGAAAATGTGATTAAGCCCTATGTAGTCAAAGTAAATGAATTCTGTCAATTCAATATTGCACCTCTGCTTATCCTACTTCAGGATGAGTGAAATGATGAAAATGTGATCTTTTCCAGTTAAGATGATGAGGAAAATGAACTTACCATGTTGAGTACAGAACTAACGGTCTAGCAGAGAGTCCTTACATAAAACTTCATTAAACAGATGGATGAACACTGAGGGGAAAAAGGAAGAAGAGTAAAATGATTGGTATGTATTGAGGAAACCAAAGGTAAGTATGTACAAGATAGCACAGAAACAGCTTTGTTTTCAGTTCAGTAAAGGATGACGAGTATATACTTAGAATTGAACTGGCTATACATCATTGTAGTTACCCTTTATCACTCTTTATTATAGGATCAACTGTTTGTTACTCTATGTTAAAATTACTTGGATTGTAATGATTTTGGGGAATTTATTTTAAAAATATGTATGTTATGACATAGGAATTTCCTCAGGACAGATTTTGTGTATAAATAGAAAATCTGAGCAGAAGGATTATACATAGATTTCTGTACATGCTTAATAAATGCAAGTTGATGGTAGTAATCCTAACTTTTATCATCTTTTAGTAGTGGTATGTGACTTAAATTTTATATTGACACAGATAGCACATGCTACTGTGTGCTTATCAGGAAACCTATGAATAAGAAAGCACTGAAGTTTAAAAGGGAAAAGAACTAGGCACCAATAGCTATAGGTAATAGTAAATGTGAAACATATAAGAAAATATTTCCACCCTAATGCCTTAGAATATGTTTACCTTTATCTTCTATTATACAAAATTATATCACAACAAATTGCTTTCTTAAAAAAAAGGTGTTTTTGGCCCTCCCTGGTGGCGTGGCGGGTTAAAGCAGTGCACGGAGAAGCTAAAGCCACTTCCACCTGAGTTCGATTCCCACCTGCCCTGGAAGTGACCACATGGCGCGGCAGACCTCTCCTGATCCCCCACTGCTCCCCTCAGCAGTGTACTTCATCGATCTGCCTGTTCTGCCCCCCACTCTGTCTCTGGTGAAGCCTTTAGCCACCCCTGAGCCTCTGGCCTGTACCCCAGTTCTGTATGTACAAATAAATAAATCTTAAAAAAAAATTGGTGTTTTGATCTATTTATCTAGCCAGCTAGCTAGAATATTTGTCATGATTCATTAGTTAGTAGATTCCACATGAGTTCTTACAGATTTTGTTTACACCGCTTGTCATAAAATCAAAATTGACATAGCCAGACATGAAGGGAATGTGTTAAATTATTTTTATTTGATTTCATTTGACTAAAAGATATGACTTCTTTAATTCTTTTTAAAAACAAAGAGAGAATAAACATAGATTATAGAGTCTCAATTTGGCAAAACCTCCTCTGCTTGCACATCCTACGAAAAGTATTGGCTAATTATATTTTACATGAAACAAGGACATAATTTTCAATGTTTTGACAAGCAACAAATTGCACATTAGTTAGTTGTAAATAAATTTATTAGAAACAGTTGTCCTTGTTTGTAGATTCTCCTTTGAAAGAGAAAATTAATTTAAGGCTCATCATTCATAGAAAATGCATTATAATATCAAAGCAATAGGGAAAAAAAAAACAGAAACAGATCCAAAACATACCTACTAACTAGTAAAAGGAGTCTGATACTGCAACAAGATGAAAGAGAGTACGTGAGATCTATGATATCAGCATGGTGTCTGCTGGTAATCAGATTTTCAGTCATGATTCATTTGGCTTGATTATTCTTCTAATAATGTTATCTGCACTATAATATAAACATAATATTGGTTTCCACTGAGAAACGTAAATTACAGATTGTTAAGTATTTTTTTTCTTAAAGTTTCTTTCATTGTCAATGTAGACCTGTCAGCTTTTTTAGACTTTATGCAGTCCATGATTCTTGAAGTATATTTATAAAAATGAGTACACAGAATCTTAATTTTTATACAGTAAAATTTGAATCAATTAAACAGAGAATTTTTTTGGTAATGGTCAATTTAGGTTGTGATTAATGTAGCCTGTGCAGAAAAAGCAAGTTTCAGTTATAAATATTATTTTCAGGCCTCCCTGGTGGTGCAAGGGGCTAAGTCACAGCACTATGAAGCTATCCACAGCCACTGCAGCATGAGTTAGATCCCTGGTCAGAGAGGTGACCCACATGGTACAGCAGACCTCTCTTGTCCCACCCACTGCTCCCCTCAGCAGTATATTTCAGTGACTCTGCCTACTGTGCTCCCCACTCTGTCTCTAATGAATCCTCTCACTGCCCCTGCACCTCTGGTCTGTACCCCAGTACCTATAAGTATGCATAAATAAATAAATCTTATAAAATAAAAATAAATAAATATTATTTTCTCCAGGTAGGAGGACAAATCAAAATTTATCTAGCTTTCCTAACATTTAGCATCTGTTAAGGACTTTCTGTTGATAGTTGCCAGAATTGTGGTAACTTTTACAGTTTTTCATTTAACTTTCCTGATCACCTTCAGAGGCCAAAATTATTAACTCTATGTTAAGCATGAGGAAACTGAAACTTGGCCAAATTTTGTAATCCAGGCATCTTTACAGGCAGAGATGCTCAACATTAGATCCTCTTTGGGAATGACTCAAATGCATTTTGAGTTTTAAGAAAATATGGATAGGTTCATTGTCTATGGATTATGTTCCTCAGGGACTAACTTCTGAAACAGAAATCAGCAGAGAAATTTAGTAAAAAGCATAAGATCACAGGGTGTTCCTGATGGCACAGGGGTTGGGTCTCAGTGTTATGAAGCTATGTATAGCACCCTGGCCTGGGAGTTAATCCACATGGCACAGGGGACCTCTATTATTTTCCCTCAACTTTCAATTTCAGTCAACCCACCTGTTCTGTTTTCCACTCTGTCTCTGGTGAATGCTCTCACCCACATCCCCACACTTCTGGCCAACACCAGAGTTCTTGTATGCATAAATAAATATAATCTTTAAACAAACAAACAAACAAACAAAAAACAAAGTGTGAGATCATCACCTTTGGAAGAGAGGGATTAAAGTAGGGCATTCCAGAAGAAAAATTTGGACTTAACTGGCTCTTTAAGAAAGCACTGAATTGCTTTCAGGGAGCTTTAAAGCTGAAATGGTCTTTCAGAGTTTTCTCATATGTGGGAGAGGAAGACAGCCTGGGACTTCAGTGTCACTCAACAGTTGACTATGGGCTGCCTCAGAAAGAGGAGGGTTTGGGGGGAGAATACTAGTACCCCCAAAGAGGACCTAAAGGTGAGCATCTCTGCCGACAGCATTCCCATTACTGCAGGGACGACTTTCCATCTTGAAGGAGAATTTGGGCAACATCATCATTCCCGCTAGGTATGCATATATGAGGAGATACTTAAAGCTCTGTGCTAGTGAAACTCTGAGTGATGTTAGAAGTTGGTATGAAACAACATGAAAATAAACACATTCAAATGTACTAATAGCATTGTCATGATTAGAAGATAATTTCTCAATTGTGTATATTTCAAGTTCAAACATTAAAATAAAAGAGACAATTACATTCACTCATTAAAAAAAGTAAACCTTTGCCTTAGTATTAACATCTAGTACACATCTATTTTTAAAAATATAAATGATGTAATTTATATTCATTACAACTTCACTATACTTTTTGGTTGATGTTCTTTTTTGTTTATAAAATTTTAACAAAAATGTTTTTATATCATATGTATGTGCATTCATGAATTGTCTATAAATGCAAAATAATTATATGAAATTAAATTTAATATTAACATGATACTAGCAAAATACAAGATATAAAATAAACTTTTGAAAAGTCAAATAAAAAGAAGAAATATAACTATATGGCTATCAATATATGTAATGTTAAAATGTCTAATATATGTATTCCAGAAGTATCCTTAGAAGCAGGTAAATGAGAACAATCATTATTTTAACTATAATGGATTATACTGGAGATATATAAGGAGATACTTAAAGTTCTGTGCTTAAAGCTCTTTGCAAAACTAAAAACTGATGCTCCATGTTTGCTATTACTTTCAAGATACCGTGCCTCTGGAGGAAGGCTCAGAAAAAATTCTACAAATAGTCAAGTATCCAGATTTTCAAAGTAGAACATGGAGTTTGAAAATTTAGAAATATGTTGAAGTCAACAGGAAATTATTTTAAAGCAGTAATGGTTAATAAATATAAAGTTTAGACCCTCCCTGGTGGCGCAGCTGATTAAAACACTGCACTAAGAAGCTTAAGCCACTTCAGCATGAATTCGATCCCTGCCTACCCCACAGGTGACCACATGGTGTGGCAGACCTCTCCTGACCCGCCCACTGCTCCCCTCAGCAGTGTACTTAGTCGTTCTGCCTGTTCTGCTCCCCACTCTGTCCCTGGTGAATTTTCTCACCCTCCGCGTCTCTGGTCTGTAGCCCATTTCTGTATGAATAAATAAATCTTTAAAAAAATTAAAAAAAATAAATATAAAGTTTAAGTTGTGATTATATAGTGTTCATTAAAATCTTAATAAGTTCTTATATTGATATGTAAAATATAATTTTTATCTTTGCCATAGAAACCAGCAATAGTAATTCCTGGGTAGTCTAACAATATCAATTTAAGTTCATTTAATTTTTTTAAATTTGAAAATCCACAAGCTGCATATGACTATTGTATTGGACAACACTTTTATAGTCTATCTTTTCTAAGATCAAAGTAGAGATTGTAACTGCAATAGAAATAGAAACTTGACTTTTACATTCAAGAAACTATTAGGTTAGTAAAATACCCTGGGTTTTAGATTATATGTGTAGATCCAAACAATATTAGAAAGCTCACAAAGTGTTCTTCAGTAAAACAATGCAAGAAAAGGTGCTATCATCTTACTAACCACTAAGAGGCACTGATTTGATAACATATAAGGAACACATGAAGAAATGACACTCTATAAAATAAACACGGCATGTTAAAGGGTCCTGACAAAACAAGAATCAAAACAAGGATTGCTTGTTTGACCATTCACTCTTTAGGTTTGGGTGAATAGTGCAGTGAGCCAGAAATAAAGATCTAATTAGTATGTGTGTCCTCAGACAAGCAATCCTCCTACAGTTATTCTTGCTGTGAATGCTTGTCATCAACATGATAGGCAGGAAGCTATGGCAACTAGAAATATAGGAAAGGCATTAGAGGGCAAAGCCAAGCCAGTCACTTTGAGGCTACAACAAATATTATGTTAATATTTTCCCTGACCTACCTAAATCAGAGCACATTTATCATTATTATCAAAATCAAAGCATTTTTTTTTTGCCACTTTAATTCAAGTGGCAAAATTTAATTGACCATCTCAGTTCCTTTTGGTAATTTGGTAGCATATGTAGGTAGACAGAATTTCCAATACTTTTACAGTCTATAAAAATTTGCTGGCAGAAATTTTTTTCTAATTTATTTTATTTTCCTAATAAGATAGCATCAATTTAACAGTAGAGGTAGCCCCCCTCCTTTTTTTCCCCCTCAATTAGTTTTGCACAAACATTTTTAGCAGCTTAGACAGATTTCCCATTCCAGGGCTAGAAATTGCCTGGTGGCAACAAGGGGTTAAGTCTCAATTCTATGAAGCTATCAGCCACTGCAGGCAATTTCCACCCCCAGCCAGGTTGCTGGAGCAGCAGACCTCTCCTGCCTCTACCACTCCCCTCAGTGCATTTCAGTAACTCCACCTGTTGGGTTTCTCATTATGTCTCTGGAGAATCTTTTCACCCCCAACACCTATGACCTGTACCCCAGTTCTTGTATGTATAAATTAAAAAAAAAAAAGCTTTAAAATATACTAAACTTGAGATATCACTTTGGGGAAGTTTGGTAGACTTATACCCATTGTTGTATAAAAACTAACACTATGCAGTACAAAATGTCCCATCAAGAGAGCAATAGAATGTTTCCTTAGAGAACATAAGAGAGTAATGAAAGAATGTATATAAAAGGACAAGATATCTGCAAAATCAGCAAAGTCAGTATAGTCAGTACAGTAAAGTGGTTTCAAGCTCAGGCTTAACAGGTCAGACTGACTCAGTTCCAGTCATAAGTTCTAGTCAGTTCTAGACATATTTGCACAGTGAACATGTACAGGTCCACACTTTGTACAAGAAGTAGTTGTATTTTGATCGGAAAAATGAAGCAAAATGATGGTTTTAATGTCATATGCCTAAACCTTAAGATTTCGAGCAGCTTGGACTACCATGCTCTCTCGAGGAAGTCAAACTTCTTTGAAGAAAAATGGCAATCCTGAGATGATGGTGCTATAAAATAGGCCAAAACTGCTGTGTAGAGAGGCCACTGGAAGCACACTGTGATGCCTGCCTGTGTGAGGCTATCTTGGATTTCTAACCCAGCATGATCACTAGTTGAAAGCATCAAGGGAATGACTTTAGCTGATGCTTCCTGGAGCAGAAAACCTTTTAGCAGAGGCCAGTCAACTCAGAGAATCATAAGAAATAACAAGTTGATGTTGCTTTAAGCCATTATGTTTTAGAGTGATTAGTGCAACAGAATATACTCAGAATGTTACAGGGCAAGGAGAGAGGAACCACTGAACCCCCAAACCTGCCCACTCTAAATAGGTTCTGCCATCCACTGCATCAAGACAAAATCTATCAGACCTCTAATGGAAAGGAACTTTAATACAATCAGTTCAATTAAAAAAAAAAAAAACAAAGAATATGGTTTCTAAATCATCAAACACCTAAAGTTACCCATTCCCTTGTGGGTAAAAGTCCACCCAATAGGGATTGGCTCCAAGTAAGGCTTTAAAGCCTGCCACAAGTCTAAAGCATTTTCTGGCTGGGACCCATAGAAAAGGGTCAGCGATGGCCAGACAAGTCTGGACGGAAATGCGCAAAATCAAAATCAACAAAAATGCTGCCATAGTCTACCTCCCCAAGGATCTCTCACCCACATCTGTTTCAACTAGTCCAGGGCTAAAAAACAAGAGCCGTCTCTTCACATGTGTCTCTGCTCCATGTGCCTCCCACAGGTCTCCTGGCTCTATCCTGCTTCCTTCCTCCTCTGTCTCCTCTCCAGCTTCCTCTCTTGTCCTCAGCTCCACCCTCTTTTTGGGAGAGGCAGGGGACCTGGAACATGTCCTTTTCTTGTGGACCACCCTGTTACAAAAACACCTACTAAAAATGGCATAAATGATCTCATCAATGGAAAATTATTAGTTATTCTTAAAATTACCTTAGGAAGCGAAAAGCTCATTTTGGATATTTAGTAATATGGCTGATTTATTTGATGTTGACATTAGTATATTTATCATGTTGGGGCATCTTCTTTTTTATATATCAAGAATGATCCTTTAGGGTTTGCATATTTGAGTTAAATCTTTTAAAATATGCCTGCTATTAAAACAAAACCTGGAAAAGCATACATATTTTTAAACAAATAGAGCAAAAGAATGGCTTTTCAAGCAGAGTTGAAGAATGACTCAGTTATCTAATTGGCAATTATAAACATGTCACTCATTTATTTATGATCCTTCTGTCTTTTAAGTGTGAGTTCTAGCAAGCTTCTTGCTTAATTTTTTCTCACTTTCCCTTATATTACTCCCTTTTATTCTAGAATTGACTAATTCTACTTCCTTATAAGCAAACTCATTTTGCTATGTGACACTATAACTTTTTCCCTTCCATTATTTTCTTTCTTAATTGCCTAATTTTTTTCCTTACAAATGGTACTGAGATTTAACCACCTCTATGAAGCTTTCCATGAATATCACCTATCAATAAATTAACCACCCCACTCTTTGTATTTGTATTAATATCTGCTATTGTGTAAAAACATTACCATAAATGCAATGACTTGAAGCAACACAGATTTACTATTTCTATGAACCTGGACTTTAGACACACTTACCTGGATCTCTGTTTTACAATCACACAACGTTGAAATTAAGAAATTGATTGCAACTAGAGTCTCATCTTTAACTAGATTTGCTTCCAAGCTCATGAGACTGTTATCAGCATTCAGCAACAGACAGGCTGTTAACTGAGAATCAAATTCAAATCTCACCCTCAAAATGTTTCTCATATGACCCTGACCATAGACCAGTTCACAACATGGTTATCTCGCTTCTTCAAGGACAGGAATGATGCAAGTCTCAATAAAACAGATACTACAGTCTTTTGTAGTGTTTATGTTCCTTGAACATATATCCATCTCTATTATGCCCTGAAAGTTGTGTCTCTCCAAAATTCCTAAGTGAAGATATGATATCCAATTTAGTGACATTTAAGGAAGTAACTAAGGTTTCATGAAGTCACAAGAACAGAACCTTGATCCCATAAATGGTCATCCGAGAATTAACTCTGATTCCAACTCAGTGAGCATGCACTGGGGGGAGTTCATGAGATGATATAGTGAAAAGCAGCCAGAAAAGAAATTTCAGTTGAGACTGAATGGAACAGACTTTGGGCTCCTTAGCCTCTTGAAGTAACATTTTTGTTCATTAAGTCACCCAGTATGAGGCATTTTGTGACAGCAGCTCATATAATGTTCTTTGGTTAGAAACAAGTTACAGGTTCTGTTCCTAGTCAAAAAAAAGGTAGAAAGAGGACTTTTACATAAGGTATGAATACCAAGAGGCAGGTGGTGTTGGGCTACATTTAAGTCTGCCCAGCAGCAGTCCTATTTCACTTTGTGTAACTCTAGTATATGTGCATCCTTCAGGATCTATGGTAATCATTTGACCCATCCACATATTCCCACTGTGCTTTTTAGGAGGTGGTAAGTTTGTGCTTTGGGGCCCATGTTTGCAGTTGATCATGGATATGTGCCTTTTTGACTACTGCAATATAAATGGTAGGTATTGTATTTGAAGCCTTATGCTGTGGGCAAAGTTAATTTTTCTTGCTGTTTAAGCAGTGGGAGTGACTGCTTTGTTGGTGCCTGGGGCAGACCCTCATCCCAGCAAGGACAGCTGGAGGGTTGGCACAGGCTGCAGAAAGCACTAGTGGCAGGAGTGGTGCTTCCTGTACTGCTGTTCCCCTGGCCTGGGGCCCCTGTTCTAAAAGCCACAGCCTTGGTAACAGGTCCTGCTCCCTCTTTGGCATGCTGCCTGTGGGCAGAACCTCCACTTTGAGCAGAAACCCTAAGACTCAGGCAGCAGTGGTGGAAGTTTCCATGTTAAAATTGTCAGTGGGCTCCAAGCTCCAAAACCTTACTGAAAGGACAGCATCATCTTGAAGTGTTTACAGGGCACCCCAGTGTGAACTGGGTCACCTGTCTGTGGGGCCTCACCCACGTGCTTAAAATCCAGTTATACTGAGTTATACTGCAGATGCACACAAAAGGGTTTGTTTACAAAAGGGGAAAAGAAAAGGAAACGGCAACTGGAATATCTTACCGGCTGACTTGGAGCTCTGGTAACTAACTGAAAGCCCTGAGTCCCACGGTCTGGAGAGCTGTTTCCCAGCGGGAGAGCGAGAGTCGAAATGGCGCCCTATTTATCCCCCATGTCCCAAAATGCCTGCTTAGCTCCGCCCTTGGATCCTCGCAGTTCTCTCCTAGTACTGCTGGGAGTTGTAGTTTTCAATCACAGGAGTAGGGGGTAGAGTCCAGAAAGCCGGAGTAGGGGTGGAGTCCACAAGATTCTGCAGAGTTCCTTTAGAACATCCTTCCCCTTAACAGAAGGAGAAGCCTTTTGTTTGGGACCTTGGGACACTGTGGGCACTCTATGGGGTAAGGTTTGTGGGTTTAAGATTTGTGGTCTTAGAATCGCTATTTCCCCTGTGTGTTTAAAAAAAGCACATTGTGGGCTCTCCCTGGTGGCACAATGGGTTAAAGCACTGCATTATGAAGCTCTCTGAAGCCACTTCAGCATGAGTTCAATCCCGCCCCAGAGTGACGCACATGGCACAGCAGACCTCTCCTGACCCACCCGCTGCTCCCCTCAGCAGTGTACTTTATCAATCTGCCTGTTCTGTTCTCCACTCTCTGTCCTCTCACCCAACAAACCTCTGGCCTATACTCAGTTCTGTAAGCATAAATAAATAAATCTTAAAAAAAAAAAGCACATTGTTAAATTCTCTGAGCCTGAGTGGTCTTGCAATTTAGTGCACAGGTTAGAACCTACAGATAATGACTGACCTGTTCTCTATGCTAGCACTGTATTCTGTCCTCTAGCATAGCTATAATCTTGTTTCATTATTTCTAAAAGGGAATTTTAAAAACCTGTTTCTTTCGCCTTGCATTACTAGCCAGGAGTACCCTACAATACAATGGAGACTGTCATCCTGGGATTCTTAAATCACCATCCCAAGCAGATCCACTCCCTAACTCTATTGGCTATATTGTAATATGGACAAGGATATACTTGTTTTTGGCTAAGCTAATATAATGTTAGACATGTTTATTACTGCAGCATAAATGGTATTATTCTAACACAGAGTGGAGTATATGCTATTTTTTTAAAGATTTATTTATTTAAGCATACAGTATTGGGTACAGGCTAGAGGTGCAGGGGTGGTGGGAAGATTCACTAGAGACAAAGTAGGGAGCAGAACAGGTAAATCAATGAAATATACTGCTGAGGGGAGCAGCGGGCAGGTGAGGAGAGATCTGCCACACCATGTGGATCACCTCTGGGCCTGGATATCGAACTCACACTGACGTGTCTGCGGCTTGTAGTGCTGCATTCTAACCCTCTGCACCACCAGGGAAGGCCCTAAGTATATGCTTCTTATTCTTATGTGTCTGAATTTTAAACTTCATGGAAATAAGAACCATCTCTCTTGTTAATTCCATAATATACCAAGTTAGTATTTGGGATTTGGTGGGAAACCCACTAACATTTATTAAATGAATGATTAATGAAACAGTTGTTTCTAACTCTATTTTACATTTGTTTCCATTTTCCTGAAATGTCACAGTTAGTACATGATTTTTCCTATGCTGATTATCTTGATGATTGTGATACCTTCTCTGTTAACTTATTTTAAAAATTAGCTTCATGGGCTCTCCCTGGTGGTGCAATGGATTAAAGCACAGCACTTCAAGCTAGCTGCAGCTGCTTCCAGGAGAATTTGATTCCCTGCTGGGCAGCAGACCTCTTGTCAGTCAGCCTGTTCTGCTCCCCACTCTATCTCTGGTGAATCCTTTCACTGCCCCTGCATCTCTGGCCTGTACTCCAGTTCTGTATGCATAAATAAATAAATCTTCAACAACAAACAAAAAACTAAATACTAAATAAGTTATAGATATTGACATGTGACATATAAATACAAATATAAATACACCTTCAGAAGCTCCTAATAGTTTGATAGACCTAAATGAAAATTTAAGTAGCTGACAATGAGCCAATCTTGATGACCGTCGTAAATTTGTTTGAGTTCCTGTTAGCTTCACTTTTCTCATTTATCAAGAAGAAAAAAATAGTGTCAAATATGTCATTTGGTTGAAAAAATAATTAAATGAGATAAAGCTTTGCACCTATTTTATGGACAGTCAAGTGTCATAAAAATTTAAAGCAATATAAACCAACACCTTAATATTCTGCAGAAACTAACTCTTTGCTGAGTTTTTGTTGTTGTTGTTGTTGTTACCATTGTTCTAACACCTAAGTATTTTCTGTCATCTTCCCTTGCTGCTGAATGGAAGACACAAATAGTAGACACTAAAATTGTTTTTCCAAAATTTTTGAAGATCTGTAGGTAGAATTTTAAGAAAATGTATACAGAAAACAAAGTGTGACAGGATAATTATATGCTCTCTAATACTGACTTCAAAAATATGTCAGAAAAAAAATAAGCTTAGCAAAATAGACCTGTAAGTTCAGAGATGTGGCTATTTTAATACTGTGTTTTGAAGAAATTGTATAGAAATAGCTCATTTGTGAGAAAATGTAATCCCTCTTATGTTACAAAGGTTATAGGATCCTTATACAATGTTATAACAAAAGTGTTTTATTTCTTGGAGCACCAAAAGACTATTTTGTTATCTTTCTTATTACTCCAAAGCTCATAAAAAATGTTAACATATCCATTTATAACAATTCTATATTTTCAAAGTTACTGAAAGCAATTCTACCTTTGTTTCAGAGGCTAGATAAGTACCATACAAAATAATTTTGAAATAAGTGACCAAATTCTTTGCTGACATGAGAAAATTGCTTATGGAAAAATTTATTTTTTATATATTTGCATTATATCTAAGTAATAAAACTTGTGATAAGATGATAACATGCAGTCTACCATTTCCTATTGGTAGATATTTTGAGAAACTTCTGTGAGAAGTTCTTAGTCTTTCAAAAAAATATATTAAGGAAATTCAACTAGGGCAAATTTTAATGAACCATACTTAAATTATATATTTTACCCATACATCTATAGTTGATTGACAATTAAGAACTTAGTAGCAATTTAGATAATTTAAAATTCATAGTTATATAATATACTGCTTCTCATATTTTTATTAAAAATAAAAATATAGGCCCTCCCTGGTGGCGCAGCGGGTTAAAGCACAGCAGTGAGAATCTAAGGCCGGTTCCGCATGAGTTCGATTCCCGCCTGCCCCGGAGGTGACCACATGGCGCGGCAGACCTCTCCTGACCCGCCCGCTGCTCCCCTCAGCAGTGTACTTCATCGATCTGCCTGTTCTGCTCCCCGCTCTGTCTCTGGTGAAGCCTCTCGCCACCCCTGAGCCTCTGGCCTGTACCCAGTTTGTATACACAAATAAATAATAAATCTTTAAAAAAAATAAATAAAAATATAATGTCCTTACTCTATTGGAATAATTCTCAGATTCCTAGTTTACCCTTTAGGGTACTACAAAATATCTGTAACACATGCACAAAGAGAAGGTATGGGAGATTTAAGGGAAAATACAGTAAATCACTTCTGTGGTAACTAATACCAGACTGAGCTTATATAATGTTATGTAACAAATTTAAAAGTGTCAAATTTCCTCAAAATTTCAGTCAGCTCAATTCCCTGTGATTTTTATCTTTGTAGTAGAAAAAATACATATATTTTAGTATAGATGTCTAAACACAATATAGGTGAAAGAACTTAACACAATAAATCAAGAGGTAGAAACACAAATTTCTGCTTTGTCATGCTCGGTGAGCTTCTGGGGAGAAAGTATTTCTATTTTCTTCATACTGAAGAACTCATATATTTTCCATTGATTACTCCTTGCTCTAAAATTTTATCAATACTGTGATAATTATCAACTGCAGAAAGTTCTGAAGTCAAATATGTAGAGGGAAGTTGACAAAAACATAGATCACTTTGACTGCTGTTATGACAGATCAGAAATGGCATAGATATCAAAGAGGTGACTAGTAATGTAGAAACCATGTAAGTCTAGAAGGGAGTCACTTTAATCAACACGTCCTGGGAAAAATACTTAGTCTTTGGAAACCAACAAGACTGGTCTCAATAAATAATATGAGATTCAACAGACAACTACTCTGAGCTTTATTTTTTGATTTATGAGTCAATATGATGATCTCTAGTGGATTTACACTGAGGATCTCATTATATACTATTATATCTACTATACTTCCTTTATACATGTTATGTGCTTATATGGGTTATTGATTACCTCTATTACTATTAAAAAGTTAGGATATTATCTGAAAGTGTGGTAAATATACAATGAAGGTAGCTATTTATGGCTTATTAGGTACCTATTAATTTCTTTTATTTTGGATATCTTTGGATTCTGTTTTTAATACAGAGGGTACCTAGTTAATTTCTTAAATTACTTAAGTTGTGGAAGCTTCTTCTAGGAAACTTACCCTTTATTTTAGAGTCAAAAATTAGTTATTGTCTCTTGACTTGTTTATTAATCAGTACTTGAGATTATAGAAAGATTGAGTAACCTTAAAGAATAAGATAGACTTGCAAGTAATTTGAGTTAGTCTTGCTGAACATGAACAATAGCCATTGGGATAATTGTTATTTTATATATTATTTTATTATTTTTACTTTGATATATAAAAGATATTGGAAGGATTAAAGATGAAGGTGGGTAGGTGCATGGAGGTTATGTCAAGATTAGCTACATGTCCTTTATTATTCCATCTTCCCAGGCACTGATCACTCTTCAGAGCTGACATTTCTTATGCAATTTATGCACTAATTTTTCTAAGATTTATTTATCAAAGACCTTGCATGAAACCACATAAATTTGGTCTCTTTAGAAGTCCATCAGCTTGAGAAGGGCAGTAAAAGGAATAAATGTCATTTGGTAAGGTTTAGAAAGCACTGTCCTGAGAATAAATAATTTTTTAAATTTATGGTTATAATTATGCTTTTTTTCAAGGTTAGGTTTTCTTTCCCTCTTTGTATAGCCAGTTATAATTTACATTTTTGTTGATATGAAGCGTTGTCCATGAGCATAGTTTTTTGGAGTGATCATCTGTCCGATCCATTTCCTTCAAAGCATTTCCTTCCTTATTTGCTTAACTGAAGTAGATTAAGAATATATATATATATATTATATGGCTCCAAAAATATAATCCTTTTAGGAGAAAACAGCTCAAGACAACCATCATAGCTATCTATCTATCAATAGATCAATAGATAGA
Organism: Condylura cristata; assembly: GCF_000260355.1. Lineage (NCBI taxonomy): Eukaryota > Metazoa > Chordata > Mammalia > Eulipotyphla > Talpidae > Condylura > Condylura cristata. Next base: position 31,465,213 of record NW_004567111.1, read on the forward strand.
CCTTGATTACACAGCAATCTGTAAAGCCTCACTGAGGAGGATAAACCGTGCTAAGGCAAGCTAACTCAGACTCATTCTTCTTCTTTCCAAACATACTTCATCATTAGCATTTTTAATTTATTGATTTAAATAACCATGGAACCTCCTTGAGCATCTCATCTTATTTTCTATAATCAAGCATTTACAATTTACTGGGAAAATGTACAATAGGGGAACCTATACCTATCATCACTATTTTCATCTATATTTCTTCAAATTTTTCACCAAATACAAGCTGGCCAATACAAGATTTCTAGAAATGAATAAATGAAAATCAAAATAAATCAAAAGAAACTTCTATGAATAAAAGTTAATATACTTAGAGGTATTGTCTGTATTTTTCTTGTGCTCAGAGCAGAGCTTTATAAGGACCCTATGGACAATGGGAAAGGAATAACTAGAGTTCCCAGGAAAATATCTAGTATGACCTATTTTCTATAAACCCAATGATTTTTTTAGTTATTTAAAAAGTTATAACTTATTTTCCCTTTACAAAACAGCTAAATTTATTATGTAGCACCTACAAAGAACCAAATACTGTATAGCTAAACATCTAAAGTTCTTGCTATTAGTTATTAATATTAAGTGTGTGAACTTGTAAATATTATATACATTCACCCTATTGTAATTTTGTATGGCTTGTGGTCTTATATAATGTTTTCCCCCATGTTTTCTCAGAAGCGTTGATATTCAATTAATAGTGCTTTCTTTAAAGCATACTTCTGAGTACAAATAATTACCAAATGGTAATATTTTTATTGTTCTTATTTTTATTTATATATGTGAATATATAAATATATATGTGTCATATGTATGTGATGGTGGTTAGCTGAAACATAAGATTTTCATAAGCTTCAGATGGGTACTTCTTGCTCTATCTTTCTATTTCCATTTGATTACTTTATAAGTTATAATGAGAATTCAGAGAAGGTCCTAACTAAAACTCATAAAGCTGTAAATTCCATAGTCAAAACTGTCATTGCTTTCTCCTTCACACCACTAAGTTAATTAGGATAAGTTCAGTAATAGTGTACAAACTGAATTTACTTGCATAAGCATTATATTTGTTCACTGAAATATAAGAAAAGAAACAAGAAAGAAAGAGGAGATCTAGTTTAGGTAGAAATATATTCACTAAAATATGATTATCCATAGCCAACCATTTCCTTAAAGTAACTGTATGTGCTCATATTTGAAAAATTAGACCAGATGGCAATTGTTTGTTCTGTTGGCCTAATAATTTACTAATATTTCACTTGGATAGGTTTTAATATCTTCACATTTTTAAAGGGCTGGTTTGACAAATATGACCCCCAAGTGGGCTTGCTTACTTTTCTTGTTGATTGTTTTGAGCTGAAATGACTTAAAAATTATTTATTTATGCATACAGAACTGGGGTACAGGCCAGAAGTTCAGGGGTGAGAGGATTCACTAGAGACAGAGCAGGAAGCAGACAGGCAGTTGGACGAAGTACACTGCTGACGGGAGCAGCAGGTGAGACAGGAGAGGTCTGCCACACCATGTGGGTCACCTCCCTGGTCAGGGGTTGAACTCATGCTGAAGCAGCTGCAGCTAGCTTCATAATGCTGCACTTTAACCCACTGTGCCACCATGAGGGGCCCTGAAATGTCTTTCAAAGAAGAGAATTATCTGCAAGAATGACAAAGATTTATTTATCTATTTGCTTTTTATAGCTTTCATCCCTTTAAAGTTCCAGTGCCCACCCATCCTAAAGTTCGTCATAGCAGAGACAAATCACTGAAAGTATCTTCTCCATCTTCTTCTACCTCCATGGTTTCCCTCTCTATTGACTCCTTCCATATATAAATTCTCCATCTTGGGGTTTAAAACGAACACACACACACACACACACACACACACAAATATTGAGCCTCATTTCTCTGTGTTTCAAAAAAGCCTTTTAGAAAGATGAGTCTAAAATCATCATCACCAGTTTTGTGCCTTTTTAATACACTTTTAACATTTATGGGGTTTGACTGCTTAAACTTGTTTCTTAAAGTTAAGGTTAATGGTTTACAATTATCAGAGCCCAAGGCTTTCTTAAATTTACTTCAACCTGTTTCTCAGAGAGTTCTCTAAGTGTTCTCCAATCTCTCAGATAACGCTTTCCCCCATCTGTAAAAAAATCTTGTTTTTCATGGTTCTTTAATTCTCCACTATTACTGTCTTATTTTATTCACTAGTTTATTTCATTGTGAGGTCTCCCACCACCCATTAGCCTTTTTTTTTTCTAATTCCAATTTTGCCCTCTCAGCAATAGATAGACCTTGATTACACAGCAATCGGTAAAGCCTCACTAAGGAGGATAAACCGTGCTAAGGCAAGCTGTCTAAGTCAGACTCATTCTTCTTCCCAAAACATACTTCATCATTAGCATTTTTAATTTATTCATTTAAATAACCATGGGACCTCCTTGAACATCTCCTCTTATTTTCTATAATCAAGCAGATATTGTCAGGTAATTAAACACCACACAATATTTGTTATTGGTCCCTTTATTCTATAGGTGGAATATAGGGGAACCAAGTAAGGGATCAGGGGAAAATAATAATAAAAATAAATTGGCAGGCAACTATAAATCAGAGGCATTATGCAGGGAAGGGGAGAGGAGAGGAAGGGAGTAATGCAGGGGAGGGAAGGGCAAAGGAGACTGTGTTGATGGTGTATGGCTGAAGTGATGGTGGGAGTCTGTGGGGATTACCCAGAGAGAAAAAGGCAAACGTTGTACAAAAATGAAAATGATGTTTCTCTCTCTCTCTCTCTCTCTCTCTCTCTCTATATATATATATATATATTAAAAAATAACAGCAGAGAAGTCAGTGAGTGCACATAAACTATCAGGTGTGTGTTTGTACTATGATCCATGGTGATTTAGATGCTCATCTTCTTTGCCTGGATTATTAAATAAAATCCCACTTGGGACACTTACTGTATCTCCCCATTGTTAACATCTTTACATTTTGAAATACCATTCCAGGTTTACTTTTATAGTTTTTACTTAAAGCATAGATTGGTTCTATAACTTTCTTACATATAATATACTATGGTTTCAAATTACTAGAAAGATCAAATCAAACATAGATCAAACATATCCTTTTTAAAATCTGCCTCTGTAGGATTTTGCCAACTTCCTTCCTGTCCTTCTGTTTTATTATTATTATTTTTTTAAGATTTATTTATTTATACATTCAGAACTGGGGTACAGGCAAGAGGTGCCAGAGAGGTGAGAGGATTCACCAGAGACAGAGTTAGGAGCAGAAAAGGTTCACTGACAAGCACACTGTTGAGGGGAGCAGCGGGTGGTCAGGAGAGGTCTGCCATGCCATGCGGTCACCTCCAGGGTGGGAATTGAACTCATGCTGAAGTCCTGCCCTTCTGTTTTAGCAGAGCTAATTTCCCATATAAAAGGTAGATTTTCACTGTTAAGATGAGTAAGTTAATTATCATACATTTTACGTTTTAATATACTACATTTTAGTTTCTAATAAATAGCACTGACAGCTCCTAGAATGAGGAGACATGTCTAGTATTAAATGCAGTCATTTCAAAATTCATGTTATAAGTATCATGGCTGGGTCCCGCCAAGCAGATCCCGAGGTAAATATTCCAATGTAAAGGATTTATTAAGGAAGAGCTCCCAGGCAAATACAGGGAAGGAATGGAGGAAGCAGGACAAAGATAGGAAGTCAGCTAAGATGGCTTGAATGTAATTTTAGGAAAAAACTCAGACTATATCTGATACATCAGGGAAATTCTTGTACTTGTATTATGTCTTGGAGGCTGTCTTAACCAAAGGCCAGGAAGCTGGTCTTTAAAATTGCTATTCACACCAGTATTTATCTCAAGACGGCAAAAGAGTGATGGACTGTCCCTTCCAGGTAATTCTAGCTCTCTTTGGTCTTGAGACCAAAGTCTGTTCTCAAAAGAAGTGCCACTGTTGCATTTATAGGTTATTGGAAGCAAAACCCAAGGTAGAGGAATTGATCCAGATATGCCTCATTGGGTCTGAACAGATCTGGTACAACAAAAGTGCCCTGTTACAATGAGGTTTTGACAGAAAAGTGTTGTTTGAATTTGTATGTAGGAATTTAAGAATTGGAAAACATGATGTCTTCATGGCCAAAAGCCTCATGAGAAGCGGGATAAGTATTAAAATATGAGACTTCTGAGCATTCTGTCTTTACAGGCTACCTAAAAGTAGACCTCTGCTGCTTATCTGATCAAGTGACTTATGTGGAACACAGAGTTTGCCTGCCAAGTAAGCTCCCAATAAGACACAAATCTCTGTACCTCAAACTCAGTGGAATCTGTTTACTCTGTTGGTCATCGAACACTTAGCAACCTGATCTGCTTGAATTCCAGAAATCACTTTTTATTTCCCTGGGCCTGTGAAGGGTCTCTGGCCTCAATACTATTTTTCTTCAGGAATTCTGGTCTTTGTATGGAATCCTATTTTTCATAGTATCATGTTTCCTGATTATGAATCATATTATTTCCAACAAAGTGAGGGTATCAATTTAATGATGTTTTCAGTATCATATGAATAGAAATTTAGGTGACATAATTTTGTTGCTAGGTAATATTTTTATGCATTTCCCCCTATTTAATATGCAAGCAATATCATTATTTTATTTCAAGATAAATATAAATTAGACTTACATGGATTTGCACAAATATACTGGAACACCCCCCTCTTCAAAAACAAAAACAAAAACAACAAACCTCTTGCAAAGTTTTTAAGAGGTATCATTTGTCAGAGTATTTTCTTTTCTCATTCGCTACTTCTAGAAACCTACAATTTTAATAATTCTTATTTGCCTGGCTATAATGTTAAATTCTTCCTTTCATATCGTCTCCAATCTAGTTTGGCCATACTCATGTATTCTACTACCTGTTATTCATATTGGTCCCATTGTCAGCTAGAGAATATTATGGGAGAGATTCACAGGGTGACTGAAGGCCCAAGCTTTTGACCTTCTTCACGGTTTCCTGTGTCTGCTGTGAATGCATAGAGATCACACTGACATATTCTACAAGGCTAGGCATCTGTTTATTAACATCCTGTTTATAATATCTCTGTGATGGTTCTGCAGCAAGACTGCATTAATTAGATTTTTTTTGTTATTAGCATAGAAAAATGATATTGGAAATTTGCTACTGCCTGTTGATTCTGTAAAACTGTTCCCTTTTATATGGAAGATGGAATGAAGATGAGTAAGTTAATTATCAGGCAGCTAAATTTAGTACATGTTGTTTCTGCAAACCTAATAATTTATCATACATGGTGTGTTTGAAAAGTAAAGTCCTCTGATGTCTGATAGTTGTGGAATATAGTAGCTGTTTCCAAAGTGGGATTTTAGTTATAATCGTTAATTATTTAAGAGATCACTGGAGACAAAATTTATTTGAAAACATCTTTATGCACACGATCACCTCACTCTGCGATGTTATGAAAGAGCAGTTTGGTTGAATTTAAAATAATGTGAATGGAAATTAATTGTTCCTTCCATAGACAATTAAATTCTTTATTTACTTAGAATTAAGAGCATCAATATGTGGTTAATACAAAAATTGAAGTATTGCATTCTCATTAGATGTCCAAATGCAGGTTTAACAATTGCTAGAACTGAAACCAAAATTAATACATTGTTTAATTCAAATAAATTAAAATTATTAACCATTTTACTTTATTAATAAATTTTTATTAGTATTGAGTATTTAGCCAGTCTTCTTAATTTTTAAAATAAAATATTCAGTGATAGGTAAAAGGCAAGCAGAAATAGTTGGAGTCCTTTGTTAGAACTTTTGTTCTAACAAACATAACTGTATATTTACCTTCTGCAGCATTTTCCTTTTTCCTTATCTATTTTATCCAATGCCTTTTTAATGGTTTGCTAAAAAGCTGCTTTCTAAAAGCAATTCTATTATAGCAACAATTTTTAAATTTTGTAAGTCTGAATCACTATGGAAGCTTGATTAAAATATATTTTATTGGCTATCCTCCCCCAAATTACATACAGTATGTTTGGAAAGTTTCAGAAATTTATATTACTAATAATTACTTCAAATCTTTCTATTATAAGTGGCACAAAAGAGGATGATTAAAATTCAGAATTGAGAATATTATAATCTGAAAATACGGTTTTTGGACTTTAAACCCCAAATAGTTGAAACAGCTGAGGGAGAAATAGGATATAAGTAAAGATGGGTCTGTCAGTCTTTTCCACAGCAAAAACAGATAAATAAATAACCATCAGGAATGTTAGCTGGGCATTATAGGCTCCTGTGATAAAATAAGAATAAGAATTCTTATTCTTAATGTAATCTTAATGTAATCTTAATGATAAAATGAATACATTTTCTTTCTCAGTGTTTTGTTTATAAATTCAGGATTGGCTATTTAGCTATAGTAAGCAAAATGATGTCCTCCCAAAGATCTACACCCTAATTACCTGAACTTGCGAACAGCTCCCTTTACATAGCAAAATGAAATTTGCTGATAGAATTAAGGTTACAAACTTTAAGATAGTGAGGTTACCTTGGATTCTCTTAAAAATTCAACCTATCGGGCCCTCCCTTGTGGTGCAGCAGGTTAAAGCACAGCACTAAGAAGCTAAAGCCACTTCAGCATGAGTTTGATCCCCGCCCCAGAGGTGATCGACATGGCACCCCAGACTTCTGACCCGCACGCTGCTCGCCTCGGCAGTGTATTTCAGTCAGTCTGCCTCTTCTGCTTCCCACTCTGCCTCCGGTGAATCCTTTCATTGCCCCTCCACCTCTGGCCTGTACTCCAGCTCTGTACGCATAAATAAATCTTTAAAAACAAAAATTCAACCTATCATAGTGTTCCTTAAAATATTTTTTTTCCCCTGACACTGGGTTAAAACAGAGACTTAGTGGAAAGTCTGATGGAGAATCTACTTGCGTTTGCTGATTTGAAGGGTAGAGGAAGGTGCCCCAAGCCAAGGAGCGCAGGTGATCTCTTGGAGTTGGGAATGACCCTCAGGCTTACAGCAGATAGGGCTGAATTCTGTTCCTCAAAGGAGCAGGAAACAAAATCTTCCCTGGAGTATCCAGAACATTTATTAAAGTTTAATGAGACACTTATTAAATTTGTAGCTTACGAAACCATAAGATAATAAATTTGTGATGTGTTAACCGACTCAGATTTGGTAATTTGTTACTTTTAGCCAAAAAGAAAAAAAAAAAAACAACCCAAAATCTAATACAGAAAAAAAACAAAACAAAACAAACAAACACCTATTTTTCCTTTGTAGTATGTTCATTTTTATTCAGTTAGTTAAATTTCTAGTTAAATTTAATTTTTTTTAAGTTTAATAGTATTTATTTCTTTAGGGTCTAATAGTCTTGGCAGCTGTTTATTACAAACATATTAGAGAATACCACGGGACAAATATCTGTCAACTATTTAATGTGAATTATTCTGAAAAGTTTTTGACACTAAACTGGTAGCTAACAATGATTTTCTATGGAGTATTTTTAGAAATTTACTGAATAGGTATGATTTTTGTGTAGGACTCAGAATTTCACCTGCCATATAATAAACTACAGTGAGTGAGTTTTACAACTCTCCTTGTCTTCCTTCTTGGCATATAAACCCAGCTTCAGTGCATCGGTTGTTGATTGCACATATTTCAGACCTTGACTGCTGTTCTTATTTCAGGTTCTCTTTGCACACATTATTTCTTCATGTATTCCTTTGGCTTTTCAGATAAGTCTTATTTTTTGCTGTAAGGTTTTCCCAGTAGAAAGCTCAGATGGTTAATAGTCTTGCTTGCACTGTTGTTTAAATATGAGACCATAAATCTCTGTTGCAACTTTTACTTAAGGTTTTATAACTCAGTATCATTAAGTAGTTTTTTTTTTTCTTAGGAATAACTAAATCTTCATTTGTAAGATGTTGGTGATATCAGTGATCTCAGGGGATAGATAGAATACAGATGGTGCAGGGAGGCTTTGTTTGTCTTCGCTATTCAGAACTCCAGGCTATTTCTCATGTTTTAAAGACTATTTTAAAAACAGGTAATTTAATCTTCCTATTGATGGCTATAAGAACAACAACAACATTACAATAAATCAATAAATAAAAACCAACTGTGAGACTTACAACGACTTGTCAATACAGATTGCCTATATCTGTATTCCACATGCCTTCTTCAAGTCACAAACCTGAGTAAAGATACTGCTTTTATTTGGGGTTAGACGTTATCATGATGAAACTATACAAAGGATTGATAATCTCTGCAACATAATTCATTTCATGCATACTTTGCTGGTCAAACCAAGACGTGTGCCACAATATTACGTCAGCTGTGTAGAAGATTTCCCCTTAGCAGGCATTGAGGATTACATTCCAAGGAGTTGAGATGATACAAAGAAGAGAACAAATACTTGGGTACAGTAATACCATTAGCATATATTTACAATACATTCATTTCTATATAATTCCATATTTTCCCCTCTTATTTATTAGTAAATGATTGAATACACTTCCTGTCTGGAATGAATAAACTCGGCCTTAACTCAGTTTGCTCTTGATAGTGCATACTGAATTATTGTCATGCAACTTTTCCAAATGACAATAGTTAAAATATAAAACAAAGTTTTATATTAGTCAATGTTCTTAGCTATCATTAAAATTATTAAGAATTATTGTGAGTCCACTGTGTATATGTCCCTGCATTTATTGTTAATAATGTTGAAATTCCCTTTATCTTTTTTTTTTTTCCTTCTTCTAGATTTATTTATTTATGTAAACCAGAACTTGGGTGTAGGCTTCAGGTAAGGTAGGGGCAGGGTGAGAGGATTCACCAAAGACAAAGTGGGGATCAGAACAGGCAGATATACTGAAATACACTGCTAAAGGAAACAGCTGGGAGACAGGAGATCTGCTGCTCCCTGGTGGTGGATCAAACTTGTGCTGCAGTGGCTGCCCATAGCTTCATAGTGCTGAAACTTACCTGTTTGTGCCATCAGAGAGGCCCTTTTTTACTACTGTTTTTCTGTTTAGTAAAGCTATATAGTTTGAAAACCCAGCAATACTTTGAGGTATTCGTTTTTAGAATTGTCTTTCTTTTAAAGAAGCTGAGGTAAGAGAACAAATACATATATTTGTAGCCTCTATTATATTAACCTTATTATTTTCCATTTTTGTATTTCTTCATTTCTTCCTGAGGATTTAATCACCATATGGTTTCATTTCCTTACTCCAAAACAGATTTACTTTCACCCACCTCTTTTATGTGGCAGTACTAAATATATTGCATTTCTATGTTTTAGCCTCAATAATGCAATGCTGCAATATTGTGTGTATCAAAGTGCAAATATATATATATATATATATACATATTTACACAATTACTTAAAATGAGATAAGAAAAAAGGGAAGTAATATGCCCTTAAGGTTCTGTAATTACATAATTACTTTTACATATTTGGTTGAGTTCTATGTAGATTTATTTACATGCTTTCTGCCTGAAGAACTTCATTAATTTTTATTGAAGGTAGGCTAGCTAGCAATGAATCCTCTCAGTATTTGTTTTTGGAAATATCTTTATGGTGCCTTCATTTTTGAAACATACTTTTTCTGGATATAGCATTTTAAGGTTTTGGCACCTTATTTTTTTGGGAAGGAATGGTTATTTTACTCACTGCCTTCTGGATTTTATTGTATCTGTTGAATGACCTGTTAATCTTTGTGGGACTCCATAAGTGATAAGTTATATGCTGCTTTCAAGATTTTGTCTTTGTATTTGTTTATCAATATATTTATTATGCTATGTCTGGGTATGCATCTATTTCACTTATTCTGCCTCAAGTTGATCAAACCTCTATTTGTGTAGCTCAGTCTTTTTCATCAAACTTACAAAGAATTTAGCTATCTTTTCTTCAAATATTTCTCATTCTCCTTTTTCTTATTCTTATAGTGCATCTATTACAAGTTTAATGATGGTTTTCCACAATTCTCTTAAGTAAATGCTATTTTTTCTGTATTTCTTCTTCAATGTGTGACAATATATTCTCAAGTTCATAAATTCTTTTTCCTTCCAGTTCCAGTTCATTAGAATATTTCTAATGAATTGTTCACCTAGTGATTGTACTTTTCAATTCAGACTTTCCATGTTGTTCTTTGTAAAATTTTCCATCTTTTTATTGCTATTTCCTATTTAAAAGACATTGTCAGCATATCTTTGAATGCATTAAAATAGTTTCCTCTACAATTGAGAATATTTATAATAAATGCATAGCAGGTTTTTTTTTTAAATAACCTTTGTGTTCCCTCAAAAGCAAGTAATATTGCCTGTTCATCATTTCCTGCATTTGAGTCACATTTTCCTGTACATTTTCTTTGCACATCTCATAATCGTTGTTGAAAAATGAATACTTACAGTTACTTGTGTTGTAGATATTTTTCCCAATTCCTTTCGGTCTATTTGTTGCTATTAGCTAATATACTATAGAATTTTAGACATTTGATCTATGTCTCAGATTTTAGTGACGTTTTGTTTGTATTTTGTTTCTAGTTTCTTGAGTGGAGTGGTTCTTATCTGGGGCTAGTTTGCCTGTCCTACAGTAGAAGACAGCCTCTCTCTCTCTTTTTAAGATTTATTGCTTATGCATACAGAGCTGGGGTAAGTCAGAGGTGCAGGGGCGGTGAGAAGAGTCACCAGAGACAGAGTGGAGAGCAGAATGGGCAGACTGACAAGTACACTTGCTTGCACTGTTGTTTAAATATGAGACCATAA
>NW_004567111.1:31476458-31525674 GCF_000260355.1 Condylura cristata
ATCGAACTCATGCAGAAGTGGCGTTAGCTTCTCAGTGCAGTGCTTTAACCCTCTGCGCCACCAGGGAGGGCCCACTTTTCTTTTTTTTCTTTTAAGACTATTTATCCATACAGAACTGGGGTGCAGGACAGAGGTGCAGGTTCGGTGAGAAGATTCACTAGAGACAGTGGGGAGCAGAACAGGCAGATCAACGAAGTACATTGCTGAGGGGAGCAGCAGGTGTGATAGGAGAGGTCTGCTGCACCAGGTGGATCACCTTCAGCCCTGCCAGCTTTGCAGTGATGTGCTCCAACCCTCTGCGCCACCGGGGAAGTTCCCCCAGTCTCAATTTTTTCACTGGTACTTTCCTGAAACTAGATTTTGCTATATGGAACTTACGATTGAGTCTGCCCCACTTGCACTGTAATGCAGTTTTAGATTGGGACCAGAGGGTGAGCGTGTTCCACTATGTGACAAAATTTTGACATATTACTCCAGGGAGGGTTCAAGTAGATTAAGAGTATTCTTACTGAGATTTCTTTCTTGAGTGACTATATATTCATTTTCTAACATGTCATTAGAATACCTTACAGAGATTTCAATGGTGGTTTTATAACAATATACACAAGTGATTGTTTAGTTGGGAAGAGGGACTCTTCCAAGCTCTTGCCACTGCCAGTTTGAAAATCTCAATTAATTCCCTTTTTTTATAGAAAATAAAACAAGTATAAAATTTAAAACCACACCGCTGTTTAACTATTAGGAATTATTTATGGTATGCTGCCCTAGCTACTTTAGTTTGGTCGGTAGCTCCTGGTATTAATATTCTAATATAGAAAATAATGCCTTATAGTATAGCTGATTTAATACACAGTATTCATATAAATTTCACAAAATTTTATTAGATTCAATACCTTTGACTTAGGATTGGTTTATTCCATGAGACATTTTTTTTTGTATTTTTGTTTCTCGGGAGACTTGTTCTAATTACTAAAATAAGTGGAAACATTATATATACATGCTTGTTAAAATATTTACACTCTCACTGAGTATGTGTCAATTTGCAAGAAAATCCAATATATAAAAAATAGAAATTTATCACAACATATGCTAATATTTCCTAGATGTGAGTATGATATGGGACAAAAGGTTTCTTTAACATCTTAAAAGTATTCATATTCTAATCTGTTTGAAATCAAGAAATAAGTCCCTGTAAAACTAATTTCAGAGATTTCTAGTCTCTCAGGATATAACTGACAATTTTTAGGCAAAAGGAAATACACAACGTTCCTAAAAGAAAAATTATAATAAATTAAAGTGCTGAATTCTTTTACAACTTCAAAAAGAATTTCAATTAAGATGATAAACTAACAAGACTTGAGCATTATTAATTTAGAATTATGCATAATTACTGATGTATAGGAAGAGATAGTTTGCTTTAGTACCTTTTTAACATGTACTATTTATGTACTTATTAAAGACATATGGTTTGATGGATTAGAAAACCAGAAGTAAAGAATTTTAAGAACTTTAAAGTACTAGTCAGATAATATCTGTGTTAGTCACTGCTCTAAAGGAAATTCCATATGCTTATTTCTTATTCAAATGAAGGCCAAAACAAGAAACCAAAGGTTGCAGCATATGGCTGTTCTTCCTTATTATTTTATTTATTTTTTGACCCTGATCCATGCTCCCTTACCGAATATAAGACTTAGAGATGAATCTAAAGGCATAGATAATCGTGCTGGGAAGAGCTGATGGTCAGGCACCATTAACCATATACTTTCTGGTCACAATCTGCTGGTAATTAGTCAGACCTAAATTGAAAGGAGGTTGGGATTTGAATTCTATTTACATGCCCTGAAGGGCAAGAAAGGCCTTTGGTGAGCATGTATCTAGTCCACACAATATGCTATCTAATGCTTGACTTTCAGAAAGTTTTCAATCACCCACATTTCAGGCTCTGTGATGCCCAGGAACTGAAAAAACAATTGCAATATTTCTTGTCTGTTCTTTATATGCTCCTAAAACTTTTAATTTAAAACTGTTTCCTCGTTTTGATAATCAATAAGCAGGGAATCATAAAAATAGGAAACGTGACAGCTGGAAGGCATCATTTTGCAAGGTGGACCTTAAGAGTTGGAGGGATACTCACTCACTTGATCAAGTCACAAAGGTGATGAGTGAGAGAAATTTTTAAAAGTCTCAACTGCTGATGAGATAAGCAGTAAAATCTTATGAGGTAATAAGTAGAAAAATAAGATTGGCTCAAGGACACATGGATTTTACATTATATAAGCCATAAACTTGGTGCATAAATCTAGATATATTATTTTCTCTCTTATCAATGGAGGATTTGAAAGAGAATTTTTCTAAGCTTCTCTCCAGCCCTCTCATTTTATAGCCACATCATAAATCATACAAATATAGACATGAGATATTAACATATAGTAAATTGTATTCATATTATACAATTATCATTCACTTCACCCAGATTATCCTTAACTCTCCTGTTTTGTTATCCTTTAAAAAATGAAGATATGTTTAAAACATGCCTCATTTCTCTTGTGCTTCATGTTTCCTATTGTAAACAACCAGTTTACTGCTCCTGTTGCTTTAAGAAGTTATTTCCAGATGTATATGTGGTATCTGAGAAGTATCTATTGAGGTAGTTTCTCTGTTCTAAAATCTGAATATAAGGACAGAAAAACAAGAATATTATACTTTCTAAGAAAATAAAAGTATATGATAGTGCTTTTTTCATCATAAAGGAGTATTCAATAATGACATCTTATATTCTATAATCAGTCTTATATTTAGATTTCAGTATTGAGTAGCTCATATAGCTTTTAGGAAAATAACAGAGCTCACATCATTTGATCTCAGGCTTATGAGTTAAAGCTTGGATTTTTATTACCCTCATTATTTTTGGCTGTTATAAATATACATGTGATTAATAATAATAAAATATAATTGTACTGTTCATAAAACCAACCAGAAATTTGTTCACTTTACAAATTCACCAGTTGTCTTCTCTGAGCAGGGCACTATTTATATTTCTTATTTTAACTCTATATTTTAGCTATATCTTTAAAACCCATTATCACTTCTCAACACCAGCACCTCTGTGGTGTATTTCAAGTATCTCAATATTAAATCAATGCAAGTCAATATTGAAAGTGCTAATTTAGTATTAATTCATTATGGTAAATTAATAGTTTTTCAAACATCCGGTTCTTACATTTTATTATGCTGTGATGATACTAGGGTAAAAAGATGTAGTTGCTGATTGTTCAGTTTAGGATCAAAACAGGCATTAAAATAGGTATTTGCGGGCCCTCCCTGGTGGTGCAGTGGATTAAAGCACAGCACTAAGAAGCTAAAGCCACTACTGCATGAGTTTGAATCCCGCCTGCCCTGGAGGTGATCCACATGGCGTGGCAGACCTCTCCTGACCCACCCGCTGCTCCCCTCAGCAGTGTACTTCATCGCTTTGCCTGTTCTGCTACCCTCTCTGTCTCTGGTGAATCCTCTCACCCCCAACATCTCTGGTCTGTACCCTGGTTCCATATGAATAAATAAATACATCTTTAAAAAAATAGGTATTTGCAATAAAATCTGGTGAATGCTATAACAGAAATTTTCACCCTTAACTATGGAAGCTCTGGGACTGTTACTGGGGCAATAGAATCCCAGAGGGATTACTAGTATGCTCAATAGAGAATGATCAGGAGAATTGGAAAACGCTATTCCAGAGAAAAGGAGTAAATAAAGTGCAGATTCTAGCAATAAATAATATCACACAAATGCAAGATATTTAGTCGAATAATCACTTAGGTGCAGTGGTGAGCTGGCACTGATCCATGCTGCTCACAAGAACTGAATGTCTCTTTTCCAACATTGTCTCCAGTGACCTGGTGGTCAGGCTATGACTGGGACTGTGACCCTTGCCCTAGAAGTACCTGTACTATTAACTCAGTATCAGAGCCATGGTGATGGGGTGCATGATGCGTAACAAGATATTTTTCTTTCTCTGAGGATGACAACAGCAGCAGTATCTGAAATACACCCACATGCCATTTTATAGTAATTGATAATATGAAAGAGAGCAACTGCTCCGGTAATATCATCAATAGTCTTGCATTTGATTAATTATAGATGTACTGGGTCCCTATTCCAGCAATGAGTCAATAGTTTTATCTTTTCTAAAGATTTTACTTATTTATGTACACAGAATTAGGCTACTGGCCAGACGTGTGGGGGTGAGAGGAGTCACCAGAAACAGAGCAAGGAAGAGAAACAGGTGGATCGACTGAAACACACTACTGAGGGGAACAGCGGGTGAGACAGGAAAGATCTGCTGTGCCATGTGGGTCAGCTTCCTGGCTGGGGATTGAAATTATGCTGCAGTGGTTGCAGACAGCTTCATAGTGCTGCACTTTAATCCATTTTGTGATCCATAATACCTAGACTGCTCAGTACAACTCTGGACACGAGAGAATAAACAATCCCCATTCCTGCATGTTCCTATGTTTCAATCTGTCCTATGTAATTTCCTTCCTTGCTGCTCCAGGAGGCAGTCTGCTCCGGGTACTGGCTCTGCTGCCCTCCCGACGTGGTGTCACTCACTAATAAGATGCTTAGTGGAGATAACCACATGGTTAAGCATCTGATTTTCTGAGCATTAGCCAGGAGAACTGGTTTGGTTGGTAACAATACCACTTTGATAGTTTGATAATGGTCATGATGAGTATTAATCTGATGGGAATTTATAAATTTATAATTCTGTCCTCTCTCTTTTGATCCTGGAGATTTGGTTGTTAATTGTCCATCAAGTGAAATACATTCATAGTGAAAGTTTCACTAGCATGTGTACACAAAAGCATGCAGGATAATGATGCAGCCACTTGTGGGCATGAGTCTCCATACCAGTATTTTTCACATCTGCACAGGGTGTTTGTCTAGACCCAGAGCATGGGAAACTTTGACAAACGTATTATGGGAATCCATTCAACAATCTGAGATGGAAAGATGACTGGAGATTTATAGTGGGGATGAAATTGGTGACCTGAAAGACAATAATTTTGTGTTAGTGGTGTAGTGGAGCTTTATATCCCTCCTGGGAATACCAAAATCCATAGTTTGGAGATTGGTTAAAACAAAAACGTGTACCCTAAATCGAATACTGTGTTCATGTGTTCTGCAGAGTTTCAAGGGTTGAAGAAAAGTAAAGGAGGTAATCTGGAAGGGAGAACTTTTATTTTCCCTCAGGCCCAGGAGAGGCATCCCACAGAACAAGGGAGGAAGCATTTGTCTCCTTTACTGTAGTACGCCGATGATGAGTGGCTACTATTGTCAACGTCTTGAATGCTTACAGAAGATTTACAAAAGAGGAATGGAGTATTTTAGAATCAAAGATACAGAAAATACCTGATAGAACTGCACAATGTAATGCTTTGGAGTTAGGACAAAACTGTGCTTAAGCTAAGCTGGAAAAGAGCTGTCAACATTTTATAAACTCTTGAAATAACTCTTTTATCAGTAGAGCATTGCATTGTCTCGCCACTTAACTTTCACAACTTTATCTCCCTTTGAACTATTTAATTTCTTATTATGATCTTGAGTGCTTGGCAGATAGATGCATATAAAATGACATAATGGACCTTTTATGGGCTATTCAACTGGTGATCTTTGAACTCACCCAGTAGTTTATGAGAAAAAAAAAAGCCATTTAGCACAATTTTTAAAGCAATCTGCATTTGAAAACCACCCTGATGGTGTATTTATTGGTTCTAGTAAAACATTATACATCATTAAAGTTTTTTTTTTAAATGATATGAGAATCTGTCAAATTTATAAAGAGTGACTATATTCCATTCAGGTCACTGACCGTCAATCTCATGACTGAGTTCTGGTATATTACCTTTCTCACACTCATTTTGGTTATGCTCTAGGGGCTTAATAACAATCAAGTTAAATAAACTAGTAATGTAATTATATTCAGGTACTGGTTTAAATATTAAAATCATAAATTGAAGAACCATTACATAGGTCAAGACTGGGAGTGAAGTACACGCTTCCAACTGTACTTGTCCCGAGAAGGACAAAGTTTCTGAGAGTCTGTAATAGTTTGGATGAAAAGACACTAGTTACATACAACTCTTCTCTTAATATTGCTTTACCACTAAGGCCAAAAGGGTCAGAATAAATGTTACATTAAAATCTCAGTAGCCAGTGAAAATCCAGCACAAGTTTAGAAAACACTAATTTTAAAAACTGTAAACATCAGAGATTTTACCATATTTGTAAGCTAAAAAACTACCACTTGTTCATAGATGCCAGCTGGGAACAACTCTCACTCAGAGAGGGGCCTTCAACACCACAGACTGCAGACAGCTTGAGCTTCAACATTTGCTTCGATTCTTTTGCACTGTGAGATGGGCAGACACTATGGAGACCCTTTGCTCACAGAGGCTCCCATCTCCCACCATTCATGCCTTTGTGTGACCCTGAGTGTGTGTGTGTGTGTGGGGGAGGGCGTGGGGGGAATCTATGACATTTGTTATAAGCCAATAAAATATGGCTCTCTTCTTCCTGGACATATATGCTTAATTCATTCCTTAGGTTTGGAAATTTTCAGCTATTGCATCTCTGAATAAGTTCTCCACTCCTTTCTCTCTCTCTTCACCTCTGGCATACCCAGTATCCATGTTTCCTCTTCTAATTGTGTCAGATATTTCTCATAGAGTTCCCTCATTTTCTTCTCTAGTTGGGTAATTTGTATATCTGAGTCTTCTATTTTGGAGATTCTTCTGCCAGTCTAATTCGATTTAAACCACTTTTCATTCAGAATCTCTTTTAAGATCTTATACCTGACTAACTACCTTTAACTGACTTTCTAGTCATTCATTTAGCTTGTCACCCTCCATTTCTGTATCCCTTATATATGTTCCAGAATTTCTGTACCTTTCATTTTGCTTTTCCATCTTGTGCTCAAATATTCCTTGTTTCCTAGTTACACATGTTGCCTTTTTTTTTTTTTCTCCTGCTTTGTTTGTGCTTAGGTTACTATGGATTTAGTTTTGTTTGCTTCGTTTCTTAGTTTACCTTGGCACATGGCAGGGGCAGGAGCGTAGTATGATCTCAGTTTTGGTGTGGAGTGGGGTTGGCTACCTCTCTCCTTCTTCCCTCTCCACAGCAAGTTCTACTTGGCATTTCAGTTGCCCTAACTTCCCATCTCCTCAAAGAAGAAGGGAAGGAGGTAGAGGAAAAAGAGAGAAAAGAGAGAGGGAGGGAAGATGGAAAGAAGGAAAACTTTAAACTTGGCATTTTGTATCACCAAATTAAAAACAGAGTCTTTCCTCAGGTGTTAGAGTTGGCATGCCTCAAGTCTCTAAAGTCATTTTTAGAAATTATTTCTTTCATTATGCTAAACGTTATCCGAGTGGCCTCAAGAAATCAACTAGTGGTGTATCTATTTCTGTATTTCAATCTCTTATTTATTTAAAATTAGCAAAATATTTGATTCTAAATATTTGATCCTAAAAACATACTTTCTGCATGGGAAGACAAGACTAACATACCCCAAAACATTGAAGGACAATGAAATTAAAAAAATAAATCATAGCAAATGTTAAATTGTGTGGTTCAACCTTTAAAATTAATTATATACAGAAAATGGAGAAATTCCTCCAGACTGGATTATTCAAATATATTTTGAATATATTTAAAAAAAATTAAAAAGTGGAGTTTGATATTCTAAAAAACTGATAGCAAGTTAGCAAAGAGGACATGGAATTATTTCCCAAGAAGATGAGATGAATTCCACATCCTCCTGGGAAACAAACAGCAGATTAAAAATGTTATTGATTAACATTTCTGAATAAATTCCTCAATGATTTAGTCAAATATCTTATAATTAAATAATGACTAAGCTTTTGGTAGGAGCTGGAATTAGTTTTTGTGATAGAAATCCACAACCATCAACACTTTGGCCTTGTTGTACCTTCCATTCATATTCAGCCAGAATTTCATTATTGTACATTTCCCTTAAGGGGTCTGAGGTTATATAAAATCCAGCATCCTGATTCTATGTGAAATTATTTCCACAGCGTGTTATGATATTGCTTTTCTGACTTTCTGCAATAAATA
Source organism: Condylura cristata (assembly GCF_000260355.1). Classification (NCBI taxonomy): domain Eukaryota; kingdom Metazoa; phylum Chordata; class Mammalia; order Eulipotyphla; family Talpidae; genus Condylura; species Condylura cristata. Next base: position 31,484,589 of record NW_004567111.1, read on the forward strand.
ATTCTACATAAAAATATATATATTCTCAGTTCTTTTCTATACCACAACCTCCAACAGGAAAAACAAACAAACAAACAAAAAAACCTGGCATTTATTTCTTTGGGTAATTTTTAAATTATGTGTCAGTAACTTTGGGACGCATTAAACCTGCAACAGTAAATTTAATATGGATTGCTTGAATATTACTTAAGTTTGTGTTCATCCTTGCCTATCTCCAAGGCAAAGCACCTAAAGAAAAATAACATTTACTTTAATAATTATTTTATGAGAGATAAAAACACATTGCCTCTTACTTTAAAAAAAGAGAAAACTTACTAAAGTAGACTAGTGGAGATATCTGTTGCCTTTCCTTATGGCTAATCAGATAAATATTTCATAAATTAGTTGATCCATATATATGTAAGTCCATATGTAATAAATCCTTATATGTGTAGGTTTATTTCTGTACTCTTAATTTTGGCCCATTGATCTGTCTATTATCATGGGTTGATGTCTAAAAGCAAAGGAGACAAAAGCAAAATAAATGAATGGACAACATCAAATAAAAAAAGTCTGCATAATAAAAGTCACTATTGTTAAAATGTTATGACAACTTACTGAATGGGGGAAATATTTGAAAATCATATACTAGGCAAAAGGGTTAATGACTGAAATATATACAAAGTTCATAATTCAGCAACAACAAAATGGCTTGATGAAAAATGGGTAAAGAAATCTGAATAGTCATATTTCCAAAAAGATATCTAATGATAAATAGACACATGGAAATTGTTCATTATCTCTTACTATTAGGCACAAGAGAGATCACTTCACACCTCTGAGAATAAAGCAACAAATGAGATTATCACCTCACACCTATGAGAATGGTTATTATACAAGAGACAAGAAACTAGTGTTGGAAAGGATGTAGAGAGAAAGGAACTTTTATACACTGTTGTGAATATAAATTGATACAGTCATTATAAAAGCAATACGAATTAAAAATAAAAATATCATTAAAATGGAAATATCATGTGATCTGAATATCCCTTATCTGGGTATTTCTTTGAAGAATAAAAAAAGTTAATTTGGAAACATATATGCATGCCATATGCATGCTGGTATTGGTCACAATAGACAACAACCTAAGTGACCATCAACAGCTAATCGGATAAGAAAATGTAGTCTATGTAAAATGATTCAGCTACTATGGACAGCTGTGTGGAGATTCCTGAAAACACTAAAGATGAGTCTACCATTTGATCGGGTGCTTCCACTCCTAGGAGTTTACCCAAATAACACAAACACACTAAAATGAAAGGAAGCCAGAACTACTATTTATTGCAGCACTATTTACAATTAGCCAAGTTATGGAAACAACCTAAATGTGCCCAAGCAGACAAATGGATCAAAAAGTTGTGGTTTGTATACATAATAGAATACTACTCAGCAATCAAGAAAGATAAACTCATGCCATTTGTGAGAGCCAGGATGAAGCTGGAGGGAAAAAGATAAATATCAGATGGTTTCACTTATGGATGGGATATAGAGAAACCCAACAAAAGGTCAAAGAACAAAACAAATATCTTGCAAGCTAGTCATAGATCAGAGACAGAGTATGTGATGGGGAACTACAGATGTTGGTGAAAAAAGGTTACAAATTTTTCCTACTGGTTTTAATATGACTGGATTTGTATTTGTCTCGAGTGTGAAAACCTCTTAAATTTGTTAATGAATTTCCTACAAAGGGTGTACGAATTGTTGAATCAATGTCTCTATGAGTAGAAGGAGAGTGTCAGGCTTCCTATTCCCTATTGTGCCATTTTACTCTTTGATAGCTCTTGTTGCCGAAATATGTTTAACCAATACAGAGATTTGGAAAGCTATAATGAAACTACCTCTAGAAAAGGATGTGCTTCCATATATAGACAACTATTAAAATAAAATCTTGAAACACCATTTTAAACAAAAAAAAATATTTTGATTTTGAGGAAGTGCAAGTAGGAACTCTTCCCACACATTTTTTTTTTCAATTCTAACTATCTGACCAATGTAAATAAATCTTCAGTAATTCAACTGAATTGGAGAAAGAGACGTTTGCCATTTTCATAATATCAAAATAAATAATGTCACAGCTTGTCAATTAAAAGTACGACTATAAATGTGTTGTTAAAGTAGATACTCCACAATGTGTTTTGAAAAGATATTCTGGCCTGGTTAGAACTTTTCCATAAGGAAGCTAATTCCCAGGACAAATGTACCTCACATGTTTTGTTTATATGTATTTTGTTAAAGATATTCTGTCTAAGCTCTCCTTGATTCTAGATGATACGTTCATCAGCTGTTCCTGTATATTACCATATCATAAATATTATACTCCAGATTTATCATGAAATTCTTTTCCCCCCTATTTTCTTGTTCTATTCATATTTTTCCTTAAAAGTAAAACACCCAGAACTGTGACTGGAACATTGTTTAGATACAATAAACGCTTGTTAAATCTATTTTTACTGAATCTACATCTGAGAGTGAAAGCTCTGTTGCTTCAGCCTACTCTCTGTCTTAAAAGTAGGCCACACTGCCATTTCTAGAATACCTCAATTCCCCCCCCAGCTATTACTCTAGTATCGTTTGAAATCCAGCTGAACTATACCTTTTTTATGATTTTTCCCTTATTAATCTCAATCATTCTCAAAATTCATAACTTTTTTTGTTTTACTGAATGTTACCATTTGTAATGCAGTCCCTGGACTTGAAGACTTACTCATATAAAACACTACACTAGATGCTAGTATTCTTATCACAACTATATCCTCTGCTTTTGCACTGTAAAAATAATTTCTCATGCTCCTGTGTCCCTTCTACATTGTCTCCTCATAATTCAGATTTGTCTGAATTATTATTTTGTCTGGGCATTGCATTCACAATCTTAACTGGTACTTCTTTCTATAGAAATTAAAATATGACAAGGAATATTCTAATTGTTTTATTTTTGTTAATGCATTTTTCCCTCATAACAGTTTATTAACAGACACCTACCTTGAGTCAATCACAAAATTACAGCCAAAGAAACTGAGGCACTGAGACATTAGATGACTTCCCTGAGTTATCCACACAGATAATAAGTTGTAGAAGTAGGTCTGAATCTCAAGTGATGTAGTTTGTGGTCTGTAATCTGACTAATATTTAGATTTTAGAAAAATTCACATCAAGGAGCTTATATTTCTATGAGAGAGAGAATTATGTAAACATGTAAGAGAAATAAATCTTCTTAGGTGGTAGGATATCAGTCTCTATGAAGAGTAAGTAATCAATTTGCCATGAAGTAGGAAGGCAGTGGGGCTTGCCAGCTAATCTGACAGTTGAGTTGGGTCTTGAAAGATAAATCATTGCTTGGGAGTTGAAAAATGTGCTTAGGTACAAAAAGTATGATGTTTGAGGAAATTTTAGGACTGGATGCCAAACCATATCTATTCTCTTTCTATTTATTTTAGAATATTGATTTTGTTCATAAGGGCGACAGTCAATCTTCTTTGTGGTTATTTCTGTTAATAGGATTAAATTCTGGTCAGTGAGGAATAAAATAAAGGATTATGTTAGACTGAGATAACACTTTAGAGCCATCAATGTCTACTTTATATTATTTTTAATATGAGAAAAAAAACATTCTGTTTAAACCACTGATTTCGAATTTTCTGTACATGAAGTAGAATAATAGTCTAAATGAAATAAAGTAACCAGAACATAGAATGGAGGAATCCTTGTTTAAGAAGATATTTTAAAAAAATTTGAAGAGACAATAAAGTGTATTATATTCCCTGTAAGGAAAAAGAAATAAAAACATATAACTTCCAGATCCCATTCAATTGAGTTAAACTTGAGTGTAGAGCTTTTCCACACACAAGAAGTTATCCACGTTACATTATAAATCATCAGGCATTTATGCTTTTCTATGCTAATCTTTTTCACATTGAATCTGTTTGGGCAAAAAATGATTTCATTAAAAAAAAAAAAAAATCAGTGGCCCTCCCTGGTGGCGCAGTAGGTTAAAGCACTGCACTAAGAAGCTTAAGCCACTTTCACGGCATGAGTTCAATCCCCGCCTGCCCCAGGAGGTACACAGGGCATGGCAAACCTCTCCTGACCCGCCCGCTGTTCCCCTCAGCAGATCTGCCCGTTCTGTTCCTCACTCTGTCCCTGGTGAATCCTCTCACCCTCCGTATCTCTGGCCTGTACCCCAGTTCTGTATGAATAAATAAATAAAAATCTTTAAAAAGAAAAAAAAAACAGTATTTTATCTTCTCTTTATGTTGATTCATAAGTTCCAAGTTCTAACTACTGTATTTTTTTTTTACATAAAAATGATTTTTTAGCCCTTTAGTTTCTTTATATGAACCATTAATTTTTAGATTTGGGGCAGGTACTGAAGGTAGGCAGGTAACTTAAATAACAGCAAACATATTTTTTCTAAAACAAAGGAACAAGAAATTATTCACATGCTACCTATTGAATTTTCCTGTTTTTAGCTGTGTTAATCAAATAAACAGCTTCGGTAAAGGACTAAGGGGACTCAGATTAGTTCTCTAGGACATCAGAACACCTTCTTTTAAGATTTTTCTTCTGACTCAGAATTTCTGTGACTTTTAAGTAATAATTATAGCTATTTACTGAAGTGTTTAGAACTTAATTACTAAGAAAATCAGCATAATTATTCGTGTTAATATATGCTATTAAACATAAATGAAGTTAGTTTTTGTGGATCATTTCCTTTGAATTGCTCACATAACTGGGGTCTCTGCTCATGAACTAGAGTATACAATGGACAATCACTTTAGAGTTGGATATAGGTTTGCATTCTGGCTCTACTTGCTATCTGGACATATTATATAATTTTTTTTGAGTCTTATTTCATTTGTTTACAGTATACTTGTCCTTCAGTAAGAGGCAAGGGCAAGTATACTAAGAATATAATGTAGTGTTGTATATTTCCTATTTAAGATTTCAAATGTGCTATAGGGATATAAAAATGATGGTCATATGTAAATAGATTTTTCTTCCATCATGATTACTTTTCATTTCAAATGTATGCATTTTAAATGAGATATAAACAATTTAACTTGTGTGTTTGGTCAATGTGAGTCTACCTCCTGAGAAAGATTAGTCTTTATGTACAGAGTAACAAATTCAGATATCTGATACTAAATGAGGGAGCTGCAAATTCTTTTATAGAAGTGCATTCTGGAATTATATAAAGGCCTAATGAAAGAAGAAAGGAATGAGAGGTTGAGACTAATTCATGAAATTAATTTGTTTTCTTATTTTAACATGGCTACTACATTGAAAATATAACATAAGTTTGATGTATTTTTCGAGGTGAAATAAGGTACTTCATTATACATGTCCACATTATACATTTAATACAATTTTTACATTAAGTATTTATAAGTTTTTGAGTTATTTTAGTGTGATCAATCACTTTTTGAAAGTATGATAAATCGTAGCAAAATGACTAGAACTTACTACTAGTTTGCTTATAAGAGGTGATCATCATTCTCTTCTGACCAGTTAGCTTTATATGGGGCACTTTAGTCAAAGGTGTAAGAAAGATAATTTGAAGAAATACAGAAAACTGTTAGAAATTAATAATAATATAAAAAAGATCAGTGAATTCTGGTGATTCAAAGAGGGCATCGGGAAAAACATAAAGGAACAAGAAAAATAGGACCCAGAGCACAAAGATGTGAAGAAACTCCAATGTTGACTGTCAAATAAGTATATTTATATATTAAATCAAGTAGGATACCCTTAAAACCGTTGCAGGTTTTTACTCAAATCAACAATTGTATGCATTTACTGGATATTATTTATTTTACATTATGTTATTTATGTTGATATATTATGACTGAAACATGATCTCAATACACTGGTGGTCACAACAGTAATACAATGTGTCTGGTTATAAAAATAGCAATGGGTGGTTATAAGTCATAGTAAAACATGATGATAATGGTTAGGATCCTAAAAGATCATGAAGAAGTAGGGAGTTCCAAGAAAATCAAGCAAAGATTCACAAAGACATTAAAACCACTCCTCAAATTTGAAAATAACTTGGATTTGACTAAATAAGCAAGGCAAGATGAACAGATTACCTGGGAGAGTAATCTACCTACAACATCTGTTATACCCTCAGGAGTTGATACTAGTCCAAATGACCTGGCTGGGACTATTTCCCTGTTTGATCTGACCATTCCATTACATCTATCTTAAGTTTGACACCTCAATCAAACAGTATGTCCTTCCTTATTCTAAGACAAGTCATTTTTTTTTATGTTGTCTTAAGCTTTTAGACAATATTATCTTACATTTTGGTTTATGTCTTTGTAGAAATGTTTAATTCCTTCACACTAGATTAACTTCTGTAGAAATTACCCATGAATCATAGAACCCTCCAAAATATTAATTATATTTAAAAATAAATCTCACTATTTGAATTAAAAAGAACAAACTACCCTATATTTATTCCCAATATTTCTGCAGTACCTACAATGATTCAAATCATGTTTTTCACTTCTGAAAGTCTTTATAATCACTAATATTTATGTAAAGAAATATAAGTGGATATTTCCATACAAGTATGAATTTAAGTAATGAGATGCCATCTATCAGAGAAGGGTAAATTTTGGAGCCTGTATGAGTCTTTTAAGAAATAAGTACAGTCTGCAAAGAGATTTACAAATCCATGTATATTTTGTCTATCATCTATTACCATTTCTTTTGTATCAATTTTATTAACAAAATTGGTATTACATATAGTTAGTGGACCTTATTAGTAAAGTTCTTTTACGTAAGTCTGTAGTCTTTCCATGTAGTCCTAACAATGTACATAAATTGTAGATGTGATAGTTATTTCACATATGCTTTTTCCCATAAATTATAGAGAAAACTAGATTTTTCTGATATTCTTGTATCTGACAGAACAACTAATATGCCACCACTAATTTATGGGGAAATAAAAAAGATCTGATATTTGAAGTGTAATTACTCTCTTTAAATAAATCTATTAAAATATTTTCTGAACTTAGGGCCCTTCATGATGGCACAACGGGTTAAAGCACAGCACTAAGAAGCTAAAAGCCACCACTTCAAGCACTAGTTGGATTCCTGCCCCGGAGGTGACTCACATGGCCCGGCAGACCTCTCCTGAACTGTCTGCTGCTCCCCTCAGCATTGTACTTCCTCAGTCGGCCTGTTCTGCTCCCTATTTTGTCTCTGGTGAATTCTCTCACTGCCCCTGCACCTCTGACTTGTACCCCAGTTCTGTATGCACAAATAAATAAATCTTAAAAAAAATTATTTTTTTGAACTTAAAGGTAACTTTCAAGTATTTTACTTCTTTGAAAACATAAGATCTTAAAATTATAAGACATATATACTTATATATATATATATATATATATATTTCTGAATAAGTTTTCCCTTAGAAAAACCCCAAACTAATAACTGCAAATATAGCACAGCCAATAATATCTATTTTTAAAAGAGGGTGTTATCATCTTGGTTAATATCCACTGTCTTCATTTTGTATGAATTTTCTGAAGTCTTTATGGTAACACATAAACATACTGTAAGCAATGTGGGTCCATTTCACAAAAGAGAACAACAGAGGCACAGAGAATAAGCTAGTTGGTGTTGCACAGCTTACAGTGAATAGATATTATAAACTCTGGTAGTCCAGTTCCACACCCCAGGCTCTTCATCCTTAGGCTTTCTTACCTCTTAAATATAATTAGATCTGTTTTTACGGAAGAAGTACATAAATATTCAAGTTACTTTTATCTAAAATTCCTAACCATGAACTATGAAATGTCTGTAGAGAACATAAATGCAACATTACTGAAATAACTGCCCTTGGCAGAAATATTTTCTTCCATCCTAGAAGTGGTGAAAAGTTATTTTAGTCACTAAAAAGATAGTGGAAATCTTTCTGTATGATTCTTGATCTCAACATTCTGATATGTGGGAGGATTATGCTATTTACAATGATGAATCTGAAAATAATGATTGTTTCTGTGATTGTTTCTAATATGTCTTGTATAAGCCATCCTCAAAGATGTGGGGTGGCATTTCATTGTGGTTCTGATACCTTTTGATATACAATGATGAGCACCTTTTCATGTATCTTGGCAAATATCTATTTAGATCTTCTGCCCATTTTTTTTTGATGGACTGTTTGCTATCTTGTTGAGCTGTTATAATAATACTTTATATGATCCTGTTTCTTGAGCCTTTTGTACTATGGAACAAAATGTGGCTATTTTCATTGGCTTTTAGTGGTGAACTGTGAATATGCATTCCTATTTTTTTTGTATTTACTCATTGTGTTTAAAATAAAATACAATTCACCAAAAAAACCTTTAAAAACAATTTCCTTCGCAATTGTTGTATTTACAAATTTTATTTTTCTGCAATTTTTTTCTTATTTTTCAAGTCCAGTCTCTCCAAGCTTGTTTCAATAATTGACTTGTGTTAAAGCAACAATTATCACCTTTGGGAAGTAACATCATCTGTGATATTGAATGAATAACATAGCATATAGACTAGACTAGGCTAGACCATAACCCTGTTTTAGTTCTCATTGACTTATGGCAGTTACCTCATCTTCACAAGCCTCAGTTTTTCATTAATAAAAGTGGAACTTATAGCAATTATCTTCAGTATTTTTCCCCAGTAAGATATATAAAACTTGTCACAATTTTACCAATCAACCTATCAATTTTCTCCTACAGAATTCATATTTTCAAATATTCTCAAGAATAATTTTTAACACTCCTATTTCCTGTAATTTATCAATTAAAAATCATAGATGTAAATAATTTTGGAGCTTGAAGGCAAAACTAAAACCAATAATTATCTATCCTAGCTTGTTTCATCTTTGCACAGTGGTAATTTTTAGAATATTAATTCCAAATCTTCTCTCTGATTTTCATCTATGGACCCAACTTCAAATCATTTTAAAGGATATGACACTTAGCTTCACTATTATTCTTCCCAATAGCAATTTTTAAAACTTAATATCTAAATTGTATTTCAATAGCAATTGTATTTTATAATATGTGAAAACATTAGCTATCTATATAAATCATGCACTGTGCTCTATGAAAGCACCTTGCATATATTATTGTTAATAGATGAACATCATTTTTAAAGATCAAGTATATCACTAATACATGATGAGAAAACTGTGTAGAGATTTAGTAACTAATTAACGTTCACCTGTGAATAATCTAAGTTTTTTCGTTGATTTCAGAATTTCTTCTTTCCCATTCATACACTAATAAAATCTACAAGAGATGCTTACACTGGAAAGCATGGACTTGCTAAAGGAATTTGGCATTTTCATTAAGTTACAGATAATGCAGAGATCTTTGCAACAATTGAATCATTATTTTTCCAACTTTATTTTGTTTTTGTATTCTTTTAATATTTGAGAAGAAACTGTTCACCCTTTTTGGTGTTTACATTTTTGTTTTAGGAGTAAACAGAGAAAATAACAGTGAACCTTTAGGTGGCTTGTGGGTAAGTTGTTGGTGCGTCCACTAGGTGGCGATGTCTGATGGGGGTATCCTAACATTACCTCAATTAAAAATATAGATATATTTTAAGGAGTGAAGGATTTGACTGGGTAGGTTGAAGAGAATAGCACACTCTAAAGTTTATATTAGCTCAAGCTCATCTGGATCTAGAGGCTAACGTGAAACCCTGGGACTCACTGCCTGAGTTTTCAGGATGCTTTCCTGTGGGCTTCGTGTCTAGCCAGGGATGTTGCCAACGGTGGTAGTGTGCATACCCAGAGCCCCGGGTTCTCACTGTGGTCTCTGAAACAGTAAACTAATCTTGTTTTCATTTTTATTTTATTATATTTCCCACTACTGTTAGACAGTCTGTTGGGCTCCTTGACAGCAGTCTCTTGCCTTAATAGGGTGTCACTAGCTAGGGGGTGAAATGCCTGATAAGCTCTTGACTTCACATATCTTCCAGTCCTAAAGTCAGAGCTGGAGTCAAATGACTTGTGAGTTAGTGGTTAGTGTGGTTGCTTCCTTACGAAAAAACAAAACAAAACAAAACAAAACTTATTCTTCACAGGAATTGAAAGAATTAGGGGAAGGTAAGTAGGAAAAAGCTCATTACAGTTTCCTTATTGAGTCCTTCCTTAATCAGGGCCTGATGCTTGGAGAACCTGTAAGAGCTTGGTTAAAGTCATACCACTGGTGATTACTCCAACTCAATTAATTTCCTTGCTCTTCAGTACACTGCTAAAGAGTGTAATAGTATAAAGATACTCGCCCACCTCTTGTGCTGAAGTTCTCATTCATAGCTTTTCAAAAAAAGTCAGATACGTCCATGGATAAGGATATATTTTATAGGTAGGATCTATCACTTGAGAGTAGAAAATTACTCCCACAGCAACAACTAGTTAAAACAAAAGACAAATTAAAAATTCATTGTTTCTTTTCCTTTTCCTAATATTAGCAGTGAAGACACTGAGATTGTTCAAACTTTTCTGTCCTTAGAATCATTTGGTGGCAGTAGGAGGGTCAGGCTCAGTCTAGGTAGACTAAAGAAGAGTAATATAAGTAGGTGACTCAGATGAGAAAAGAGAAAGTATCAAAACCTGTGGTAACTTTTGGCTTATATGTTGGTTTGGCATACAGAGGCGCCCTAAGCTCATGGCTGTTTTTCTGCAGAACATTTTTAAGTGCTGAGACTATGATAGGGAAAATGGGGGCAGTGGTTGGACTGGGCATTCAAAAAGTTATTTCAGCCAGTGGTGCTTGGGAGACAAAATCCTATTAGAAAGGATAACCTGCAAAAAATACAAAATACATTGTGTCCTAGTGATATTAGAAAGAAAAAAAAGGTATGAGCTGAATTTAACTAAAACTGCAGCCTCGCCCATGCCCATCAATGTCTGAATTGAGGTGATAGCTTTTTCTTACCTGTCCAATAGTGTTCATTGCACACTTCTTCTAAAGGGTTTTCCCTGATTTCTCTTTATTTTCTCAGTCTTTGAATACTTCAGTTTCTAAATTTTCCACTTGTTTTTTTTCTGCACTTTTTTTAAGGATTTCATCCTTTCTCATTGCATTAAGTACCAAGATAGCTTGATAACTTATGTACACATACACACAAAACTTCTTTGAACTACCGACTTGCATATTCAGTTAGATGTTTACGGAAAAACTATTTTAAAGGTCTTTTATTTCCATTCAAAATGTGTTTTCCTAGTCTATATTTCAGAAAAAGCAGGTAGTACAACCTAAAGCCTGGGATTCTCCCTTAACATATTTCTTCTTCTCATACCAAAACTGCAACCCAACAGTAAATCCTGTTGGCTTTTCAGCCCATGTTAAACATAGGTCACTTATTTTACTCACCTTGTTAAGCCATAATCATCTTACATCTGCAGGCTTGCTACAGCTGCAACTGGTTACTTCCATGTTCTCCCACAACAGACACTCAGCCTAGGACTGCTATTTTCCCGAACTCATCCCTCTTACTCATCTTTCATCTTACTTCCTAGACTTACTTGTTGTACCCGGAATGAACACTGTCCATGTGCTTTTGCACTTGCAACTGTCTATGCCCGAGATATTCTGCCCATACAAGTGAGCATGAACACCTCTTTTTGGCTTCTGTCAGGCCTTTAAAAACATATGTAAAATGACGCTTGTTATTATTTTGCTCTCTTTTTTACCACAAAACCAATTTCTACAATACACATGCATACACAATGGAACTTACATATTTGATTTTGTTTTTCCATCACAACTGGAATATGGCATGAATGCAAGCAGATCATTTTTACCTTCCTTTGTTTATTCTAATTACAAAGGGCATGGACTAGCGCATAGTAAGTACTCAATTATAATGGAGAAAACATACTTTGAGTAACATTTCTAGAAAACTTTGTTAATATCATCTAAATATCTTTTTATTGGAAAATATCTTTATTCACCAACAATACAGATTATTGGGATTATTTCATGGATAGTATAGATTTATGTCATGCTTTCAAATATTTGGCATAATGTGCTGTTGGGAAGAGAACACTAAGTGCTTCTATTCAAAATATTCATGAAATTAACACGGGCAGGTGGTAGCAGGAAGTCAAATATGTGTATAGTCAAAAATCACTGATCCTTTTATTGAATCTCACAATCAGAGATAGATTAGGAAGAAAAAGGGAAGAACATCTGATACCCATTATTAGATATTCACTTAACAATGCTGGGAAATAGCTACTCTCATTCACATTTTCTGTTAGTATCGTTAAAGTTGTCCTGTCTGAAAATGCAGCCATGGGGAGATATGTTTTGATCAAGTCTGTTGCTTTTCCTTTCAAAGTGAACTACATAATGCACCTGTGAAACTTCACTTCTTAATTGGATCAGCAGGATTGCTTTGGAATTGAATATAATATTTTCACAAGTTGAGGTTTTCTTGAAAAAATATTCTATTCCCCTTTCTTTCTTTAAAGGGAAAAAACATATTTTTGAAATCATATTCTTACAATTTCACTAGTCATTTTCTAAATGCTGGCAGTTGATTGCTATTACTTTAAAAATAATGTATTGCTAGTAAAACTAAACCACAAACTAAATGATAAAGGAAGCAAAATATTCCTTTTTTTTTGCCCATTTTCTGTTTTTGTGCATTTCTTCTTCAGTAACATGCTCTTTCTTTATCTTCTAAATAACTGGGTGATTCTGAGTCAATAATTTAAAGCTAATCATTGCTATGCATTCGAGATGCCTACATTGATATTGTGTTTTATGACAGCATAATATGCTTTTCTTATCACACATTAACTATGTAGGTCACAGCAAAAATGAAGTAATGTGAGTGATACGTCTTAAAAGATTCATGCTGGTATTTTTGAAATGATAATAATTTCCAAATTATAAAAAAAATTCAAAGGAGACTGTCACAGAAAAAATACAATATCATTGACCACATTAGATGTATGCTTATTTGGGAAATAATTATTGTTTATAACTTTTCTTATTCCTTTTGTAGATATTACTTTATGCATTCATAATGTGAAAAATATCAGGAATTTGGAAGGCTTAAGAAACTTGAGTGGAAAAGGGAGAAACCTTAACCATCAACTAAGTCACCAGCTAAAAGATTACAATTACTGTTTTGTATACAAGAAACATATTTTTATTTGAAAAGAAAGAGAAAATTCTGATGACAAACCCTAACTTCCTAAAGCTTTCACTTCTAGTGTGCTCAGCTCATTACTATCTCATCAGTTTTCAGCCTCCTTTAAGATTAATGCTATCGACTCCATCATGCACTCGTCCAACTTAATTAACATGGCCATACTCACTGTCTTCTGTGTGTCAGTCTTTAGCACAAAGAAATTTATTTCCTTGAGTGGAATTATTGCAATTTCTAGTCTGTGTATCTCAATTGCTACAAATGCCACACTTACATATTATTATAGTTACATGTCATAGGTAATAATATAAAGAATTAGTACTGTGATAAGTAAATTAGCATTTTACAAATGAAAACATTCAGCTGTATATATTTTCTAAGCACTTTGTTTTCAAGATACATTTAATGATTTTTTAAAATTTATATATATAGATATACCTTTATATATCTCTCTCTATCTATATATATATCTATGTAGATACATATAGAGATATAGATATATCTATATCAGTCTTGTTTATAGGCAAGAGTGTGTTCGTATTATACAAAATTTATGTTTCAGCAAAAACCAAAGCACAGTGCTTATGATTATAGATATCAAATAATTATTAGCAAATGTGTTTGTAAAATATTTATAGCATTTGTCATGAAGAACCTACTTGGCACTATATATAGCATCATGCTATATAAAGAAGCTAAAATGATTGCTTACAGGAAAATGAAAGCAAGTAGAGCCAGCTTATTGACTAGTGAGTGATACCTTATTAAGTGAGTAAAACACTTCCTTGATTTTTTCTACTTCCTTTTTTCTTGTTTTGTTTGATTTTTACCCACTGTATTACCTATATTAGGAAATACCTGCTATACCAAGTAATTATTAGCCATCTGAACAGGTGGAAGTCAGGATAATTAAAATTTTTTCTACATAGGGAGAATCATTCAGATTTCAATATATTACTTTTTCATGAAATGTTTTCCTGAAACAGTAAGTTGATGAAAGAAACGAAGGAAGAGGAAGTAAAAAGAATGCAGCTAAGGAATTTTGTGATTGTATAGATTATATTAGTGGCATGCTTTCAAAATATTTTATAATACATCTTTCCAGGTAATAACTTCAATTCCCTTGTTTTCAAAGATATTTTAACATAAATAGTGGTCAAGTGACTGAATCACTTGTAAATATAGAGGTGGTTTAGCTTTTGCTGTTAAATGACTTTTAAAGTAATAGATGAGATATCATAATTATATAAATATGTACAGAAGGGTAATGTAAATGTCTTCAAGGTATAAAAACGTAGTCTCGGCCCTCCCTGGTGGCGCAGCGGGTTAAAGCACAGCACAAAGAAGCTTAAGCCACTGCCGCATGAGTTCGATCCCCGCCTGCCCCGGAGGTGACCACATGGCGTGGCAGACCTCTCCTGACCCGCCCGCTGCTCCCCTCAGCAGTGAACTTCGTAGACCTGCCTGTTCTGCTCCCCACTCTGTCTCTGGTGAGTCCTCTCACCCTCCACATTTCTGGCCTGTACCCCAATTCTGTACGAATAAATAAATCTTTAAAAAAAAAAACAAACAAACAAAAAAAAAAGTAGTCTCCACAAAGACACAACAAAAAGGAAAACTGGGCCCTCTCTGGTGGCGCAGAGGTTAAATCTCAGCACTAAGAAGCTAAAGCCACTTCAGCATGAGTTGGATCCCTGCCTGGCCCGGAGGTGACTCACATGGCGCAGCAGACCTCTCCACACCGCCCCGCTGCTCCCCTCAGAAGTGTACTTCAACGATCTGCTTGTTCTGCTCCCTACTTTAGAGTTCCCCCAGCAGCCCTGCAGTTGAAGGGACAGAGTTTAGACAAGGGTTCTTCTAGAAAAAAAAAACTCTGGCTTTCCATCACAAATACCCTTCACATCTTGAAATACTATGCGTCACGCTATAGTATATTTTAATATAAATTAACTTGAAAGTGATCTACTTAAAGATGGTATAATGAAGAAATCCTGTTGTTTCATGTCTCCAAATTTCCTAGAATATTAATTTTTAAAAAATTATAATAGACATTAATGCTTTAAGGAGACCGGGACTAAACTTTCTTTTCATCAAAGCAACATAATGAAATAGGGAAAGCTTACTGAAGGAGCTGAATACAATTAAGTACTACATTTTATTTTCTGTAGAGGTCGTGAGTGGTTTAGATGATTCAAAAACCTTCAATTATGTTAAGGTGTTTAGAGAAAAGCTGGAAGTGCTAAAACAGAATTTATGAAGATGTATACCTGTATTAACTAAAAAAACAAATCTCTTTCTGGATTTTCATTTCAAAGGAGGTACAGGGAAAACCTCTTGTTTTTAAAATTAAATCTTCATTGTGATGTTAGCTAAAAATGTATGGAGAAATTTAATTGTTCAAATGTTTTCACAGGGTTTTTGTTGGTGATTTTCTATGAAATTTTATAGGTTTCAAATAGCACTACTGTGTAATGTTCCTATAAGACCCCTACTTGCAGTCTGAATTTTTGTAGAGTGATGGTTTCCCGGGAACACATACATGATAATTTAGCAGAAATACCTGCATCTGCAATCCTGTCCTTTCTCTTTGCATAAATACACACACACACACATGCAGGTGCACACACATGCACATTTACACACAGATACATGCACCAACATCCTAAAAAGCATTTTTAGAGTATATATAATTCTGTTATGGCCTGAATTGTGTGCCTTCTTTCAATTCATATGTCGAAGCCCTAACAATACCTCACAATGTAGTTGGTCACAGAGTTTATACAGAAGTAATTATGTTAAAATGAGTTTATCATGAAGAGCCCTATTTTAATAGGTCGCATTTTTTATTAGAAGAGGAAATTTGGATACAGACAGGGGGGAGACAATGTGATATCTTAGGGAGAGGATGGCTGTCTACAGGGCAAAGAGAGAACTCTTCCTTCTGGACTTTGGATAGAACCAACCTGCCCATATTGCCATTTTGAGATTCTAACCTCTAGCACTACAAAACAAACAAATAAAAAACACATTTTTGTTGCTGAAGTCCATTCTGTGCTACTACTTTTTTTTTTAATTTTATAACAGTTTATTTTTACATCATTTTGCACATTTTTTTTCCATCTCAATTGTAATCCCCACGGGTTTCCCATCACCATGTCACCCGTGTGCCATCACCATAATCCTGTGCACTTCCCTCCCCACACCCCTGTTTTTGATCCCATTCCCCACTCCACCCCCGCAAAATGTCTCTGGTATATGGCTGTTCATTATTTTTATTATTTTCTCACCTGGTCCATTATACTCCTGCTATGAGTGAAACCATCCAGTATTTTTTCTTTCTCTTTCTGGCTTATCTCACTTAGCATGATCTTTTCCAGCTCCATCCAAGTTGCTGCAAAAGACATGTGTTTCTCTTTTTTGGTTGCTGAGTAATATCCATTATATATATGTACCACATCTTTTTTATCCAGTCACCTACTTTTGGGCATTTGGGCTGCTTCCATGTTTTTCCAATTGTGAATAAAGCAGCAATAAACATGGGGGTGCAGGTATCTTTTTCATCAGTGTTTTTGTGTCTTTTGGGTAGATACCTAGGAGTGGGATTGCTGGGTTGTAGGGAAGCTCCATGTTTAGCAGTTTGAGGAACCTCCAAACAGTTTTCCATAGTGGTTGCACTAGTTTGCATTCCCACCAGCAGTGCAGGAGAGTTCCTTTTTCTCCACATCCTCATCAACATTTGTTGTTGCTGGTTGTTTGAAGATGTGCCATTCTCACTTGGGTGAGGTGGTATCTCATTGTGGTTTTAATTTGCATCTCCCTTATTACGAGTGACGTTGAACATTTTTTCATATGTTTTTTGTCATCTGCATTTCCTCTTTGGAGAAGTGTCTTTTTAGCTCATTTTTTGATGGGGTTGTTTATTTTTGTTGAGTTTCATCAGTTCTCCGTATATTTTTGTGCTACTACTTTTTCGATGAAGCCCAAAAAAACTGACACAACTCACAAACATATAGATTCTATAAATTACATACTATTATTATTTAGACCTGGCTTTCAAAAATATATTCTGAACATTTCCCCAAAGTTATAATAATATTTTAAAATTAGATATATTCCAATTGCTAGATAAAGTGTTTCAATTTTTTTTCATTTTTATAAAGGGTGTTGCAGCAATACACTTATGAATGTATCTTTGCTCACGTTTGTGGTTATTTTCTGATAAAATCCTAGAATTTTAAATTGTTGGAGTATTGATTAACTGATGATTTTTGCATTTTAAAATGTTAAAGTAATTTGTTAAATAATCTTCAACAAGTGCTAATTGATGTGTCTATCTATTCCTGCATGCGTCTATTTCTCCATGGGATTTTAGCTCTGAGATTCTTTATTTCTTAGATCTATTAAAATATGATTTTTTTTAAATACTGGAATTTATCCTTCAGTTATTTGATGATTGATGATAACAACTTTAAAAATATTTTTTATCATATGGTCTTTTACTGTAAATTCTCTGTTGCAACTAGTATTTGCTTCTCCTCCCCCCACCGCATATTTCAATAGTCTTTTATCCTCCCACTCGTTAATCATAAAACCTTGAATCATTTGGATTATGTGGTTAAGAATGATTTATGCCATTTGCAGCAACATAGATGGACCTAGAAGAGATTATGCTCAGTGAAATAAGTCAGAAAGAAAGAGAAATATATCAGATGGTTTTACTTATAGGAGCAACATAGGAAACAAAACAAGGGATCATGAAAAAAAAGTAAAGAAGAAAACTAACAGTTGAACTGTAAATCGGTGACCTTTGGGGTGGGGGTGAAGAGAGAGGGGCAGGAAGAACACAAGAGACTATGGTGATGGTACCTGGGGTTCTTGGTGGTGGTAATTTTATGAACAATGCTGTAAAAAAAACACAAACTAAAAGTAGTTAAAAAAATAATAAAGAATTGACAAAGTCTCTTTGGAGGTTATATTTACCACTCCATCCCTGGCTTTTTCATGGCTTTCTCATGGAAGCAGGCTTGATCTTACCCAAATTAGATTCAGAGATATTTTTTTCATAGAGCTTTTTTATAGATAATTCTCTTATACTAAGATTTCCAATTTTTGGTCCTTCCTTTAACTGTCATGGCATTTATGTTATAATAAACAAGTAGATTTATCACAGAAGTAGCAGGAGGGAAAGCTTTGACTTTTGCCTTCTCACTTTTTTGTTAAGACTTCTTTATATTCAAATATAAGATAAATACGTGTCCCTGTTTGCGCGGAGTTTCTTCACAGTGCTCCATTGCTTCTACTCTTTAGCTGCCTTGCCATTATTTCAGTCCCAGAACTCAGCTTCTCCTAGTTCCTTGTATGGTTTTTGAACTCATGAGCATCGCCTCAGTGAATTATCTTTATGCTTAGAATAGCCCTACTTGGTGTTTAACAACTAAACAAATGCAGTAATATTGAAGATGGAGAGCTGTTAAATATGGCAACTTTTAGGTGTTTGCTGCAGCTTAGGACTCCGGACAGCATTATGAGTATCTGGGGAATGGGTCCTAGTACCTCTAGGAAGCTGTAGGGAGGTGAAAGGGGAAATGTGATGGTGCCAACAAAAGATATCATCTGCTTCAGAGCTCTGCCCACAATGACCCTAGATTCATAAACCAAGTAGAAATATTTGAGATAGTTGAATATAAGGGGCAGAAAAATCTGGGCAGAATCAGAAACAGATGGTGATATGACATGATCCCTCAACTGGGGTTATGCACCTGAGTTCAGCAGACCTCTGGGCTTATATCCAAATGCTTGGCAGATCAGGCTGTCCTTGATAATTAAGGCTAATTAAATTGTCCTTTCATGAAAGTTCAATGTTGGAACATTTGTAGATATGTCGATAAATCTTATTAAATCTGGGAACACTTAGGAACACATATTTATTGATCATGAATGGATAAAAATAAATCCTTCATTACTGGTTATCTATTTTTTAGAGTACATGTAAATTAGAAAAAGTATAGAAGGTTTTGACTTCTAAATATTCTTAAGAGATTTTGAAGTCCAACATGCACACATACACATCTATACATAAATATAGATCCAGATATGGACTCTTGTATGTATTGCCTTTCCCTATTTTTTTATTTAGATATTTAAAAAAATGTTCATAAATTTAAGACTTAAGAAATAAATGACAGGCCCTCCCTGGTGGCGCAGCGGGTTAAAGCACTGCACTAAGAAGCTTAAGCAACTTCCACATGAGTTCGATCCCCGCCTGCCCCGGAGGAGATCCACATGACGTGGCAGACTTCTCCTGACACGCCCGCTACTCCCTCAGCAGTGTACTTCATCAATCTGCCTGTTCTGCTCCCCGCTCTGTCTCTGGTGAATCTTCTCACCCTCTGCATCTCTGGCCTGTACCCCAATTCTGTACGAATAAATAAATAAATCTTAAAAAAAAAAGAAAAAGAAATAAATGACAGAGAGAACAATAAATTCTTAAATTAAATGTATCCTCATTTTCCCATAAAGAATAGATAATACCATTTCTTGTAAAATTTCAATTTGTTTACTTTCTGTATCTAATATGTTAGTTGAAATCATTGTTGAAAGTATGCATTCAAAATAAGCCTGAAGATGGAATTTGTGCTTTTGCAACCATAGATGTTTGTGATTACTCTTTTATTCACAGAGTGAATTTGTTGAAATTACTGTTTTAATATGTCAATTAAGTACAATGAGCATTTGAAACTCTGAAGATTAATTGATTTTTACATTTTATGTTTCATCTTTCTGGGAAATGAAAAAAATCATTGAAACATCTTTATGATTTGGTATATCAGAGATTAATTCCTCATTTCAGGAGACACATGGAATTTCTAACTCATATATTTAGGGATTATAAAATGTTGACTCTCAGAATACATTCTGAGTGTGCAGCAGTCTTACTGTAAGAAAGGGAAGCTATTTATTTTATGCATTTGTTTATTTATGTCAGAGAAAAAATTGCTTGCATTACTTATTTAAATTATTTATATCAATTATATTATTCATTAAATATGAGTTGATGTTTACTGGCACATTGCATGATTGTGCAAGGAATGTTTATATGCTTACTTCTAAAATAACTGCTCAACTACACCCCTTTCTTTTGACTTTCATCTTTTCTACTTTCTGAAGAAATGTTTCACACAGAATCTATTATATCAACTCAACTGGATAATTTTATGCTTACATACAAAAAGAACACTTGAGCACGCACAAACTATAGTTTAACTTACAAATATTCTTTAATATAGCAAGCATGCATTTGTGGATTTCTGAAAAGAAATATGTTTTACAAAAGACTAAGTTCTATCAACCTTCTAATGCATTCATTCCGTTCTTTTTGCAAAAAAGCCTTGATACTTAGCTTCAAGACTTCATGTTTTTTTCTTAGCTTCACTTTCATCAGCTATTCCTCACTCCTGCTTCTGCCAGTCTTCCACTGGTGTAAAGATTGGCAATTGTACTCGATATTAGTTCAGCATTAATTAATCAGGCAATGCTTGCTACATGTAGGCACACAGTATCTACGGTGGCAAATTTTTGGAAGTGATGCTCAGAAACAGTAAGGTGGCCTTTCAAAGTGTTAATGAACTTGAAGTTCATAAGACTCTTAGTACTGCTTTGACTGATAAGATTTTTACAACAAAACATTTGATGATTGCACTCTTGTTTAGTTTTTCTTGAATAAAAATGATGATATTTATTTCTAATTTAAGAAATGGCAGGGAAAATGTATCAATATTAAACCTAAATGCAAATAGCTGAGGAAATGCCCTGTTTGTTCGTGGCTATAATACTATTAAATACTTTAGGAAGTGAAATAGCTGATTCAATTGTTTTAAGAACAACTTATAACTGTGTTAGGAGATTTATAATATAAAAATAAAATTAACTGTATGTTGTAAATACTATCCTGATTATCTGTAGAGGGCGGATGAAATACTAAAATAAAAGACTTGTTATTGGAGTTATTTACAGTAAATATACACACAAAGTAACTACTTCTATATTCTACATAGAATGACAGTTAAAATTTGCAAGTAAAACATTCAACATTTTTGGTGCTATTTCTGCATAATATGTTGTGACAAAGCACAGAGATGCTGTGAAATATCCCATTCATTCTCCTCAAGCTGGAGAATCCATAAAGATGAAGAAAAAGATAATGTCTAATAATATTAAATTCTATTTAAGTGTTATCTAAATACCACATAATCTTGCCTTTAAGATCTGTTAGTAATACTGAGGCAATGAAAAATATCCCAGTGCAAACTATTATAACATTATTTTAAATATAGTTAGTTCACAACTTAGAAAGTGTCAATAGAAGACAGAGTCTAGTCATCAAAGGAATCCTTTCATTTGTTTAAACTGCATCATTTTTAGTGACGTAGCACTGGTTTACATCAATGTATGTGATTGGGAGGTACAGGTTCATAACCCTTCAGATGTGTCACCACACTACTCCCACCACCATGATCTTCTGCTTCAGTCCTTTGGGCTCCCTCTCCTCCGTACGAACTACACTTTCCATTTGGTAGTATAAATTCTATAGTCAGTTCATTACCATGCAAAGAGTCTAAAACTTGTCACTGGTTTAAAACCTCGCTCACCTTTTCTGGGTCTAGCTACCTGTTGTATTAATGTGAGCTAACAAGGCCTTTGTAGAAAACAAAAACAAAAAATAAGCCAGATTAAGTCTAACCAATGTTTCTAGGATAAACAGGAAAAGGGAAAACTAGTAGATTGGTGGGAGAGGGAGATGGTCATTTGCAATTGGAGCTTTTTTTTATTTTTAGGAACAGGTAGGGCGTGAGGCCTGCTGCTGCTGAAGTTTCCTTCTCCCCACCCTTCTACATCAGCCCCAACAACAGACTGGGTCAAGCTCAGGCATGCAGCTCCCTTTTAAAAGCTCATGAAATGGCTGTTTAGCTCAGTTCCCTTTCTGGGAGTTGGGGGGCAAATTTTGCCTCCAATCTGCCCCGTCCACTCTAACAATATCTCTAGGGATTATTTTGATTTTAAAGAAAAAAAATCGATCAATAAATTTGCAGCTTAATTGGGGAGGAGGGGGTGGTGCACGGGACTGTGGTGATGGCACAGGTGTGGTTTGGTGATGGGAAGCTCATGGGGATTACAACTGAGATGGAAAAAGGTAAAAAATGATGTAAAAATAAACTATTACATATAAAAAAATTACAGTTTAAAGTACATTAAATTTTTATCATATATGATTCTTTTGCAACTTCATTATAAATGACCAATCTCCATTTTTGTCACTCTGTAGAATTCCTTTTAGTCTTCTTATGTATATAGATAATACTTGGGTAATAAATAGGAATCATAAATACCAGATTTTACAAACAGCTTGACCTTTTGTAAGGTGCGCTATTTGACCAATGAGATGTGTATTTGTTCTCATTTGTTACTGGCTGTTACACAGGATATAAAAATGTAACACAAATTTTAACCTCTGTGATTAAGATGAAGTAATGAAAATATTAAGATGTGCTGGTCAAAAGATAATGCTTTCAAATGAAGAATTGGAAGATTATCCAGGTAATGTAAGTAAAATCCAGGTAGTTAAGTTACATGGACATTTCCTCTAGACACATTTTATATCTGAAATATTTTTAAGATTGCAAATTTCTTACTCTAGCTGAATAGGACAGACCTGGTCTTCCATTCATCTACTTCAGAGACACCCTGTGAGAGAGGAGGAGGCAGAGGGATTATGAGGGGAGGGAAGAGCACGGTTGGCTATGGTGATGGGGATGGGTGGATTGGCCGTGGGGGTTTTACAGGGACTACACCTGACAGGAGAAAGCATACATTACATTGTACAAAAAGAATGATGTGTTCATATACATAAAAATTATATATAGGGCCCTCCCTGGTGGCGCAGTGGGTTAAAGCACATCACTGAGAATCTAAAGCCACTGCAGCACGAGTTCCACCCCCACTTGTCCCAGAGGTGACCCACATGGCGCAGCAGACCTCTCCTGGCCCTCCCGCTGCTCCCCCCAGCAGTGTACTTGGTCCATCTGCCTGTTCTGCTCCCCACTCTGTCTCTGGTGAATCCTCTCACGCCCCTGCACCTCTGGTTTGTACCGCAGTTCTGTATGCATAAATAAATAAATCTTTAAAAAATACATATATTAAAAATTTTATATGCATACACATGTATATGTATGTGCATGTGTGTTTGTGTATGTTTCAAATTGTTCACTCTTCTGGGACTCAGAGATTGGACAATGAATATAAATATATGCAATTTGAAATACTGTTTTAAGCCACTGAATATAATATGCTTTGCTTAGAATAAAATGCTAGAATATTAAAAAAAACATTAATTGTCGGCCCTCCCTGGTGGCGCAGTGGGTTAAAGCACAACACTAAGAAGCTAAAGGCACTTCCACATGAGTTTGATCCCCACCTGCCCCGGAGGTGATCCACATGGCACGGCAGACCTCTCCTGACTGCCCGCTGCTCCCCTCAGCAGTGTACTTGGACGATCTGCCTGCTCTTCTCCCCATTCTGTCGCTGGTGAATCCTCTCACCACCCATGCACCTCTGGCCTGTACCCTAGTTCTGTATGCATAAATAAATAAATCTTTTAAAAAATAATTGTCAAAAACACTATTTTTCTTTGAGATGTTTTCTTTTTTCATAATACATTTGTAGAAAGATAAGTTTATGAAAACTAAAGCTAATAGTACTGTTCAAAGCCAAGCGAGTTGGCTGAATATGTGCCTGAGCAGAGCTTCCAGGTTTGCGTTATTATCAGAACTTTGCAGCCCAGTGATGTGAGCAAATGGGCTAAATTGAGGTCATTAACTTCGTTCAGTTTGAGATCAGTACTAGATGAAACCCAAATCTGTAAAGGTGAAAGTCAAATATATTAAATCAATATATCATAAAGCCTCATGCAAGATGGTTCCAAGCCATATACATCTGTTAAAATTGAAATATAAATAATTAACCAAACAAGAAAGTCCATAATATTCAATTTCAGTATCTCCACTAATGTATCAGTCAATGGATTCTGCTGCATTTTACTTATATCAGCTCCAGCAAGAAATTATGAATTCCAAATGCTTTAGAATATAACAGTATGCTTAAGTTTTGCCAAGCCTAAGACAATTTGAAAATTTGAGTGATTACATAAAACTAGTAAATCTTCTACTTAGGAAGTCAATTTTAAAGAAGCAAAATTTGAAATTATCAGTCACATCTTTCTGACTAAAGAGCTAAACATTTTTGCCTTCATTGATAAACTTTTCTTTCTCTTTATATAAATCTTGCTCTTTATTAGAGCTGAAATAAGGAAAAGATCAAAAACCTAAATTAAGGTATTTCCCGTATTGTAGAAATAAATTCTTAGCTACAAATGAAGAGTACTTAGAAGAACTTGCTGAATAAATTGAAGGATTTATGTTTTTTAACTCTGAGGTCAGGGATTTTTATCATTTCTCTTCACTATTTTATACCATATATACAGTTTTCCCTGGAACTCTATAGAAATCCAATAAATAGTTGTTAAATGAGAAAGAATGCTCCAATAATAATAATAATAAATAAATAAATTGATATGTTGGACTCCCAAAGTTTTTAATAAGTTACATTTACAGGCTTCCCTGGTGGCACAAGAGATTGAGTCTCAGCATATTAAGCTCTCTGCAGCCACTGCAGCATGTTCAGTCCCCAGCCAGGGAGGTGACCTACAGGTGTCGACCTCTCCTGTCTTGTCTGCTGCTCACCTCAGTAGTGTATTTCAGTCAATCTGCTGTTCTGCTTTCTATTCTGACTCTGGTGAATCCTCTCATCTCACTACACCTCTGGCCTACACCACCACTCTTATGTGTAAAAATAGACAAAATAACAAAAAGATACCATTTGCGTTCTATTCAAGACACCTTTGTCTCTGTCTCTGACCTTTATATCTGAGGAGCTGCCATCCAAACAGCCATCAGAAACTACGTCATCAATCCTATTACAAGGAATTTATTTGAAGAAACAAACACTTTTCATATGTTATAAAGGGAAAAAATACACTTAATTCCTAGGATTTTGTTGGTGAATATTTTAACGAAAAGATAAAAATAATATTTAAAGTAGCTATATTTTTACTAGCGAAAGGACTTTCCAGAGTCACTAGCTATTGAATACTTTTGGATATATGAGTTAACTGTGTGTTAAACATGTCACAGGAAATAAAGTTATAACAAAACTACACGTATTACATATTCTTGTCATGAATCTCAAACCTGATCAAATTATCTAAATCCACTAGCATTCTTTAGGAAACATGAAGGAATATAAACAACCTGGGGATATCTTAAGCAAAATCTAAACTTTCGAATTATGTTGTGAGATAGTGAACCAAGAAATATATTATCATAAGGAGAAAAGGGAGAACTATACAGAGACTATTTCAGGTAAAAACTACTGTTTTAAAATTGTTCATGTCTGTTTCCTGTTTACTAAAACTTCTTTGGGAATAAACACTAGACTCAATTAAAAAAAAAAGTCACTTGTAAAATATCATCCTGGAAGTACAGACTTTAAATATTTATATGTTTATTTTTGAACATTTTCAAATATACTGGGACATATATCCCAGTATATATGACAATATGAGTCTCTAGGATGCTTCTAGTTTTTGTTTTTGGTTTAAAAAATTGATTATTTTCACTGAATAAATCTAAAGTTCTATTAATATTTCACTTTACTTACATAGGCAAACACATAAAATAAATATTTCAAAAGCTTGCTGAATTTAAGTCTAGCTGGTTTAAATAAAACCTTTAACATAATTTTGCTAACAAATAAATATTCTCCTTCATTTTTTTTCATATTGTCAACCTGGAAAATTATTATATCTCATGAATGAAAGATAGCTGACAGGAAGGGTGCCCTTCTTTAGATATCAACTACAATGAATTAGATGCCCTCTGTCATATTCATCAAAACATTATGTCACTTTGATGCTGTTGGATTTATTTTCTTCTGTAAGGAGAACAGCTATACATGAATAATTTTTGATTTAAATGTGAAATGAGTAAAAAAGAGAATACACTACATAATTTACTAATAGTTTTCATTTTTATTATGTGTAAACTTGATTTCCTATAACATTGTAATAAAAGTAATTGCTTTAGTTTTTATGGTTAAAATAGCTCATTCTGAGCAAATATTTAATAGAAAATTATGACAAAAATTAACAGTAACTCAATTACTATTTTGCTCAGAGCTTATAAGTACCAGTTTAAGTTGGGATTAACTTGTAAACATGAACATAATATTAAATATGCACTCTGGGATGTTTAGAAAATACAGCAGTATATATTTTTAGAGTTAAATGTAGTGAATTTTAAATAGTAAAAAAAGACAGATTCTATTCAACTCTTAATTTTACAGAATCAATTGATATTTACATGTGTTTTTTAGAATGAGAACTTTCATTTTATTCTTTGGTATTTCATATGTTGACCACTGCAAAATAAAATATTATAGTGAGATAGTTTCCATTTAAAGCTTGAGGTATTTTATGATTACAAATATAAGTGCAAAAATAGGTAGCGAAATTCAGGGTCACAAAAAGAACTAAGTAGATTTTTTGGTGGTCTTTAGTTTTATTTCTAAAGCATTATCTTGTATTATACTCATTTAGCAATTTCTTTTAAATACTAGGCAAAAAAATATCAGTATAGAAAAAACTTTATATCTTCAAATGAGAATAAAATTTTAAAAACATATCTATTTTAATAGAGATATTAAATATTAAACTTGGAAATAGAAATTACCATGAAATTTATCTGAAGACTGCCATCCAACAGAAATTTAATATAAATCACAAATATAGGTTACATATCATATTGAAAATTTTCTATAGCTACATTTATACAATAAGATCATGCATCCAAAATACTTTCATTGCAACATGTAGTAAATATCAAATACTTAGGAGATTTTCTATGTCTTTGAAAAATATTATATATTTTATATTTATAACATTTCTCAATTTGGAAAAAGCATTTCAATTCTAAGTAGTAAAATGCTGTGACTACCTACCCTGTAATCACATTATTACAGCATCTCAATACCTTGAACTTTAGGCATGAGAATGTTTATTTTGAATAAAATTAATGTGGAAAAAGGCTATAAAAAGTGACGGTTTTAGAAAAAAACTGACACTATAATAAAAACTGGAGTTGGTAACTGTAGGAACTACAACAGCTGAATTTTGAGTCTTCTATTTATAAGGTATATGACTTTATGATGTTACTTTTCCTTTTATATGTTGTTTCTTCAGCAGTAAACTAGATGTACAAACAATAATACTTTCCCAGAGTAGTTATTTAATATATGTAAAGTACTTAGTACAGCTCTGTTAAATTAAAATTTTCTGTTATGTTAGAATTATACCTATTCCTGTTTTACATGCCTTACTATTTGAATGTAAATCATTTAATCTAGCCACTATTATTTGCTTCTTTATGTAAAAAATCAGTTTGGGATAATTATTGACCATAGCCTGTATTTTAACATAATAAAGAATTTCTTGTATTGATGGTATATATTATTGTTAATGTGTACATGTTCTTCTCAACTTATTTCAAAGACTGTAATACTGAGTAAACCACCTCAGAACTGGTTATTAGAGTCTAAAATCACCTACAAAAATTTTGGTTATTTACTTACACTATTTTTCTTAGTATCAAATTAGACAGTTGTTCTCTTCTAGTAGTATTCAAATTAATTTTCTAGGTATTTTCACATAACTTTATAGTTTTTACTGGGCTGTGCTTTTTATTTATTTATTTATTTTTAATCTCTACTTGTACAGCAGTACTAGATTCTCTTAGTCATTCTGAGCTTTTTCTCTGAACTCATTCCACTCTGTCTACATTGCTCTGCTACTGAGGCAACCAAAACTGAGTGGCACTTTGATGCAGAATTATGTAAGTAATGTTCTAGCTGACATGTCCAGGATGGCATGGTACTTTGCCTGAAGATCAAAGTAACAGTGAATCTTTATCCATTTTCTTGAAGCATCAGCCAGATCTTTTCAGATGTGATTATGTTGGTGACATAGTAACACTCAGGTATCTGTTCTAAAATAAATGAATGTGTTTAAAGTTTCTCAAAACCTGTTTGGCCTTTTTTTTTGGGGGGGTGGGGGGAGGTAGGGGAGAAACTTTGGGTTTAGAATTGTACTTTATCTAAATCATTTGAGCCTGAAAGACATTTGTCTAATGTTAATGAAAGTGAGAAATCCACATAGGGAAATAAAATATAAGAAGGTAAATACAATGAGATTTTGCTGCTCTAGTGAATTTGTAATATCCCATTTATAAATAGATCAGTATACAAACTGTATTATCTAGATTGGTTATTTTTTGTCTTTTGTGATGACCATGCCTAGATTCTTTCTTGCTATTTTTAAAATTCTTTATGAAAAAGTTTATACTGTGTGTTTGTAATAGCATAACTTTTGTACTGTTTATACTAATATACTTTTTTTTGTCTGTTTACAGATGTAGTTCATGCCAGTGAACACAATTGTTCAGACTATGCAATTTCAATTAACTGAGATGGTGGCTAAGCTCATTGGAAAAGTGCATACTAAGCTAAATTTATGAAGAAAGGTGTTTTGAAGTGACCTCATTTTACTTGGGGAATTTGTGAATGGAAAGATGGGATGAAAAGGCAATTAGAACTCATTGACACTGTAAGAGTTAGGCTACTACTCTCCCTGGGTATTATTTTAAGCTGCTTTAAACAGTGCTTTTTCTGTGATTCTTTGTGTTTGTTTTGAGTCTGAACTTCTTTTGAATTTATTTGTACTTCTGTTATCAAATTAGAGTTCATAAAAGCAGAGAATCTTGTTTTCTTTGAATAAATTCCCACAGCTGTCTACAGTTATGCTTTGGTAGTAGGTAAATGCTGATGAAGATTAGAAAAATCATTTTTGTGAATGATTGTTTTCAAGGCCTCATGCTGGAAGCAATGAATGAGTTACCACTTAAATCTCAATCATGAAAATGGCGTGTTGGGAATATTTACATGCCAAAATACAAATGCCATTATCTTACATTTTTAAAATTTAGGCAGTATGCTTGAAATCAGAAATCCTGTTTACTCAGAATAAAAATAAAATTACAGTATTTGGACTTTTGGAAATTTATTATATTAGTAATTTTTGATATATATGCACTTGAAAAAAATTGAATATTATATATAATATACAGATCTTTTAATGATTGCACCAATATTTTTAATCATCATTAAGCTAAATAATATTTCAAGCTAATGGTTTCAGACATCAGACAATTGTTAATAAATTATGTTTTTTTTTTTTCATTTTCAAGTTGGAACCTACAAAGGAGATTTACTTTTTAACAAAAATAAGTATGCAAGCTAGCTATTTGATTTCAGTTTCTAATAACATCAGGTTTACTGTGATCTTTACTAATTCTAGTTTAAACTTTCATTGATAATTTCATATTGTATTCCAAATCAAAATGTATTTCTAATATGTTAAGAAAAAAATGGAAATTTATTATTTCCTGTGGAAAGGAATTAGTAGCAATTAAAATATTATTACGTGAAAGGCTAATTTTTTTGTTATTCTTATTTATTTCCTGTGGCTGTACTTTTATCTATTTTTATTTACAACGAAATGAGATTTATTGTTGAAAGACTGAATAAGCATTTCATGTGAAATGCAAATTTTAAATTGTATGGAATTGCTGTTTTCCTTTGGAAATTCAGCATCTCATTTTCTTTGAATGAAGTTTAAATTGAGTTGTTAACTTTTGAATAGAGGGAGGAATGGTAAATGTGTATTATCAAAACATTCAGAAATGAAAAATATTTAAAATATATTTTGAGTAAGACGATTATTTGAGAGCATATAAGTGATGCATCCATAAGTACTAATACACTTAGAACATACTGCTGACAACAGATCATGTCAACACTCAGGTAACTCAATTTCTAAATGAATTATTTGCCATCACATTCAGACCCTGATACTCCAGAAATCAACATTTACTCTATCCTATTCTTCAAACATATTACGTTATCAATATACTTCTATTTATAATATACAAGTATATTGTAAATATATTTATAGTGATTACATTTGCATGTAGCTTTCTTAAACACTTATGGCTTTTAAATCTTTTGCTTATCTTATTTTTTTTTTTTTGGTTTATCTAACTTCAATTCCCTTGTTAATATTTACCTTAAATTTACTCCTTACTCACTTTAATAATTAATGTTGAAATTAATAGTTTTAAAATTTCACTTTTACTTTATTCTGTATTATCTTAACTACTTGACTATAATATTATAATAAACTCAGTATCTTCATATTATAACCTCAGACAGATAAATGGATTCCTATTCTAAATAGACCCCTTGCATTTTTGGCAATAAATTTAGTTATTTCAGACATATGCCACTTCATTTAGATTTCAACTTTATTTCACTTGCTTGATGACTTGATTACAACCATTATTTCAGCATTACTCAAAAGCTTTGAAAGTCTGAACTCTGAGAACTTCTCTATGTACACATTCATGTTATCTCAGAACTATTGTGAAGATTCACTGGCAATGAGTATAATACCTCAAGCACTGAATGATGTTAGTAAGTGGCGCTGTTGTTTTATTATTATTATTGTTACTGACTTCAGCCAGACTGCCAGGAAGACTCAGCAGGCAGGCTGCATAATTCTAAGCCTCTTATTTCTAAATCTGCTGGACAAGTCAAGACAGATGTTACATTCTTGGCATGTACTACCTTTGTTTTCTTAGCTTCAAAATCCTGAGTACCTTTCCAAAGAAATGGAACTTAAATAATAATAATAACTGTTAAGCCAACATTATCACTGACCCTTTGGATAACTGTGTGGGAAACAATTGTTTTGTGTAGACCAATTTATGTGCAGCAACATATACTTAATACCCTTCAAGAACTATATGACAAAGTCCATAGAGTTAGCATACAATCTTTTTCTTGTTTTTTTTACCAATTGAAAGAACTGAAATATCTTATCAACAGGTCAACTTTATATCACCTGTCAAAGAAGGAGAGTATATAAAAATTGAAAGCAAAAAGTCTGGTTTCTTGGCAATAATCTTTGGTATTTCCAATAAGTCTGATTTTTCAAAAGAAATTTCAGTTTAATTGAACCCTTTTTTAAATGAAGTTACTTGAAGTTAGGTGTTGGATTTCTTAACAGAAAATGGATTTAAAGTAAAATGGCATTTTCTGCTTGGTATGATGTGGCTTCTGAAAGACTTGCTGTAATTGTAATTTAATACTTGTATGCTGTGGCAAAAGAAGTCTAAAGTTTTATGATTACTTAAGTTCTACGTCATGCCATTATATTAATAGGAAGTAATACTTTTCTAGTATGGCAATTGTGGAATTTCAAATTTATAAGATAACACAACTGTGTTTGTAACTTATTCAATTGTAACTTGTCAGTTTTGAGAATTTTGTTAAATTTGAGAATTGTATCTGCTCTAATGGATATAATATGCATGATGCCTCACAACATTTAAAAGGACTATGCTTTTAGCTATATTTGTCAAGTGGGATGAGTGGATGGGGAAAGCCAAATTGAAAGTTAAATATTAAGGCATCTGTTACTTAATTGGTAAAATGAGTAGATAATAAAAATATATGTGCCATTTTACATGACTTTACAACTCAATGGAGTTTGAAAAATATTTGGTTATTCATTTCTCTAAGAAATAATTTTGGAATAAATATATTTGGATTAAAGTGAATATAATGAGTATTTTTTGAAGAGAATGTTCAACCTAATTGAGAGTACAAAAAAATAGGTGATTTTAATACATTTTCAAGCACAATGTCTAACACGTAAGAACTATAAATGCTTCTCATTGAATGAGTGAATAACGGGCATAGTATAACTGAGTGCTACTGAGTTAAGTACTATTCTTACCACTACTAATTGCTAGTAAGACTGACTAGCAGCTTCCATTCTATCTATAGGGAATGGTGCTGCTTCACTTAGATTTAGACTTGAGAAAATCATTATGAGGGAGGCCTAGGGACAGTGACATCATTTTCAAGGCCCAGAGAAAAATTAAAGTATGGGGCTATTTGTTCAATAACTAATTTCATGGTGCTAAAGTTTAAACCAAACAGTCTTATTATGAGAACCTGTGTAACTTCCTATGTCACGTGCATCTGAACTCATAGTAACTGCAATTATACCCCATACTACAGCTCAGGAAATAAAGGAAACATTTATTGTGGATGCTTGTCCACATATTTTTCTATACATTTGAAATCCATTACTCTATGATCTAATTGTAGTATATGACATGATTTAAAATGATCAAGATTTAAGGTCTGATTCAGGGCTCTTACAGTCACCCAGGTTGCAGATTATCTATTTGAATAATTTGGGGCTATAAGTCATTATTGCTTTACAATATTAAGATACAAAACTCCAGACCTACTTTTCTAGTGCCTTTCCAGGACTTTTGTTTTATGCCCTACTGAGCCTGAGCAAGTTAGTTGATCTGTTTGGGGAAAGTTATCATAAAAGTAACAATGAATTTTCTCAGTAGTGTAGAATTTGAGTATTGTTCAAAGTTGCATCAGATTTTAATATTTAGAATTCTTTAATTCAGTCAGATCCTTTATCAAAGATACTAGTCAAATTGAACACTTGTAAGTGTCCATATCCACATTATAATACCATTGTTTTGGGTAACATCTTCCCATCAAAGGTCATTTCTTCATTGTTAACCTCCTTTACAACCCTTTATATTTTATTTACTTAGGATATTTTTCATTGTAAAATATATCACCTGATTTTTTTGTTCAATGTAGGAGATTACCTCACCTTCCAACAAAAAAGCAAAATAAACAAAATCATTAAGATGATTGATCTAGATTTTTAAACATTATATATATATACTACTTTATATATATATTTATATTACATATAATATAAATATATATAAAGTAATATATATAATATAAATAGTATATTATATATAGTAGTTATAAGTAGTATATTATATATAGTAGTACTTTATTATATGTAATATATATATAAAGTAGTGTATGTATATATATATGTATATATTACATCATTCTTCATTTTGTACAATTTTGCATCTCAGTTGTTATCCCTGTGTTCTAGATTTTAAATGCTATCACTACAAGGATGAAGCAGAAAAGAGATAATAGAGGATAAAAAAATATTAAGAGGCCTCCCTGGTGGTTAACCTGACCTACAGGATAGAGAGTGTTATGCTCTTGAGTTATGAGGTCTGTGGACTGAGGGCTTCAGAATCCACTGGTGGCATCCTAGGATGGGAGTACAGCAGCTGGAGAGAGTAAGTAAAATCTTATTAAAAAAATGAGCAAGTTGCTGTATTCACTTTCAGTGCATAAGTATATATTGAAGAAATTGACAGACCAAGCAGAAAGTTTTAATTATTTATATTTGGAGGTCCCTACCCAGTGTTTTAGTTGAATTTCATTTTCTCAAATGCCCATCCACTTACACAGAGATTCCAGAGAGCTTATTCATGCTACACAGAATTTTCTGAAATTTCAGCAAGAATTGTGATACATCTGAGAAAACCTACATCAAATAAAAATGAACATTAAAAAAAGAAAGATAACACAAAGGCTAGAAGAAATTTAATTCTTAAAACAAGAACCTCGATAAATGATCAGAAACAAATTTGTGCCCTGAAATATAAATTACATAATATAAATAATAGGAGAGACATTTTTGGGAATTCATGATAAAGTGGAGTAAAGTAGATGGTGAATAAAAAATAACACATTATGAGATAACTTGAGGATCAAGTTATAAAAATCCTACTAATAAGAGTTTTCAAGAAAACTAAAAATCTGATGGGGAAGAAATTATAAAATAAGTAAGTCAAGAAAATTTCTCAAAATTCAGAGGCATGGATATTCATTTCAAAGACCACTCTCAGTACCTGGACAAATATTTTTAAAGGTACTCATAAATATGAGTATACCTGATAAAACACCCAACAAAAATTAGCTATCTTAAAAACTGAGAGAGAGACAGAGACAGAGAAAGACTGAAAATACCCCAAGAGAACTATATTTAAATAATGGTGCTATTTTATCAAAGCAACTCTGAAGGGGGAAGGTAAAGAAAACTACTCAAACTGTAGAAGGCCTTTATTTCCAATGAAATAGTTTATAAACTTCCTATATTATCTATCAAGTGTGAGGATAAAGTATTTACATAAATGCAAATTATCAAAAATTTTGCCTCTTACACTGTCTCTAGAACATATTCTGTACTAGAGATATGGCCAGCACAGAAGGATATGCCCATGTATATAGAATGAATACAATCAGAAGAAACAGTGTATCTTGTAAATAGCTGGAAAACACCAGTATCATGGTTCCCAGTATCAGTTAGCGCAGACTGAAGCTAGAGAATGGAACTCGGGGGGAAGGATGTGTCCATGCTATGGTGACTTCCCAAAACCCAAAGATGAATCTATTACCATGTGTTTATTTCATGCGTCTAATAAGAGTTGTACAATTTATGTGAATTTTGAAGAAAAACAATGATTAGTACCTAGAATGTCAATCAAATGAAAAGAAGCATAAATTCAAAAGAAAAATGAAAAAGGAAGATAATGTGCCCTTTTTTGAGGCTTAACTATCTTACTGCCTGAGTACTCACCCTCAGTTACCACCAGCATTGTCTTGGCTTCATCTCTTTTCTTTACAGTTGTATTTTCTTGTAAATAGTTATTCTACATTTAGTGTTACTCCTAATCTATTCTCCATATTGCAATTAAAATTATCTTAAAAATCAAATTCAAAATCTCATTAAATTACTCAGAGAGGAAACAGTTTCATACAACATGTATTAATTACTGATGTGAATGTTTAGCTTAAATAAAGGGAGGCAACTTGGAAAATAAGTTTGCAGATAAAACACTGCAACTTTATAAGATTATTTAATGAGTACACACTTCATTCCATGAGAGATAACTGATTAGATTAGGTTCTGGACTGTTGTAGAAATAGAAAAGCCTACTCCCACCTCTAAATTGTCTGAATGAACTGTTAAACTTGAATTAAAAACATCAGTTTTGATATTCTTACAACAGTTTAGAACTGACCAGAACTTCAGTTAATGTGAGACTAGTGAAAATGCTAGTATATAAAAAGATCTAGCATTTGAAAATGGAAGAACTTTTCAATACTGTGAGGCATTCAATGTGTGCTAGCTGGAGAAGGTAGCAGTTATTCTCTTCCACGGTGTTATTTAAGAAAGTTTCCTCCATAAAAACACTTTCCTTGGGGCCCTCTCTGGTGGCACGACGGCTTGGGTCACAGCACTGTAAGCCAGCCGCAGCCACTTCAGTGAGAGTTCGATCCCCTGCCCCGAGGTGACCTACATGGCATGGCAGACCTTTACTTACCCACCCGCTGCTCCCCTCAGCAGGGTACTTCGATCTGCCTGTTCTGCTCCCCACTCTGTCTCTGGTGAATCCTCTTACTACCCCTGCACCTCTGGTATGTATTCCAGTTCTGTATGTATAAGTAAAACAAATCTTAAAAAAAAAAAAAGAAATTAAAACAAAAAAGAAAAAAAAACATTTTCCACTTCTAAGAGGAAGAAAGGCACACAAATAGATATTGTCAATGTCTAACTCAAATTTTGTTAGCTTGTATGAATGACTGCATCACCAGATCTTACTGAGTTAATAGAAATGGAAAATGAAGTTTGCACTAATCGAAAACCTATCATTCATTCATTCACTAGTTTATTAATTCACTGAGTAGTTAATTGGAGATTTTGATAAGACCGTGGGAAGATTACTTGAAAACAATAACAAAGGTAAGAGTTACTGAATAATAGAAGGATATATCAGACAATAAAAACTGAAGTAGAGATGTGTTAATAAGTAATAAAAGCTCATCATTAGGGACTGATCATACCTTTAGCTAAACATATCTGAGAAAATTGTTGCTGTTTTTGCCTTCTTTTTTGGCAGAGCTCTTTTTCATCTGTTACACAGTTTATATAGAAGTTTTGACTTTCTTTTGTCTGGTAACCTTGCAAAGACTGTATTGATGCATGTTTATATAGGAAAGGTACATACAGCAGCAATTCAGTCTTTGAAGTTACCAGATGAAAGGAAGTCAAAATTTCTTTATTAACCAATTCTTACGATCTTTTGTCTACCACCAATGAAATTGTTCAAAGGCCTGTTTCTAGCTACCAAAAAATATATTTCACAAAGTGACTTTCATTTCTATTCTCTCCAGAACTCTTTCTGCTTCTGTTATGCTTTTGTACCCCAGAAGGGGTTAAAACAGTGATTTTTCTCGTGTACAAGTTAAAAGTATTTTTCTTTCACAAGGAAGCCAATAATGGCATAGCATTTCCTAATGAACACTATTAAACATAACATTCACATATATGGCAATCACTTTTCAATTATTATATCACAGGCTACATAAGGGGAGTCCTGTGGACACTACTGAATTATTTAAAGTTCTTCCTCACTGCTAATTTGCTTTCATTGGTTCCATTGATTCCATTGATTATGCTGCTTCATGTGAAGGTTCTGATTCATTCCTCATGCAATTTAATATTCCTCAAAAAATGTAATCAATGTTTTCCTTGCCTTTTACTATTTCTGAAATCTTTAGTCTGGCTGGAAAGAGTTCAAATGTTTATGTTAGCACATGTTAGCCTTTACAGCAAAATATTTTGCTCATAGAATGATACTTTTAGTCATTTTCCTCCTGATTTATAATATGTTAATATCTTCTAAGGAATTCACACTATACCTAAAAATTCATGGCAGAGTGTTTAGATTCTGTTCTTTGTAACTGCCCTTTTAATTTAAAATTTACACTTAATAAAGAGATGGCTATCTTGCAAAAGTGTAATAAACAGTTATGCTTAATAAATAGTTTGAATCACCCATTTTTTTTGCTAGCATAGGGCAATTATTGCAATCATTTGGATAATATTACTTTACTGATATATTATTTATAATGTAGCTTCCCTCTAAATTACATAAAATTAATACTGCTTTCTTCTGATTTTGTTTTACTTTACTCTTCCCTTCCCTCAATTTTTTCTTTAGTATATTGCTTAGGTTTTCTTAATCTTCACTATACAGTCTGTTATGTAGTGGTCAAATAACCAAGAAACTAAATTTTCCTTGTTATTTGTTTTCTCCAATCCTTACACCCCAGGGCCGAAATCTCTC
Source organism: Condylura cristata (assembly GCF_000260355.1). NCBI lineage: Eukaryota > Metazoa > Chordata > Mammalia > Eulipotyphla > Talpidae > Condylura > Condylura cristata. The sequence continues at coordinate 31,522,124 of NW_004567111.1, forward strand.
CAAAGGGAGCTTCAGAGTAGGCTTTGCGCTGAAGTTGGAAAGGCTAAATCGCCACTCTGGGTTAGGATGTGCCTCAGGACAATATGTTTTCATGGCATCTGTAGATTTCATTGATGAGATAAAGAAGAGATTCTCCCAAGAGGCGCTGGGCAGAAAAAAACACTCTTGAGAGGATCAACTTCTATCATCCTGATTGACAGAGTGGGCTGCTATCCCTGCAGTTGTAATGCTTTGATTTAGATCTCCGCAAACAATCAACACAGACATTTCTTTTTGTCCTTCTCATTTTCTTTCTCATTCTGGTGCAATTGTAACAGAGCAAGCAAACTCCACATTTGAATTTCTGAGGTTGTGAAATTTATTTCTGTCACCCAGATGCAATGGAGCCTCAGGCAAATGACATATCTCAGTTCACTGTCTTTTGTTTCTTTGGCCATTGATTAAATAAAATGACAAATTATGGAAAGTGAATGTATTAAGTTAAAAGTGTACAACATTAATGCAATCAGTTCTATAATAAAAACCTATAGATTTATTATGCTGTCTAAAAAGCATAAATTAGTTTTTAATATAAATGACCCAATCTTTATATACTATAAATTTTAAAGATGTATTTATTTGTGCATACAGAACTGGGGTAGAGGCGAGAGGCTCAGGGGCAGCGAGAGGTTTCACCAGAGACAGAGTGGGGAGCAAAACAGGCAGATCGACGAAGTACACTGCTGAGGGGAGCAGCGGGCGGGTCAGGAGAGGTCTGCCACGCCATGTGGTCACCTCCCGGGCAAGTGGAAATCTAACTCATGCTGAAGTGGCTTTAATTTCTTAGTGCTGTGCTTTAACCCGCTGCGCCACCAAGGAGGGCCAAATATATACTATAAATTTAAAAATTAAGTAATAATTTTATTAATGTTATAGTATAACATATAATACTATAACATTATATGTTATACTATAACATATGTTATACATATATGTTATACATATATAGTATACTATATAGTATACTATAATATTATATGTTAGTATACTATAACATTATGTAATACATATATAGTATGTATATATATACATATGTTATACATATATAGTATATATATATATACATATATATATACTTACTATATACATGGCATAAAGGGTTAACTTTTAGCAGGATTTAACAATTTCATAAATTGACTGAAATCTAAACAGAATAGCAAATATGGCAGCTCTCCTTTCTGTCCACTTGTGACTATAAGGTGCCTCTCTTTTTTCCTTTCTTTTCCTAATAAACCTGTCTTTTTAAAGTGCTAGTAAAAAAATGTGAAATAGGATTATCAGTAAAAGAATGCCATTTGTTAAAAAATTGATGACTTGGAGATAAAAAAAGTGGGGAATAAATAAATATACCTGCTTTTTTGCTAAATATTTTCACATATCCACTTAATATTTCTCCAAATATAAAATATAGAACTGTTAGGCATTTTAGAGTACGTTTAGATGCTAAATATTAGAATTTTAGAGACAGAGAGACCTCAGTCTTGGCTATCATTTCCTTAGAGAGATATACAGAATCTTTAGGAAATGATTCTGCTGGTACATGTAAAGTATGTTTACATTTTTTATTTTTGGTCCTGAATATGGGGAAAGGGAAACATTAAATTACTATATAATTTAGCTAAGGACTATTATTATGTAATTTAGTTTCGATTAATTCACCATTAATTTAGTTAAAAAGCTGTTCTAAATTATTCTACTCATGGGAAGAGTGACATGTTTTGGAGACAATACATTGGTGCTAGGCAGACACAAAATAAATAGGAAATGCCTTAAAAATGAAAGCATAAACAGATTTGGAACTTTTCATTTATTTAACAGAGTTAAAATTTTTGTGGTAAGAAAGAATTACAGGCAGATCTACTCTGGCCTAGATTTTAGATAATTTTTCTTCCTTGTTATAGGGAAGAAAATAGCTTATCTGGAACATCTAAAGAGATAATGTTTTAATATTTATATAACAGTTTTATTTTAAGGGTATTCAAATTATGTACATTCCATTTTGAGAATTTCATCTTGAAGACCTTAAGTTTGTCTCTGCACATCAAAATTCAATGCATCCCTGACAATCTTGGAATTAGAATTATATACATGGTCACATATATTAAAATTATTTTAAACTCACCATAATGGAGGCTTGCACCAGGGATCATTTGGGTATGAATTCTAACACCTTAATTTAAATATTTAGACAATATCATCAAATTTTCATTAAATGAATGTATATTTGGACAGTGAAGAATGCATGAAAAAGCTGAGTCAGCGAGTCAAGACTATTTTAAAAAAGTAAAAATTAGACAGTGATACAGAAACAAAAACAACTCTGGTAGAGCCACAAAGTTCACAAAAGAAACTTTAAGCCAAAGGCCTCACTGCCTCATGTACATAGAAGCCGGTACTATGCACTGGTATTTGAGCAACCCTGCTGGCTTTCTACTGGACTGTGAAGTCAGTTGGGCTGGAAACAAGAATCAGTTCACAAATCTGTTTTCCCACTTACAAAATGGGCTGGGACTTCTGCCTAAGAGATCTGAGAACAAAGAAATGAAAGGCAATTGACTTAATGACTGGCTTCAAGAGGAAGGACCATGAGGAAGGAACATGAACTTGGAGAGTGGTTACAAGAGTTACAGGAAAGATGGGCAATCTGAAGATTCTGGGAAAAGTTGAATTGCTGCTCAAAAACAGCGGCAGTCTGTTGAACAGAATCTCCTTTGTTTTGGAGAAAATCAGTCTTTCCTGTTTATAATATCAAGGTCTTCAACTGATTGAGGCCCACACATATGGGATTGGGTGGTAGTCATTTTATTCAGAGTCTACTTACTTATTTCAATGTCAATTTAAACTTAAAACATGCCTTCACACGAACTTCTAAAACAATATTTGATAAAATTCCTGGTCACTATAGCCTTGTCAAGGTGTATTACAAATTCATCATCCCGCAACATGGATATAGAAGAGGTAAAGCTAAACAAAATAAGTCAAAAGAACAAACATAAACATCAAATAATGTCATTGATATGTGACTGGAGAGAAATCAAAGTATGAGTTACATAGAGACAACCTTGAAAGCTGACAACAGAATTGAAGCATCCAGAGAGGAAGAGAGTAAAGAATGTAAGGGAGGAAGGAGAACAAAAGAAACCAAAGTACCATGGAGTATGGTGGTGTATCAGGGGTGATTTGGTGGCAGATGCACTACTGTGGCAATACCTGGGGCATATGAAAATCCAAAATACCAACAATAATATGAGCCAATTGTTACATCTATTAAAAATATATAGGTAATAATAATATTATATAGAGAATTTCTGACAAGATTTTTATTCATTTCTTTCAAACATGTCTTCTTGCATTTCCCCATCTTCCTTCATAAAAACATTCTGTACTCCTGGCCCTCCCTGGTGGCTCAGCGGGTTAAAGCACAACACTGAGAATCTAAAGCTGCTTCCGCATGAGTTCAATTCCCGCCAGCCCCGGGGGTGGCCACATGGTGTGGCAGACCTCTCCTGACC
>NW_004567111.1:31526001-31649728 GCF_000260355.1 Condylura cristata
CTTAATGATATGCTTGGAAGAGAAAGGCGTCAAATCAAACCATCTGAGATATGGCTCATCAAAAAAATAATCACTGAGATTTTATAATGGCAATATGTTAAAAAATGTATTTCTTAATGCAAATGTAAGAAGGGAAAATGACTAACTTGAAAAAGTGGTTTTGGTATTAGTGAAGTCTTTATTAAATGTTGAGTATATTTATATCTTCATTTATTATAGAGAAGATAAAAGAAACTTCCACAATGTTTAATTTTAGTTCATATCTTCACCTTCAAAAATTCATTTCACATCATATATTTAAAATTTGAATATTTTTAATAGCAAAAGTATAGACTATTGCTACTTGAAAGTAAAAATAAATCATGTTCTTTTAAGAACTTGATCCTTTACTAAAGTGCAGAGGTATATGCTTTTGTTAATCTTTGTATATAATTTAAACTGGGCATCATCTAACTGATCATTCTTCATATGGAATAATGAGATTGGAGGAAGCTCCTTGCCATTAGCTTTTAATTTGTTTATAATATTTTAAAGCAGTACCAAATTAAAATATTTTACATCTGAAGAATTTTGAAATATGTACTACAGAAAATACTGATTATCAGTATTTTGGTTAATTATCTCAGCTATATTTTATCACATTGGATAACTTACAATCTATAATATTACACTAAAGTTCATTATTTCTTCAACATAATTTTTGAAAATACTATTGAAAAGGAGAAAAAATAATCAAAGTCATATCCTTGAGCTTAATTTGAGGGGCACTTCAATAAGTGTATTAAATGATACATGTATATTCTATACTAGGCTATGTTTGAAAGTATTTAGGCCACTGATCATAGCTATTTTAACTTGACCCAGTTACTAACTGTGAAATAAAGAATATTCAGTTGGAATGTGCTGTTTTAATACGTAAGTAAATATATATCCACTAATTTCTATACACCACAATATAACTGTTGGAGGAAAACCGCAACAAACACAAAAATTTTAAAGAAATAAAATAGAAAAAGTGAAAGAAAATGAAAACTCTAAAGAGAAAAAGAAATGTTCCCATCCTAAGCAAAGGGTTCTACTAAGCATTGTTGACACATGAAAGGATGAAACTAAAGAATGTGCACATATATAAACTAATACTAGCAGGCTGGCAAATGCAAATATGTTCTTCTGTATCAATGGAAAGAGAAAATAGGAGAGTGAGGAACTGTTTAAAGACACTTCACAGTGGTTGACAGGATCTCTTGTTTTGGAGAAAGAATAGTAGATAATGGGATGAACAATGAAGGAAAGTTACTTCTTGGGAATGGATGAAATAAATCTGTGTGAATGAGTTTGTTATGCGTATTGTGATTGTAACAACCCTCACTGATGGATGTTTTATATGTGTTGATATGTTATATGTGCTGGACACTGACTGATGGAGAGCATGGGTTAACTGAGCTAGAGCAATTTAAGCTGGTAAGTATAAATCAGTGATTTGTTTACAAAGATATTGATTAAAAAACGTGTAAAAGGCAAAAAACAGATAAAACCCCAATGTGCTGCAGTCTTGTTAAATGAAAATTAACAGGTAGTCCTGATAATAAGCCTCTGAAATGTGATATAGATATAGGTACATAATTTAATCCAGTTTGGCATGTTTATGGACTTCATGCCCTCAGTGCTGAAGCCTTCTGGTGACTGTCATGGGGGACAGACTTCTGATATGTGTCCCCACATCCCACAGAAGGATGACTGCCAAGAATACTCCAGGGCTGGCCTGCAGTGGCAGAGTACCGGGGCCTTGCCTAAAAGCTCATAACTGCTCCCTTTTTATGATCAAATGTAATATATACTCCCACTGTCATAATATAAATTTCCCTCAATAAATTTATATTGCAATTATATATTTTTAACCCAAACCTTTCTGCTCTGGTGACGTTAGCACTTTATGGATACAAACCTGCTATAATAGTCTTGCCACATGCTCATTTATTTTGTGGTAGTGGTAAAACAACTCAGTTATTCCATAAATCACTATAAAATGATACATTTCAGTGTATAATTGAAATTTTAACCTTTTTTTTTTAGTGAACAAATCTATACGGAGGTATCACAACTAATATACAAAGGCCTTTTGGGGAGTTGCCACCATTCTTTGTAGGAGAAAGTTGGATAACATTCTTGACTATTCTTTTTGTTGTTGTTGTTAAAGATTTATTTTATTTATGAATCTAAGAATCAGATATAGGCTAGAGGTGCAGGCAGGGAGAGGATTCACCAGAGACAGAGTGGAGAACAGAACAGGCAGATCTACTGAAAGATACTGCTAAGGGGAGCAGTGGGAGAGACAGGAGGTCTGCTGTGCTGTATGGGTCAGCTCAATGGCCAGGGATTGAACTCATGCTGCAGTGGCTGCCTATAGCTTCACAGTCTGAGACTTAAACCCTTGTGCTACCAGGGAGACCCTCTCTGCTATTCTTGTAAATGTCTCATTAAGTTTGGTTTTCAACCTTTGTAGCTAATTACGACCAGTCCTTTTTATGAAATGCCTCTCATTTTTCACTCTTCAAAACAAAGTGTAAAAGTTGGAGTTGGATTTCCTTGGTCTTTAGACACATCACTACTTCTTATATTTCTAATTTTGTATGAAAATATGGATAATAATTTCTGTATTATTAAATAACATGCAGTTATTAAATGCATGAATCTATTGCTCTGACTATGAAAACACTATTCACATTTCCAGAGCTTGATGGATTGTAATACTTAACACCGTTATTTGGATTCCATTGGTTTATGCTGTTTACTAAATAGACAAGAAAACTGCATAGTGGTTTGAAAACCTTAATAGTAGGAACCATTCCACTGTTAAATCAAAGAGCTGTTATTTGGTTTAACTCATGAATACCTGTTGAAATGTATGTTACCTGCACTGCTGCTGCTAAAAATATGGAGTGCCATATGTAAAATATATGGAAAGAGTATAAAACAGGAGAACACTAACTGATGGTATTTTGTAGTTTCATTTAAGTTTCCCAGCTTGCGAGAGGAAAGAAAGATTTTCAATTTTGATAGTGCATACCAAACAGGGTATGCTACCAAATGGTAGTATTAAATATAGAGGCAGTAGAAATAATTATGCTTCTGATTTAAACTTGTATCATTAAAAATTGACACTTAAAGTCAAACACCAACAAAATCCATTCTGAAATATTTGACATTTTCTTAGCTTTTTAACTTTGAATTTTAAAATGCAACTTCTAGTTAATGAAAGGTGAATTTTCATTTGAAAAGTGAAAGATTTCCTTATAATTTGACTCAAAACCCAAATTTTTGGTGTCCTTTCCAATTGCTCTCAGACCTCATTGTAAAGTTCACATTATAAGCATTTGACCTGTTATTCAAGGTTCAAAACCTATTGACCAGATGGACTGATTGTCAATCAGTCAGTGACAGCCCTCAATTCTGTAGAAATTTGATTTGCAAGGACTCATCAACTGCAATGGGTCCTTTGATCTCAGCAATACTTTAAATTGGTATCATTACTGTCATTGAAGAAATTCTGAATTCAATTATTAATCAACTTCACAGACGACCATTGTAATGTTTCTTATTCAATTAAATTTTATATGCCAGTGAGACAATCCAAATTCCCTGTGAAACCCTATTCAAAAATACTTCTCACTTTTCTTTGCATTCTTTCTTTCTGCACTTAGCGATATCACTAGTAGAAGCAGCTTTAAGAAAAACACCGGTTTGCATATAAAATTTAAACCTATTTTAGAGTATTTATTTGACTCCTTTAAATATTCACACTGCTACAAAATTTTGTTTGTTTGTGAACATTTATATGCTAGTATATCTAGTTTATTATTATTTAAATGTGCTGTTATTTTTATGAATCATTAAGCTATCATTCTATTTTGATATTCTGTGTTTCAAAAATCAGTTGTCTGTAATCGTCATTACTTTTGATAGAATCAAAGGTAGGTCTGGGCACAAAAATAATGCTTAAATATGTAATTTAGATTTTGCCCATGGTGTATGGCAGTTGCAAGGAGAATCCTGCAATCGTAAAAACCCACCAGTGTTGTCTACAATTGCCATTGGTTGGGGAAATGTCTGGAGACAAAAGAAAGCAGCAAAGATAAAGGTGAGCTCCTCCAGGCACCGCTCATGCAAATATCACTCATGTTAACTGAGACCTATAATAGTCATCGTTTTTCATGAAAAATATGAATGTGTTAATATGTGATTGAGTTATTAATCCTTGAAAATTAATGTTTGTAAAATCTATGCATTTCTCTTGCTAACTATAAGTAACTATGATCTACATAAAAGCTCTCTGTGTCCTCAAATTTTAAGTTTCAAGAGGTTCTGAGATTTAAAAAAAATGAGAATGATGGGTCTGGGTCTAGACTGTCTGAAACACTGAGTGATGGTAAGTAAGGTGCTAAGTGAACAGATTATAAATTTTTATTTTATGGGAGCATCATGAAATATTCATGCTCTGTATTGTAATAATAAATTTAAAATTGTGGGCAACTTTTTAAAGCATGTTGGTTGTTGAAGATAGAGAAGAAAGCAGACAAAGCAGACAATCCTCGTTCTCCGCCGGGATCTAGTCACTGGTTGCGGAGTGGGCAGAGGATTTCTAGATTGTGAACGCAGTCTCAGACTCTACCGCAATATGGGTTTTGCACTTTAAAAGTAGAGCAGGTAGCAGATGGAACCCCATGTGTCTAAAACCATATTCTGAACTTGTGAATGTTTTTTTCTGTTCTTCAAGGATCACTATAATTACATGTGCTATTTTGGTTAATTCTATGGAGGAAAAAAAAATCCATATTATGTCAAAAAAAGTGTTCTAATTTTATTTAGTTATTAAACATGTTGACAATACTAAAGATATCCGAATACTTAAGTTTTAGTAAGCAATTATTTTTTATATCTGAAAATAATTGAAATAAAATAAGGTATCAGGTGATCTGCAAAAGCATAAATATGCAGTTTAATTAAGTGGAGTTTTTTTTTGAAAAAAATTGATTATTTCTTGGAAGCTTGATGAAATTGGCTTTTAAACATCCACATTAAAAATTCTACACACTATGTAAACAGGAAAAAAAAAGGTTATGTGGAAATATTAACAAGATATCTGTTAAATGGTCTGCTTATAAAAATCATGTAAATGTTGAAAACATTGTTTTAAATATGGCAATCTCATTTTCTGCTCAGTTTTTTTGTATTGTGTATATTTTCAAATAAACACATGAATTGTCAATGTATTTTGTTTGATATATTTCATCCAAATATTTAAAGAATATTAAGATATTTTACATATATTACATATAGTTACATAATTTAAAATTATTTTAATTATCCTTAACAATAACAATATATAAATATATATAACACAACACTATATATATATGTATATATATATCCTTTAAATCATTAGAAAATGTAAATAAAATGATGCTGCATTGGTTATTTTTTGAAGGTATAAAAATTTTCTAGGCCAGTTTTCTTAAATATTTCATCTGATAAATAGTGCTTCTATGGAATATCATAAAAATACATAATCTAAAGAAATATTGCATACTTATTCTCTCTTAAAAATTTACAATGCACACTTGTTGTTTAAATACTCAGTTCTTCAAGTAAAGTGTAATATCACCTTGGAGCATCCATTAATAGTAACAGTTTAATGTTGAGACTTTATGAAATGTGTTTAGTTTGAGAAGGATAGTTATCACTTTGTCTTTGCCAGTTTATAGATGTTATTAGTAAAATCATTTGGTGTTGGGTTTTTTGTTTTTGGAAGGTTTGTATTATGTTTCATTTTCCTTGCTTATAATAGTTCTGTTTGTGCTTTCTATTTTTTCTGATTTAGTCCTGAAAGGTTGTATCATTCTAAAAATTAGCACATTTCTTTGAGAATTTCCAATTTGCTTGCACAAAGACATTCTTGCTAATCACTTATGATCCTCCATTTATAAGCTATAATGTCCTAACTAAAAAATAAAATAAACTGAAAAACTGATTGTGAAAATGCTTTTCAGATTATTTCAACTTCTTTTAATTTGGGTAAAACCTGGAAACACCATTTCTAAATTTATTATTGACTAAAATTATAAAAAAAAAATGTTTTAAGAGTTTGGGAGATAAGAAGCAAAGTGAGGTTGAGGCATACTAGATTACCGGTCCTTGGTTGTGAGCACATACATTTGAAGAGGTGCTAACCTATGCTCTTAACTCATGTATGTGTTGTTAACCACTGTTACCTCAATACAAAAAAATTGGAAACACAGAAAGTAAACACTTCCATGCATCAAAGCATGGCAGGAGGAGCATTCCTGGTGGCACAGGTATTAAATCTCACTGCTATAAAGCTATCAAGCAGCCACTGCACTGTGAATTCGATCCCCCTCCTGGGAGATAACCCCAAGTGGTGCAGCAGGCCTCGTCCATCTAGCCTGGTCCTCTCCTCAGCAGTGTATTTCAGTAGACCTGCCTGTTTAATTCCCTACTCTGTCTCTTCTGTCTCTGGTGAATCCTAACATCCCCTAATAACTCTGGCCTACACCCTGGTTCTTGTATGCACAAATAGAGTTAAATTTCAAAAAAAAAAAAAAAAGCACAAACTTCAGTTTGAGAGACATTCTAAAACATCTATCTGTTAAATGTTTAAGATCAGAATAAATAACTGTCATATTTTATCAACAAAAAAGGTAAACAACTCAATTAATAATGGATAAAGTTCTTTTGTTTTCCTTGTCTAAATGTTATTTCTGCAAATAAGATACACAGTGGCTAACAAACACATGAAAAGATGCTTAACATCACTGGTCATTAAAGATACTTAAATCAAATACACAATGAATTTCCAAGTTCATGATTGACTTTATTAAAAAAATGGAAAGTAACAAGTGTTGATAAAGAAGTGGAGATACAGGGATACTTGGACATTGCTAGTTGGTGTGGAAATGGTGTAATTATTATGGGAAACAATTTGGTGGTTACTAAAATGTTAATTATGGCATTACCACATATCCATGCAATTCTTCTACTGTGCATATAACTAAGAGATATGAAAACATTTTGTCTACATAGGGATATGCAAACAATGCCTTGTTTATAGGTGTGAAAAGGTAGAAGAAGCAGTCTAAATAGCCTTCAATGGATGAATGAACAAGCAAACATTTAGCCCTATCGAGGAACAAAGTTCTGATACCTGATACAATTTAGAAGTACCTTGAAAACCTGCTATGTGACAGAAAACAGAAAGGAAAGGTTGCTTGTTCCTTTTATATTATGTTCAAAAAGGAAAACCCAGAGGTGGCAAAAAGAGGTTAGCCGAATATAGAATGTGGAGGTGAGAATGATTATCTACAGAGCTTATGCTGTTTTGATGGAATTTGAAACAATTTTGAAACTTGAGAGAGCATTTGTGTACTTTAAAATGGTTAATTATAAGTTAAATAAATTTTGCACCAATATAAAGAAATCATACATAACTATTAAATTTTTTCTTAGTCAAAATGGGCTATCACTGTAAAAATGCTAAAATTTCAGAGCATTTACATTTACATGCATTCCAAACCAGATTACTGTATTTACATTTTACCTTTCATGTTTTTTTTTTCTTTTCAGGCTTGAAATATATAGTATTTTACTTTTATTGATGATATTATAGCTCAGCTTTTCAGTTATAGAAACACTATTTTATTAACCTAAGTAAAGGGGGCAAACTTCTCTAAGCTGGTTATGGTACATAAGTAATGTACTAAAATAATAAATATTGCTTATAAGTAAAATACTATTCTCTGCCTTGCCAAACTTCAAAAAGCAGGTCAATATATTTTGTGTGACCTGCTTCTGTTCAAGCTTAGTGGAGTCAGTAAATAAAACAATAAAAGGTTTTATACATAATAAAATGCAGGCTGATTAGTAGAAACAAAAGGAAAAAAAAACTAAGTTGTGATTATTTATTGCGTAGTTTAGTATAAATTATGTAAGTTCTAGAAAATATTACTAATGTTACTGTGCATTAGTACGCAGCAACCCAGAAATAACAGATACACATTAAACTATTACTGTAGGATTTTCATAATTTTTTAATGAATTATTTAAAGGATTCAGAAACTAAATTGTACTAAACTGCTCCAACCTGATAAAAAAATCAAAATAATTAAGAATTACAATGAAGTTACTTTTAGTATGTATATTAACTGACTCTTACTTTTTTTGTCTTGATTGGCATGAAATTTAGCATGTTCTGTGTTTTAGGGACTAAACGTTAAAAAAGTTTACCTATGAAAAACCAGTGACATCCTTTACAGGTTATCATGCATACTTTGAACTCATCTCTTTAATGATAAATTCCTGTTAACACTGAACTAAAAGCAGAGTTAATTTCATCGCAGTGTATGAGGGACTTTTCAATGTCAAGAAGTACAAATCCTACTTTAACCTGCCTTAAAGAAGTAAAATAATTTATGATCTACAAACAGAAAGTGTTTTGGCTTCAGGAGCAATTGGATCCAAAGACTGAGATAATTTCATTAGGGATTGATCTTTTTTCATCTCAGGGCTCTGCCTACCTGTCTTTAGCAGGATGCCTAGGCAGACTCTGAAAATGTCATTAAATATAGCCATCAGCAGCTTCAGGATTCTACCTTGACATTTTGGCAACTTCAGTGGGAAAAGTGAACTTCTTTCCAAGTATTTCAAGTAATAGTTCCTGTAAGATTCTCCTTGGGTTGGTTTAGTCATATCTGTTTTTGAATAGATAACAGTATCCAACCACACAATGCTCTGATGGGCCAGATCTGTGTCATGTACTCCAGGAATTTGAAGGTGAATCAATCTTGAGTATTCATAAACTGATGTGAGGGGGAAGCATTCACCAGAGGAATATCATGGAGATTTGACTAGCAGGAAGTTGGGTATGTATTTAGACAGGCTAAAAACACTCATGTTCACATAATTTCATAATAAGAGTTGTAATCTCCATGCAGCTGAAAAATCACCTGTGTACATTAGCCACTAGAGACTACTGAAGTAACAAATTGACTTGTATACTACATTTTGAAAAATAAAGTTTATAAGCAATGTACTTTTCTACAGAAATGTACCTCAAATTCAATGTTAGCTATAATTAAATCTTAGGAATGAAGCCTATTTGCAGCCAAATCCGCAAATGCAATTCCCAAAATGCTGCAAATAGAAAAGGGGCTGTATATTTTGAAGATTTATATAATACCTTGATTTATATGACAAATACAAATAAAGATCAAGTAGCAGTTACTCTGGGATCAATAGTGCACCAAATAATAAGAAAGCATATTGGGCACATACACCTAGAAACACAGAATTTTAAGAAGTCAACATACTGTCCATCATAAAATCAAGTATGGCTCTAACCTTAAAGAAGCTTGAAGAAAGATACTGACATTCTTGATTATAAAACTATGAACTAACTAGAACTCAAAATCTAAAATATACTCTTAATGCTCAATTTTCAAGTATAGCTGTATATCTTAATTTTAAAACAATATTCTTTTATTTTTCAAATGTATGTTGATGCACAACTCACCTTTAGGAAGGATTTATCAATAGAAGTCTGTAGCTTTTAATTATTATGTGCTAGCAACCATACCATAAGGAAAAAAGAGAAAACCTGAATAAAATACAGCAAACTTCTTGTTCGACTATTTCACAGTTCACTGATATTTCTCAGCACAAAAAGGGATTGAAAACTCCAATACAATTGAAAAATATAATAATAGCTATATTATAAAGCATAGCAGGAACATATTCGAGGTAGTAAATATTCTCTGATTGAGTAGGAGGGGAAACAATATGAGCATATAAATAAAGAGTGCATTACATGATGGAAGACTGTTGTGGAAAATTGCATGGAGGTATGCAGGGTTAAGGTATTTCAATAGACTGACTTATTTATTGACTACTGACCATGGTACATGAAGGATTCACTCACAAATTCCTGGGAAGCAAAGTTGACACTGGTATCAATAAATAACTAACTAGAGAACTTGGATTTTTATGCTCTAAATTGGTTTTCTCAGACATTTTGACTTTAGGAACTCAAAAAAAATTGATGACTCCTAAGAGTTTTAGTCTAATTAGAAAATGAAACTCAAAAAATGTTAAAATCCTAATTTAATATTATTTGACTGAGTTATGCAGATCTTCCATGTATTGACACATTTCAGTTTAAAGCAAAAAGTTATATTCATTAATGACATTACCAATCTTTCTGTAAAATCTTTTAGTCTTTAGAAACTGTGACAGATACAAGTTTTCTAAAACTCTAATTTTCATTTAAAAGCATGCATTTTCACACTGATATCAGATACTGTCATTTGTTTTCCTTGGAGTGACTTTGTTCATTTTTGAGAATCTGTCTGCCAAATACCCAAGTGTGAATTGTTTGCATGTCCATCATTCCTACAAATAAAAAGGTGTTCAATGGAACACCAGCTCAGAGTGAGAACAATCACTCATGTTTTCCTCTAGACAACTATTATATGATGTGCAGCATACATTCTTTATATTTACTCCCTTTTTTCATACAGAATAAAGGAAAGAGATTTACTCAAGGTCAGGATTTAATACTATCAACACTTTGTACTAGTATATTAAGGGCACTCCAAAATGAATCTATGCATTATATTTATTGAAAAGCATGCAAAGCAATGTAAATGTAGTGAATCTATGATATATTTTGAACAAATATATCAGAGTGACAATTAAAAATTTCTAGAACATATCTGTGCCACTTGATTCATTCTTGCCAAAGGGTATACAGTTTTACCAAAAAATACTTTGCATCAATAGTATAACCCACAGAGGCTAAAGGGAGGGTAACTTCTAATACTGTTTGATGTCCTGAATGTGTCTTGGTGATTCCTAGTACCTGCTAGGAGAACTTATGAGAACTGCTCTTATAAGAGATATAGGACGGAAGAAAGCTCAAGATTGGCATTTTTAAAATCCAATTATATGTGCAGTAGTGGTACATGTAAGTTTCAAAATTATTATTGAGCATGATGAGTTTACCACCTCTCTGTTCTAGAATTTCAGTTGATTTCATAAAGAGAAAGAGACAATGTTCATAGTTTTCAGTAGAATATTGGTCAATAATCCAGCAAGATTCAACAGGAGACTGGAATGGGTCATAATGGTAATAGGAAAAAGCCAGAATAGATTATTTCAAGAGTTAGAAAGATTGACAATTGATTTAATGAAAGAAGTGGATAAAATACCAGTGTTCATTAATGTGTCAAATATCACATTTGGCTGATTAGCTGCTCTAACTTGAGAATGCAGCAGACTAGTCAAATGTGCATTTACTTGAGTTTAAGAAAATATGTGGCTATGGATTTTGCATTTTTTCACATGTTAACACTGTGTTACTTATAAAAACTTATAGTCCAGTAGAAATATGTAATATATATTAATATATAGTAAGAAACTGCATGAAAAAGCAAAGGTCAGTAGGTAAAATGACTTGTGTATCAGTCACATGGAGGAATCATGAAAGGGCTATGAAAATTACTTCTTTCTTTTTAAATGCAATTCAGAGTCCTAGTGTCTTGAAACTTCCTCTGGGCTCCATGGTATCTATCATAAGAGTGTGATAAAGAGAAAGTGCTCAAAAATGGCGGACTGAAGCAATAAATGAAATCATCAAGAGACAAAATCAAGAAGACAAGAGACAAAATTCCAAATACAATGATATTTACAGAGATGATAGAACAAGCACATAAAAACAAATGGCAATATTACAAAACAGCTTTCTAAAAATTGACTTTAGGGCCCTTCCTGGTGGCGCAAAAGGTTAAAGCACAGCACTCTGAAGCTAGGCACAGCCATTTTAGCGAGGGCTCTATCCGGATGGCTTGGGAACTGACCCACATGGTGAGGCAGACCTCTTCTGATCTGCCCACTCCTCCCCTCAGCAGTGTATTCCAGTCAGCCCACCTGTTCTGTTCTTCACTTTCCCCTCTGGTGAATCCTCTCACTCCCGACACCTCTGATCTACACCGCAGTTCTTGTATGCATAAATATATATAAATCTTAAAAAAAAAAGCTTGATTTTATAAATTAATCTAATAAACAATGAGGTTAGCATTACAAATTAATGGTGAAAGAATATTTTATATGCTAATTTTGTGGCACTCTATTACAAGAAACTGGTAATGAATATTTACCTATAATTAAGGAAGGAGTTTCTTTCCAGATTTTTTTTTATTTATGCATACAGAACTGAGGTACAGGCCAGAGTTGTGGGGGCTAGAGGGTAAACCCCAGAAAGAGTGGGGAACAAAACAGGTAGTATACTTCTGATGGGAGCAGTGGGCAAGACAGGAGAGGTCTGCTGAGTCATGTGGGTCTCCTAACTGGCCCAGGATTGAACTGGTGCTGAAGCAGCTATGGCCAGTTTGGCAGTGCCATACTTCACACATTGCTCCATCAGAGGGCCCAAGGGGGAGTAATTTTTAAGGAAAAAAACTAATGGACAAAAGTAGATAGGGAAATAATAAATTATACAAAAATTAAAATATGCAAATGGTAATGGTAACTACACATGTTGGGTATTAGAATTGATAATTTAAAAATTATCAATATATAATTTTTTTCCCTTTGACCACTCCTAACTTTATGCTCAACACATTAAAGAACGATATGAAGCATTAAAAAATACTTGTATTAGTTACCACAATAGAAAGAGAAGTAGCACATATTTTAGGCTCAATTAAAGTAATGTTCTGTCTTATATTCTTTACATTCACTTCTTCATTAAATACTACTTTGTATAAGTATTAGCAGGTAAAGTAAGATTTGAAGTCACGTATTAAAAGAATGAAAGCTCAGGAAGAATACTTTTATCCTAGTTAAAAGTGTTGAAAATAAATACAAGTCAATGTGAACAGGGTGAAAGAAACAATCCAATTTATTACTCTTGTGAGGGTAGTTTAATTTTTCTCTGTAATTATTTGTTTCATGAAAATATATACTGAATATTAATACTTTATGCTAGTAATTATAGTGATATGAAAACATCCATGACAAACACTGACTGAGAAGCAGGTGAATATGTAAAATTAGTATCTAGGATAAAGATGAAAATAAATGTTTAAAAAGTCATGTAGTCAATGAGCATTGTCAAATGCTATGTATTTGTGGGGAGAATGGGATCTAAGGAGAGAATATATGAGTTTGGCAATTTCCAGGCCATCAATGTGTCTGTCCCATTTAAGTTAGTGTTGAGTGTGTTTGTGGGGTTGGGGAGTAGGTGAGTAAGTGAGAGAGAGAGAGAAAGGAAGAGAGAATATTAACACTTAGAATCCTCAGATAAGTTGTCTGATGATCTCTTGCTCTAGAACATTGGAAGACTTTTCACTGTAATATTCAGGCTGATGTTTACCATCTCCCTGTCTAAAACATATCCCCTTTGGTAGGGAAAAAACTCCATTTATTTTTCTCCAAAGTAATTTGATACCATATTTATGCTTACTTTTACATTGGATTTTATAATTGAATGTTTTACATTATTTTTAGTGTGCATATGTTAAAATAATGGATATGAGCTATTTAATAAATATCAGCTGAAGAAGTGATAAATGTTTGTCGAAGAGACATAAAAATTTTAAGTGTCAGTACCTCAAATGGATTTATGTATTAAGCAGTAATTGTATAATAGTCCTGTCTAGAGTAATGTTAAATTTTCATACACTTTCTATTTTTATTTTCTTATTTTTTCTCGTCCTCCCTTAGTACTTTTACAAGATGAAAGTCACAACTTAACATAGTTGTTAGTAGTGAGAACATTAACAAGGCAACAATTCTTTAAAGGGATATTAAAATAACTATAGTTCTAGTACTGCATCAAATCAAGTAAAAAGTTCTCTACAGGTAATTAAGAAGGATCAGCTGGAATCTTCCATCTGTTCTGCACACATAAATTCCCTGCACTCCAAGAAATGTTTGTTTTGCTTTTATCCCTTTAGGAGCCTGCATTTTATTCAATGAAAGGCAATGTTAGGAGTGTAATTTGGGAAGCTCTGATAAATTTCATATATTCATCTTCAGTCACTCATTCTATATTCACAAGTAATTAAATGCCTGCTTATAATGGCACTTAATTATCTTGAATAATGAACAAATGCACAACAACAAGTTGTCAGTAATGAATATATGTCAAATATGCACTCTTCTTATTTTGAATAACAAAACTATTGCAGCCATCATTAAATTTCTCCTGACTGAAATATCTGATTTCACCTCTGCAATAGCATACTAGAATATAGGCAAAACCTATGTTACCGAGGGTTTATTAATCTGTAGTTAGATCAACAGCAAAAAGCATGATCCATTAAAAATACTAAATTTTACTTCATTAATTGTGACAAATATGCCATCCTAATATAACATGTTAATAATATGGGAACTGTCTTATATTAGCAAATTTTCTGAAAATTTAAAACTTTCCTAAATGACACTTTTATTTGGATGAAACTCAGAGCAACTGGAATCTTTCCTTGTGCTATTTTTAAAACAAGAGTCCACTAACACAATTTGCATGATCCTTTACTAAGTCCAGTAACTCCCTAAATGATCAGAACAGTGATCTCTCTCCCCAGCCTTTTCTTGCAACCACTGACTGACTTAATGCACACCATGACCCTACTTCCCTGTTCTTCAAGCTCTCAGTTGTTGCCTAAGTAATTCACACATGTGTCGTAAGTGGGAGCGATATATGTCACTTTTAAACCTGTACCAAAACCCTTCCCTATCTTTTTCGATTTCACTTCTGTTTCTAAACAAATGTAATGAAAATGGCAATGATAACATGAAAAATACCAATTGAAGATGGCAGATCATCTGAGTTTCTGAATAACTGTGTGAAGGAGAGCCATGATTGTCTTGAAATGTTACATGAAAAAGCAATTAATTTTTGCACTTTAAGTCACAAAAATGAAGTCTTTGTTACTTAGTCATCTCAAACTGATGCAGGTTATAGTGAAAATTAAATGAAGTTTTATATAAAGTTAATGGCATAAAAACTGGCACAGAGTTTAAACACTTTAATAGTCACATCTCTAATTGTTACTGTGATTTATAAAAGGGCGCTTCTATTATTTTACTAGTTGTCTGTGTTATATGTGTGATTATATTCTAAGTCTAAAAGTGAGAAAACAAAACATTCTAAGTACTTTGTTGGAGAGATCTGCCGCACCATGTGGATCACCTCCCTGGCAGTGGATCAAACTCTTGCTGCAGTGGCTGCCACTAGCTTCATAAGTGCTGAGATTAACCCCTTGAGCCACTAGGGAGGCATCAAGTATTTTGCTGTTAAAGTAGGATCAGACTTATCCTCTAACCTCCTACATGTATTATGCCTTGTAGTTAATAATGTGCTTTAACACGAGTGAAGTTAGGGTGGTTTTAATGGACATTTTCAAAATTGGAACGTGTCTCCAACTGCATGCTATTAACTAAAATCATTTACTGTTCACACATACTTTTTAAATCACATTAATAACTTATGACTATTGTGTTATTTTGTCTTTGTGGATTTTTGAACATTGTTACAGGAGAATATGATATTTCACTCAGGTATCAGTTTTCCAAATGTCTCAAACTAATGTATTTATTTTTTAATATCTTTACTCCATTTTCTGTTATCACTTACTCCTCCCCTTGTTAAAAAGATACATATGGAATTATTATCATGAGTCTGAAATCACTGTTTGAGATTTCAAAATGTCTCCTCAGAATTAAAAATTATTATATTTGCATTATTTCTATTCTACTCTGTTATAACATGTAAGTATGAGTTTTTAAAGTCATTCCCTAAACATCTGCTAATTATTATGCATACAAGCCCGTAGAGAGGAAACAGAGGAAAAACTGCTACTGTAATAGAGTTTGATGAAAGCAGTAGCAAATCATACATTATCACAAATGATAATATTAACTAGCCTTTTTTTTTTTTTTAAGACTGTATGGTGGTGTAAGAGGGTCAATAAAACATCTTTAGCTCTTTAGTAATGTGGACCTTTACTATGTAAGTGTTCTTACAAATACCTGTGAGAAGATGGTTTGTGAAGCAATTTAATAGCACAGAAATGGTCTGTTTCTTTAAAAGTGAGATTTAAGTTCCACTCTGTTGTGAATAAAATCCATTAAGAAGTTTAAATTCTAAAAAAAAAAAATAGGAAAAAGATATATTTATTATTCTCTCAAGAAAAGTTATAATTTTTAAATAAAGTCAACCAAGTTCTCACTATTGCTCAAAATATGTTGCAGATATATGAATTTTAAAAAAAGTGTCTCTAAAATGTTCTTTTCAACAGTCCTTTCTTATTTATTATTCTGAGTTGATTAAAATATGAAAGTTAGGGGCCCTCCCTGGTGGTGCAATCAGTTAAAACACAGCACTATGAAGCTAGCCACAGCCACTGCTGCATGAATTTGATACCCAGCGAGAGAAGTGACCCACATGGTGTTTCTGCACGCATAAATATATACATCTTTAAAAAATATATGGAAGTAAGGCAATATAGCTTTTCAATGAAGAAGTATATTTTAATATTATGATTTATTTTTGTTTTCCATTTACATGCCATGATTTAATTCTTAAAAAATCACAGAAAATGTGTGGGTTGTCATTAAACTAATAGAAAATTGTTAGACCTTAAAGTATTTTAATATTTGAAAAATACTATAACATATAAAATAAAGTCTTTAGAAAAATGTTAAATGAGAATGTTAGAAAATAAAAACCAGTCATCATAGTAGTGGTATGATGGGGAATAAACAAGGCAGGAATATAATATACCAAACCTTGTAAAAAGCTATTTGTCAATATCTGCAAAAACACTTATGCAAGCCCAATATTATCACTATCAGTAGTACTTCTATCGTAGTCATCACCAATAGCACGTATTCTATAAGGTAGTATTTCAGATAGAAATGTAATATGGAAAGAGAGGAAGGAAAATTTGAAAGAAGTTTCATTATTACTAATGAGAGTAATAATATTTAGGATAAGCCTAAATATTTTTTCTCTCAACACATTCATTACTCTCATTAATACACATCAATCACAACTAATACACTTAGAAGAAATATTTTTTCCAAGGTTGAAAGTAATACTTGACTTTCTCTTAACTGAGAGATGGGAATAAACCCAAGAAGATGGACTTTATTTTTAGATTAAAGAATGTTAAACATAGAATAATTATTTATAAAATTTAGAATACATAGGGAAATAATATTGACAAGAGGAATGAATTAAAAATGGTTGTTGCATTTATGAAGAAAGATGGTAGATGTAAAGGAAGATAGTGCAGAAGTTCAGATAGTTTAGTGTGTAACAAAGTTAAAATGTTTTTGCCTTTCTTTGACTTTACTCCTGGCTATACAGTTCTGTCATGTAAATAATACATATAGTAATGTCTAGCATGATATGGCATAATCACTTAAGGGTAAATACAAACTCCTCAAGATGGATTATTAAAGCAGTTTGAACCTATTCATAAAATATGTTTTATAGAAATAAAGCACTACAGACTTTTCCTTTGGGCAATCTTTGTGGAACCAGTCAAGTCTGAAACACTGCCTATGGAAACTAAAATGAATCAATGATATCCATGGAGGACGAGCTTCCTGGCTCATGTAAGCCAGGGATTATTACATTTTATGGCTCATCAAAGATATGACAGGAGAAATAAACACACATTCAGATTCTAGAATTATTATTGCTCTCTTTTAATGAAATTATAAATTATCAAAACACCACTTTAAGGTGAGTGGTAATTTATGATGGTACTTACTTGGGTTATTAGACCTGTGTGTGAGTTGGCCAAACATCCTTAATGGATGTGATTTTGAAAGTGGCTAAATGAAACTCCCTAGAGTAATGATAGCAGGTGAACAACGATTTACTGGTTAAAGTGATCATAATCAAGAATTCTTGAATAACTTGATTTTTTTTTCTTATTTTTACAACAAAGATACAAAGAAGAAACTAGATTTTTCTAAAGGACATACAAGGATTTGCCTTCTTGTGTTAATAAAGACTACATATCTCAAATGAACAATCTTGTACAAAAGGTTTTTACTTTTAAATAATGGGTGATCCAAGAAATATAATTTTGGCCAATTTTTAGTCACTTTGAATGCTAACTTAATCTTAATTGGAAAATAGTTGAAAATTTGTGATGAGTGCCAATATCTGTGAAAATGACCAACTGGAACTTAAGATTCCTCATTGTTTGGATTTGTTAGAAATGCAAGAACTAACACATTTCCTAGGGTTGCTTTCTTAAATTTGAGAGGATAATAGTTACCAACATTACTTCAGCTCAGAAGTTACTACTTAACCTGCAGGGTGAAACTAAATTATTAAAATTGAGAAAAGCTTGTATTCTATACACTTGGTTGCTACTTTCATAATATTCTGATCTGAAAAGATGCATGATATTTCAATTTTCAAAAATTTATTTCTCTTCCTCTTTTCCTCCCTCTTTTATTCTTTTCTTCCAACCCTCTTAATTTGCACGTAGCTGTTCAAGTTTCCTAACATTCCTTAGTTTTTCCTTTCTCCATTGTATGATTATGGTTTCTTTGTCAGAGGTTAGCTGTCTGTTTTTATGTGGGTTTATTTCCAGTCTCTATTTCTATTACGTTGCTCCGTGTTTCTTTTTCAATAGGGTACTGTTTTGATTACTGTTGCTGTGTGGTATAGTTTGAAGTCAGAGAGTAATACTTCCATTTTCTTCTTTTCTCTCAGGATTGCTTTGGCGATTTGGGAGCTTCATTGGTTGCACACAAATTTTAAAATTGTTTTTTTTTCCTTAAAAATATCATTAGTAGGTATTATGATGCATCTGTAAAATACTTTAATTAATGTAGGGTGTCCTTGCCTTGCTCTTGCTTTTAGGAGATAATTAGTTTTTCACATTAAGTATGAAGTAATGAATTTGATAGTTGGTTTGCCATATATGACCTTAATTATGTTTAGATAAGTTCCACTTAATCCCAGTTTTTTAAACATTTTAGTCATAAGTAGTTACTAAATCTTATGAAATGTTTTTCAGCATGTATTGAAATAATCATGTGATTTTTGTCTTTTTATTGACATGAGCATTGAATGACTTCTGTAAATTGAAATAAACTTGCATCCCTAAGATAAATCCCACTTTATTATAGATGGGATTCCCTTAATATGTTGTTGGGTTCAACTTGCCAAAACTTTGGCAAATTGAAGAATTTTGCATCCATGGTTATCGGAGGTAACAGTCTGGTTTTCTTTACTTCTGATGACCATGTTTGGTGTTGAGATCAGAGTGATGTTGGTCTTATATGTTTCAGAGCTTTCCCTGATCTTCATTTTTTTTCTTTTTTCTGTAGATTTTAAATGATAGGTATTATATCCTCTTTTAAGTTTCAGTAGAATTCATTAGAGAAGCCATCAAGTCCTGGGATTTTGTTCTTATGAAAATTTTTAGATTTATGTGTTTATGACTGATCCACTTAAACTACCTATTTGGGCTGATTCAATATTTCAATGTAGTATGATTCTAAATATTTGTCTGTTTTTTTGAGACTGTGTCAAATTTAAGCATAGCCATTAATAGTATTTTCTTAAAGTACTTCCTAGTTCTGCATTATCTATTTTAATTTGACCCTTTATTTCTGATTCTTCTTATTTATATTTTCTATCTTCTTCTTTTAGTGAAGCTAGTTAAGAGAAATACTTATGTTTTGCTCAGTTACTTATGGCTCCTACCTATATTCATGTAAAGTCATACTTCAACTTGTTCTATGCAGTCATAGTTGATATCTTTTCATGAACATTATGCATAATATTTCTTCTGTAATTCTACTTCTACTATCTTAAAGTAGCTATCTATATTTACAATATAATTTTCCAACCTTGTACCACTGTGCCAGAATCAGTCATATATTTTCAGTTTCCTTGCCTATTAGGCTATAAACACCTTGAAGATAAAAATCTCACCATTTAAATTACATACAACTTGAATAACTTAAAATATGCCTTACAAGTAGTAATCCTCAGTAATTATCTGTTGAATGAATGAAAGCAAATTGTTATAATTCAGGGGCTGAAAGAGTTGATGTAGTCAATGTCACAGAGAAACTTCAGTTTCAGATGATGTTAGCTTACTGTATTTTTAATCTTGTAAAGAAAAATGCATTCAATTAGGAAAAAAATGCTTTGAAGGATTTTGCCCTTTTCTTGTTTGAAAGGGCAAAGATGATACATACCTCTATTTCATACAACTTGTGAAAGAGAAAATATTTCTTTCATGGACAGAGAAAAATGAATATGCTTTCTAAAAAAAGAAGAAAGATTGTTGCTTTGTGAAATGATATAAAAAGAAATATAAAAGGATAAAAATAAGTAAAAATAAATATTTAGTATAAATTTAGTGATTTTTATATTATTAGTGCACATTTTAGCTGAAAGTATCAAAGTAATACACATTAAAGGACAACAGTGTGTAATGTTTTTCTTAGTTTTTTTTTTTGCAAAAATCTTAAATTTTTTTAACTAGCAAAACTATGAAAAAAATAAATTAGTTGGCTGATAGAGAAGTTTTGGTTATAAAAGAATTATATTTAAAATTTGCTAAACATATCTTCTAATGTAGTATGTTTTGGAGAAATAATTGTCAATGTGTTTATAAACAAAGAAGATATTGCCCTTGTAAAAAATAAAAGACGGCCCTCCCTGGTGGCGCAGCGGGTTAAAGCACAGCACTGAGAATCTAAAGCCTCTTCCACATGAGTTCGATTCCCGCCTTCCCCCAGAGGTGACCACACGGTGTGGCAGACCTCTCCTGACCCGCCTGCTGCTCCCCTCAGCAGTGTACTTCGTAGATCTGCCTGTTCTGTTCCCCACTCTGTCTTTGGTGAAGCCTCTCACCGCCCCTGAGCCTCTGGCCTGTACCCCGGTTCTGTACGCACAAATAAATACATCTTTAAAAAATAAAATAAAAGACACATAAGAGGAATTAAAGTAATATTGTATATGTTAAGTCTCCAGTGAAGAATATTCTGACAAATTCTACTACCCCAGAGAAAACATATGTTTTTTATCTACTGAGTTTATGAAAACGCACTTATTCCAAGTAATATAGGGAACTGAAAACAAGTAAAACTTTAATCACTTATACCTATCTTAAATGTTCTTGAAATTAAAATTAGTTTGAAAAATGAATGTTTAATGTTCTAGGGAATGCAGTTGCTTGTTTATGCAAAATTAATTTTAATTAAAAAAGTAAATTATTAAGGGGCTTCTGTTCAATTTTGGCAGCATGTATTTGTATACACACAACAAAAATGTTATCTGTATATTTTGCTAACTGTCAGTAGTAAATTTTGATTATTTTGGTCTACTTGATAACAAACTTCTCTCTAAAAAGGCAAATATAAATGCTTTCACTATGTGAGCTTTTGATCTCTGTCACAATCACACACCTCTGTTGGTGGATCATGAAAACAGTCACATAAATAAGTGTGAATATATTCTGATAAAATTTTATTCAGTATGGCAGGTGGCAGGGGGGATTTTCCATAAGGTTTCAGAGTGTTGACTGGTACTATACATTGCTTAATGTGCCTTAGTCTGGGGGGTGGGAAGGTTGGCAAAGAGTCCTCAATTGATACCTATTGTCCAAATAAAGTAGGGCTATATTAATCTGAGTGTATGCTACATTATATGATGTATTTAAAATATTCATATTTAAAAATAACATATATTTTAGAGGTGTGTTTTCAGACTTAGAGTTTAATGGAATAGAAGATACAGAAAATAAACACCCTGGGAGGGCCCTCTCTGGTGGTGCAGTGGGTTAAAGCACAGCACTTAGAAGCTAAAGCCACTTCAGCTTGAGTTCGATCCCCAGATCCGGAAGTGACCCGGTGGCTGACTTCTCCTGACCCTCCCACTGTTCCCCTCAGCAGTGTACTTTGTGGATCCGTCTGTTCTGCTCCCCACTCTGTCTCTGGTGAATCCTCTCACTGCCTCTGCACCTCCGGCCTGTACCCCAGTTCTGTATGTATAAATAATAAATAAATCTTTTAAAAAAAAACCTGTTAGCAAGAACTCTAATTATTATTCATCACTTTAGTTGCAATATTTAGCATTGTATCTGACATAGAGTCAGTTTTAAACATATTTGTTGAATAAGTGGATGAAGAAAAGGTCATAGACAGAAATACAATAAAGCATCTGGAGGCATGTGCCGTTATTAGGATATTGCTGTTTCCTTTAAACACACTGCTCTATATTTTTGGGCTCTGCAACCACATTTTCTCTGTTCAGACTGAACTCTGAATGATACAAGCTACAGTACAAACATACTGAGGGCAGAGTGAGTACCAAATAAGCACACCACCCATTCTAGCTGTGGGATAGCGGAGGTAAGAGGGTCAAGTGATGCAAATAAAGAATGGAGTTTTAATTGGTTCATAAACAATTTATAGGTGTTCGGTAGACTTACCATGTAAATAGTAAGGTCCTTTGAGGAAAAATAGAAAGAGGTTCCTATGCAAAAACATTAAATAGCTGTTAAATAGCTTGACAAATATAGACTATGACAATGGTTTGGTGGGTGAACTGGAGAGATTAGTATTCTATGATGGAGCTAGTGTGATACAATACAGGACATCCTAGAGTAGCAATTATTCATTTCATTCACTGTGCCAGTTTTAAGAAGAACAATCAAGAGAAATTGCCTTTAAAAGCATGACATTTTCAATCAGGTTAAAAAAGTGTTATCAAATAATTAAGTTTACAAATAAATATATAATTATATATATCTATATATAATTAAAATATCACAACAACTAGCAGGATGAATTAATAAAAACATGGATTTAAATTAAGGTATGGCAGGGAAGTCTTTTCTGATGAAGTGACATTTGAGCTAAGACCCAAGTAAGGAAGTGGATTTGGCCAGAATTAGTAAGAAAAGGAGAAAGGGAGTATAAGTTTGGGCTTTATCCTGTGGCTCAGTGGAAAGATTAGAGTATGGGAGTTGCATGGTCATAGTTGTATTTTAAAAAGGTTATCTTGGTAGCATGAAGGATAGATTTAAAAGAGAACAGCTTGTGCTCTCCAGACACTCTGATACAGGCAAGAGACAGCGAGAAATTCACACTTTTGCAACACAAGCAGAGAGGATGGAAAGCACAGATCTGGATGTAGAGATAGTAATTGCAGAATGTGCAAAACGTGGGGAGAGAAATAAAGGAATCAGCTAAATAATCAGGTTTCTGAATTTGGTGAAACTGTGAGTTAGATAAATACTATTCACCTGCATTAAGAGTTAGCAGATGATAAGAGATAAAATTTACTTTCAAATTTAGTCATATCATTCAGATGAAGCTAATCAAGTATTTATTATGACAATTAGAAAGTAATATCCTCACCTGTATCTATGTAGGTAAGACATTCTGGAAGAAATCATAGTAAATTTAAAAGTAAAGACTCACTTTGTTGGTAAAACTTCTCTTAAATTTTATATCTCTGTGACTTAATTTGTCAGATAAAATTTAATGATATCAAAATAAAAATGGTTTTATGAAAGAACTCTATTGTGGCTTAAACATATGTGATATTTTGCTTTTAAAAAGGTATTTATATTCCTTAACTAGTATTTCACACTCTTTACCAGGCTTTTCCTGGGCAGGCACAAGATAAGTGATTTTACACACCTTCCTCCATTGACCCCCACCAAATCTGAAAAATTATATAGAGTACTTAGTTGCTTCTGGTTACAAGTAAAATCCAATATTCAGATGATTTAAAAAATATATTATAGGGCCCTCCCTGGTAGTGCAATGGGTTAGGATGCAGCACTGCAAGCTAGCCACAGTCACTTCAGTGCGAGGTCAATCCCTGGCCCCAGAAGTGACCTACATGGCGCGGCAGACCTCTCCTGTCTCAACCACTGCTCCCTTCAGCAGTGTGCTTCAGGCAGTCTGCCTGTTCTGCTCCCCACTCTGTCTCTGATGAATCATCTCACTGCCCCTGCACCTCTGGCCTGTATCCCAGTTCTGTATGCATAAATAAATAAATCTTTAAAAATATGTATTACATATTACAAGATAATTTCTCAAGACTGTGTCCCTGTAGTTGCTTCTGAGAGCAGGAAAAGCAAAAGGGACACATATTCTAAGGAGGAAGGTGAGAAGTCTCACAAGCCCAGGCCTACCTCCTAGTCAATGGGGAGGCCTTGGGGGTCTTGTTCTCTTGATTGGCTTCAACATTAGTGTTGATGATTCACACAAATCTGTTAAATACACACTTACTGAATTACTTCACAACAAACATTTTGATAGATGCACAGGTTATAAAAAATGGATACAATTTGTTATTTCAGGGAGTTTATGTTTCAAGGACTCTGTTTCATAATGGGAGTTGGACAATGATAACCGCAAACTATCCCATTAAGTTCATGAACATGTTTTAATGGCGTCTTACTAAAAAATCCTTCCCTTATTCATGGGTATTACTATGATCTAGTCTTCTATCAGATGTATGTGCTTTGAAGGAGCTAGTCCCTATTTCTATTTACATGGTCATCTCTGATTGAGTCCTTTGATTAATGACATCTGACTTCTTTTCCCACAGTGTTCGTAAATTGCTCATGATAAAACTCTGAATATATAATCATTGGTAAACCGAATAGTGCTATGCTCTAACCTGTTGTGCCATCAGGAAGGGCCCAACCATTTTATTTTAATTATAACTATTAAGTAGAAAAGAGAACAGTACTTGAAAGCCACTCTTGTAACTTACATTCTAGTATCATATAGGTAAGTTTCCCAGGAAGCAGAAGCCATTCCCTAGATTACTGCTTTTATGAATTTCACTTCTGGGGAAGAGTTACTCTTATGTGATTCATTGCAAGGAAAGCTTAGAATTTTGAAGACAAATTTTGTCTTCCCAGACACATCTGCTAAGTCCTTCTGCTTTTCTAAGGGCAAAAAATGCCTCATATTTATGGTATTTTGAATACTTTATAATTCAGCTGTAAGAAACCCATTCCTTTGAAAGGCAGAAAATAGGAGGATGATTAGGACATACATTGACTAGATGCAACAACAAACTGTCATGGCAAGTTCTACATGTCTGATCATGAAGGGCAGGGGCACACACAGCACACAGAGTAAGAGACATTAAGCAGAGGCACAGATAGAGAAACATGTTAGACAGACAGGTTAAAGATTAACCATTAAACCTCACCTCCAAGAGAAAGAGCTAAAAAAATGTACATTAGTACTTTTGCCCAGTTTTTGGTTGTTTGCTTTTTTGTTGTTGAGTTGTATAAGTTCTTCAAACACACTGGAAGGTGACCACTTGTTGGATATGTGACATGCAAATATCTTCAGTAGACAGACGGCCTTTTTGTTTCATGATGGCTTCCTTCACTGTACAGAAGCTATTTTGTTTAATGTCCTATTTGGTCTTCATGTCTCTTGCCAGTGGATTGAATCTCCAAATACCTTTAATGTCCAGGGATATAACATTGAAATTTACTTCTACGTATCTGGGCTTCTAATTCATGTTTTTAATCTGTTTTGATAAATGTTTTACATAATAAAAAGGGGTTATGTTTGTTTTGTTGTTGTTCCTGAGTTGTATATTGGTTTTATTCACCTTTGTTTTTATTTTGGCCTTTTATCACTTAATGTAGGACAAATATTTGAAAGGGCAGATGATGCAGAAAGGTGTAGCTAAAGCTAATTCTATATTACTTGTGGAAAGCTTACCTTAGACGGAAAATGGAATCAGAGATTCACCATGATGGTGGTCACATGCTGACTTTCCCCTCTTCCTCCTGTTCTGTGCCAACTTTTTATCCGTTTAAATAGGTGGTGGTACTAGCTCTTGACACATGAAAGAACTCTCTTTACACATGAAATTAAAAAGGGAAAAACATTTAAAGAAAGAACAGCTTGCAAATAGTGGAAGGAAAAGTTGCATACAGTCTCTATTCATAAACACTTGTTATTCATATATATGAGTTCTATATGTGTGTGTGTGTATAAACACCTACTATACCTGTGCTAGTATAGACTCATCAGTGAATGAGACAGAAAACAAATTAATGCATGTTTAACACACAAAGTGATAAAGGGTGATATTTAGAAAAATAGAGAAAGGGAGAAAAGGTAAAAAGTGCTTTTATACACATGTGTTTTCATGTTTGTGACTGTTTGCATATGTGTCCTTATGCATGCTTATATGTATAGATGATGTTCTCTTTATTATTACTGTGGTGACTTAAATATAAAAATAGCTTTTCCATCTTTATGTTATTTTCTTATTTCCAGTTCCTGTCTGGGGAGAGGTCAAATATTCATTTGAAGAATAGCCAATGGTTCAAAAATTCTAACCTGCTAAGGAACATTCAGATTCTGAAAACTTGAAATCTCACCCAAAGGTGTAGTTTTAGGGCAATAGTTAGATTTATGTGCTTTTGAATTTCTTCTGAATGTATCACTGAGGCATAATACACTTTACAAAGGCCTGTAATGGTTCCAAATACTGGTGTTATGTGTAGCTCCAGGTCATAATTTCTATTACTGAAGATATGAGAGTATAAAAATTGCATTGCATAGTGCATCAATAAAAGAACACTATGGGACTTATCTTATCTTACAGAAATTTCCAATTTGAAATGTGCATTTTTTGTTGTTGTTAAAATGCTTTAAAAGTTCACAGCACTTTGTGCCTCCACTGTCTGAATTATATACAAGTCATTTGAGGCTATGCTTTTGTTCTGGTTGAAGATCTATGAACAGAAGTGGTGTTCTGCTGAAGGAGAAACCGAGGGGAGCAGGGCGGAGTACAGAGTACAGTTCCAGATGATAAACTAAAGGCAACTTCAGAAAGCATTCCGTAAGAGATTCAATGAAAGAGTATATCAATTTGGGCTATAATATTGTTTTTCCAAGAAGAAAATAATAAAATAATTTATTCTAAAACCTCCTAGCTTACCTTCCCAGAAGCCATCTTTTAAAGAAATTTTCTGAGTATTGTCAAAATAGCATATTCTATGGGGCTATTAACTTCACACAGAGAAGAAAAGTAAAAATAATGAAACACATCAGTTTTATTTTTTTCTTCCCTCTAATCTACACTGGCTTAGAATTATTTAAACAGGTTCTACTTTTCTGCTATCGCCTAAGTATGATCTATTTGAATAAAATAAATTCTAATTACAGCATTTTGTTTTTGCTGGATCAAAATAAATAAAATAACCTAAGCATTATCCTATTTTACTTAATCAAGATAAATTGATTGATATACAAGTCCAAAAGTCATTAATATAAGGATATCATAAAAAATGAAAACAAATAAGAAACAACAAAACTATTCATTTTGTGTTTGTCTGAATCAGTGGTATAGCCTCAAAGCAATAACAGATCGGAAATATTTGTTGAATACATTAGTCCGTGTGCATAAATTAGGAATTTGTAGGAATTTATTTACTCTTACAATGCCCATGTTATATTCAATAAGGAATTATAGAAATAAGTAAATATGCAAACAACTAATTTATTTGTTCAGGCATACACACAACTTTAGTTTGTTGTTTGCCCCAGAGTTTGAAAGACAAAAAAAAAAAAAAAAGCGAAATAAAGAAACACTTTTATAAGATGCTAACTTTTGTACTACAAGGAAAATATCTGTTAAAATACTAGACTATGTCACTATTATTTCTGTTATTTAGACTATTGTTTGCTCAAGCCCCCAGCATAGTGACATCATCCTGCTGACTACTGTCGCAAATCTATGTAGTTTAAACCAAGGATTAGTTCCTCTTTCTGTCAGAATATACTAATCCCTATGTTCCTTCCAGCCTTGATCATGGGCAGCACTTTTTACAAAATAAAAAGGACCAGAAGTAAAGGACAAAAATAAGTAGGATACATGTAAAACCTCTAGATTAATACCACGGGAATAACAAATTTATGTATTACAGTTTATTGCTGTTTGCATTTCTTCAGACTCATTTAGGCAGGAACTAGGTCTTCGAATCCCTACAGCAAGCATATAAAAGCATACAAGGATTATGAATCAACATAGTAGGAGAGATAAAAGAGGGGTTCAGGATTTGACTGCAGGACTTATACTCTAATTCTGTCACTGAATTATCTTTGATAAGTTACTGACATTTCTTTAATTCAATTTTCTTTTTCTGAAATAGATTATAACAATAAAATAGGATTATTTTAAGGATTAAAGTTAAACAGTACAGAGACAGGCACAGGAAAAGTGATTACTCATCATTATTCTATTACCACAGTAATTGATATGAACTGAACTGTATTTCTCTAAAATTCATGTTAAACCCCTAACTCCCAATCCAACTGACTTAGAGTTTATAACAGGGTAAACTGACATCATAGAAGTGGGGTCTTGATCTAACAGGACTGGAATCTTTGTGTAGAAAAGATACTAGAATTCTGTTCTTTCTCTCTGTACACTTAAAGAAGAGGTTAAATAGACACAAAGCAAGAAGCCAGGCAAGCTACTTGCATGTCTAGAAGACACTTATTCACTGAAATCCACCACATTGTTAACTAGAAGGGAGAATTCCAGTCACCAGAAAAGTGAGAAAATAAATGTTTGCAGTTTTAGGCACCCATTCTACGGTAGTTAGTCATAGCAGGAGTTGACTAAGACAGTTAGGTGATAAACATGTAAACATGCTGTAAGTTTACAGTTATTTTTACACGGTGGTAGATTTGTATTATTTGTTATTTTATGAACTATCAAAGAAGAAAATTCGAGGGAATGGAGTCACTAATTATAGAGTAATAGTCTTGTTAGCTGTTTGGTTCTTGGCCATGACTGTTTCTACATATATAATTATAGTGATATAATGAATGTCTGTGTGTGGGGTGTGTGTGTGTGTGTGTGTATGAATATATATAACTATATATATATAAAACTATATATAAGTGTGTATATATATATATATATAGTTATAGTGATGATCTTCAACGCATGTGTCTTCTCTCTCTCTCTCTCTCTCTCTCTCTCTCTATATATATATATATATATATATATATAGTTACAGTGATGATACTGAGATGTTATATCTATTGACATTAATGACCCTGACTGATGGAAAAGGGGAGGCAACTGAGACCGAACAATATAAATTATCAGTTAAAACCACCTTGTGTTTAGGAAGACACTGATGAAGCGTCTATAAGGCAAGGGCAGATAAAAACCTGGTGTGGGGCTCTCCCTGGTGGTGCAATAGGTTAAAGCACCACATTATGAAGCTTTCCCAAGCCACTGCAGAACGAGTTTGTTCTCTGGCCAGGGAGCTGACCCACATGGCCTGGCAGACCTCTCCTGACCCGCCAGCTGCTCCCCTCAGCAGTGCACTTTATTAATCTGCCTGTTTGCTTCCGGCTCTGTCTCTGGTGAATCCTCTCACCCACCACACCTCTGGTCTATACCCTAGTTCTATAAGCATAAATAAATAAATCTTTAAAAAAACACAACAAAACCTGGTGTGCACAGAGGCCCTACCTAAATCAAAATCAACAGGTGGTTTGGATAATATGCCACTGAAAAGTGGTACAAATATAGACACCAAATTGAGGCAATTTGTGATGCTTTTTGACTCTATGCCTGTAGTCCTTCATCATGATTTGGAGAGTGTCACCATTGACAATGTCTTAACATGAAAAGGATTTTTCAGAGCATTGTATATTATGACTGCCTCATACACCAGCTATAGTGTAACAGTAAAATTGCCCCTGATTGGAGCAAATTAATTAGGGACTGCATGAGTTTTAAGATGGATATATAGAGAAAATTAATAAATTAATTTTAAAAACACTCTAAAAATCTGAAAATGCTCATAAAACCTGGGAATTTATATAAGTTTTAGCTGCTTTCTTACTATGTATTTCACAGGATAAAATTCCTATTGATTTTGAACCATTCAGCGTTCATGGAAGATCTTATCAGTTTGTATTTAATTATTT
Source organism: Condylura cristata (assembly GCF_000260355.1). NCBI lineage: Eukaryota > Metazoa > Chordata > Mammalia > Eulipotyphla > Talpidae > Condylura > Condylura cristata. Next base: position 31,556,077 of record NW_004567111.1, read on the forward strand.
CAAAATTATTGAAAACCTTTGTCCTCCTACTTGTTTTTTCTTTGGCTATATGTGCCTAATAATTATATCAGTTTTATGGCTAAAAAAAAAAAGACAAAGCACGAAGGTAACTTAACTATTGTTCTAGTTAAAGTTTTATGATGTCAATAATAAAATAATTAGATAAATTAGGATTCAATGCTTCAATTATCCTTTCAATTTATTATGTTTAGGCCTCATAATTACTGCAGTTCTTGGAGTGGGCAATTCTCTTAGGGAAGTTTGGGTACAGGATGGCATAGACATTGTACTCAAGTTAGAGTGGATCTTGCTGTGCAGTCAACTGTGTTCAACTTACTATGTTATTGAAATGTTCTAAGTTTCAGGCCCTCCCTGGTGGCGCAGTGGGTTAAAGCACAGCACTGAGAAGCTAAAGCCACTGCAGAATGAGTTCAATCCCCTCCCGGGAGGTGATCCACATGGCATGGCAGACCTCTCCTGACCTGCCCGCTGCTCCCCTCAGCAGTGTACCTTGTCAGTCAGCCAGTTCTGCTCCCCACTCTGTCTCTGGTGAATCCTCTCACCATCCCTGCACCTCTGGCCTGTACCTCAGTTCTGTATGCATAAATAAATACATCTTTAAAAAATGTTTTAAGTTTCAGTTACTTGATTTATTATACAAAAATAAGAAATTATTACATAATATTGTGGAAAGTATCAAATAACTGTTTGTAACATAGTCATAATGTTGTTTGTGATGTATCATGACAACTAAGAGTCAAGTGCCCAGATCTTTGCCCTGCCTCCAACTCCCAGAGTATTTGTAACATCAAAATAGTCCTATAATACTCCTGTGCTTCAGTTTTCTTTTATAGAAAGTGATATCAGTAGTAACATATACTTCTTGAAATTTTCATAACATTACAAGTCAATATATTTAAAATGTCCAAAATATAGCAAAAAATAGAAAGCACAAACTATTGGTGATGGTATACAAGAAAAATTATTTTATTTACTTAAGTCTTAAAAATGCATGTCTTAAAAATAAAGATCATCATAAATCAGTATATCCTCTACCCTTTCTAACTTATGCAACAAAATGTCATTAAGTGTTAAAATTGAATGAAATTATATTCATTGATGAGATCATTGAAAGTATGAGGTTTTTCTAGAATAAATTATTTTCACTTGAAATATAATATCTACATTTTTGTACTTCTCAGTATTTAGCAGGAATATCATAATGTTTTTTGAAATTTCTCAGTAAGCACTATAATAATCTCTAACAGCAAATAATACAAGAGGATAATTGTCTGAAATGACCCTTGAATTATTTTCTCTGATTTGTGTCAAAGACATCTTGGCTATAGCTGAAAGAATTGTACTATGAAGTATGTCTTACAATGTGGATTGGTGGCTGCAATAACAACTTAAATAGCCTGCTGCTGTGGATGCCTCAGTCTCCCCTGTCATGCTGCTGATTCATCTTGTCACAGGGCCACCACACCAACTGAGCTGCAATTCCACGTGCAGACCTGGGCATTTATACAGGATTTCCAAACTACCTGTGAAGTCTGGGAAAATTTCATTTCCATAACGTATAGAATATTCATGATATATAGTTGGAAACAATGGTTATTTCTTGAAATTATGATTCTAATATGGTCATATTATTCCTCAAACAAATTCAATCAAATAGTTTGAGTTAATTCATAAATACTTAAGTATCTAATGGGTTCATCTATTTACTTGTAAAAACTATGTTAACTAAATTTGAAGAATGTAAGAAGTTAGTAGCTCTCATTTCACCCAGGCCCACCTGGATCTATGCAAGCTGTACTATTTTTTTTCTTCCTTTTCCCATAAAAGACTGTCCTTTTAAAATGTAAAAAAAAGAAAATTGTACAAAGTTATAATGAAACGTTGAACTGATTTAATCACAAGGAAGATATTGTTACCCCAATGCTATAAATAAAAATAAACAGCGAGGAAAATATTTCAATACCTTTGATATTTAAAATAGAAAAAGAATGAAAGTTGATTAAATAGGTGAGTATGCTTTCAGGTGGAAACCTCCCCACCAGCCTTTCATCCTATGGTATCTCCTTAGCTGTAGATCCTCATCTTTCACCCTGATGCCTACACTGTGCTTCACCAATAAACAATCACTTAAAACCAAAGTCTCAATGCTCTTCTGAGACAGACACTGTATTACCAAGGTAAATGCAAAAACATCCTCCTGATATGATGGAGTATTAGATGTTTCCTATTAAGTTTTTTTTTTTTTTAAGATTTATTTTTATTTGTGCATACAGAACTGGGGTACAGGCCAGAGGTGCAGGGATGGTGAGAGAATTCACCAGAGACAGAGTGGGGGATAGAACAGGCAGATCCACGAAGTACACTGCTGAGGGGAACAGCGGACGGGTCAGGAGAGGTCTGCCGCGCCATGTGGTCACCTCCGGGGCAGGCGGGGATCGAACTCATGTGGAAGTGGCTTTTGATTCTTAGTGCTGTGCTTAACCCGCTGCGCCACCAGTTTAATATAAACTTATATTAAGTTTTAAAGTCACTCAATAGAGATCTCAATAGAGATATCTTACTTGCAAGATATCATAAAGGGTACTTTTTTTTGCTAAGACTACCTTACATTCCCTATTCTACAGTGAGAAACGATGTTGTCTTTTTCCCTCAAACATAATAGTATGTACTCAATGTGACCCCAAAGCAAGATCTCTTATTTAAAAATAAGCAAGGACAGTAAGAATTCACAGAAAAGGAACTATAGATAATAAAATAGCAAACAGAAACAAGCTCCAAAACACTAAAATAATTGAAATTCAGCAATATATACATGACATTTTGCCAATTAAATTAGATATTTTAAGGATACTAAGCTGGCTAAAAATAAAATGCTCAAATAATTTGGTCCTGCTATACAATAAAAGAGAATTAAATCATTACAAACTTTTACAAAATAGGGCAAATATGTCACAGTAATTTCTGTTTATACTCAGGCAATAACCTTAATTTTAGGAATGACATTTAAAAAATGAATGTTATTAAATTTGAAATAATACAAAATGAAGGCCTGGAAACACTTATTGCCACATTATATTATAGTAAAATGGCATTAAAACTAAGTTATATTTATGGGATAAATACTTTGCAAACTTTTTAGTTGATTTCTAAAGATAATAGATAATTTGTATATGCTATAAAAATAAAATGTTATAAGACACTATTTTGGTGCAAGTACATATGTGTGTATGTGTGTAGAAATATGTAAATGTAAAGAATAATATAAAAAAAACAAGAATAAAAAATGAATCCTGGATAAATCATAAAATCTGTAAAATGTGGCATCAGCTGATAGGCTCTTCTCCCCTTTGAATGGGTTATGCATGATATCCCTTTGACTGGAAAAAAAAAATCCATAGACTAGAGGGGTAAAAGCATGGACTTTGGGGGACAGTTTGGACTTGAGCCCTGGTTATGTGAAGCCTTCAGCTCTCCATTCACTAAGCCTGGTTGTTCCTGGTTGTCTGATCAGTAAAATCATGACATTAATAGCACCTACCTTAAGTGTTAGAACTGAAAGCCTTTAATACTATGGCAAAGATTCTGTCCTTTCATCAAACTGCAGTAGCTTCTTTGGGTCTTCCTTTTGGATGTGCTATGCCCGAGGGCTCTATCCATGTCCATTTAGTTCAGTGTTAGCAAGAATCCTGTGGGGTCAAATGACTGAAAAATTTCTTATTGTTAACATATGACCAAATTCCTCATCCCCTACCTTTACTACTATCCTACCACTTGGCCTGCTTCAGCAAAATTTCTGTCAAGTTTAGGAGAATTCCCTTTTGCCTTTTGTGATATTCTAGTGATTTCCCATTTATTGCCCCCCCCATCCTTATGCCTTGTTACAAGTATTCTACCTGTATTCAGAGATTAGTTGTCTCTCTTGCTACAAATCTATGGTTGTAAGCACCATGAATAATGTCTGCCTCATCTTCCTTTAATGATTGTCAAGATAATTTTTCCTTTAATGTCTACAAAGCACAAAAAATGTATTTCAATATGCTAAAGCAATTTAAGTATTATAAGTTTTATTACTATACTTTATAGTATAATTTTATCAGTATTCATGAAAAGTTTTCTCCACTACCTGACTTTGAAAATTTACTCTGAGTAGGTGATCTCATAGTAGCGTGTGTTTCTTTATCACTCCATTTATGACAGTTTATTACTCCAAATTCAGTTAAGGGCAAGTTCAGGTCTGCCGTGTTCATGAACACATCTCCAGTGTAAAGGAAACTGACACTTGGGAGGCTTTCAATAAATATTTGCAGATTAAATAATTAATGACTATTTGAATCAAACACAAAATCTTTATCCTTTTATTATGCTACCCTTAATCCTAGGTGAGTCTCCTCAGTCTCAATATCAAATTCTCCTCAGTATATTTTAGCATGGTTTACTTTCTAGAGAAAAAAAAAATTGGGTAGGGAATCTGTTTTCAAAACGAACTGCTAAAAAATATGTATTTTTTTTAGATCCATGAAGCAAAGGAATTTTCTCCTAATTTTTCTACAGTGGCTCATGAATCCTCTATGAATAGTTTACATGCAATAAATTTTTAAACATGTTAAATATTAAAAGTATCATAAAAAACTATCTTTAAGCTAGAATCCTATTTACAATAAATGTTCCATATCTAAATAAATTCATTAATAAAACTGAAGTTGGTGCCTATAATCTTTTCATCTGGCTTAGTGAAATATAGAAATATTTTAAATGATAATACATTTGAGAAAATACAATGATTGTTTTCATAAAAATAAAGTGCTGTTCCAAAAATTCAACTAGCCTACTTATCTTTTTGATAAACATTAGATAAAAGAAATTCAGAGTTATCTTTTTAAAAGTTTATTATGAGCATGTGTTTAATTGACAGTCTGCCCCACCTGCTGTTGTTTTGTGTATTCAATGTTAATTATAGCCAAGGTCTCTATATGTTTTTTATATTAAAATTATCCCAATATTGGGGTACTTTCTTCCAAGAAATTTTAATCCCTAAATGGCACTTCTAAAGAATTAATGAAAGAGTCTGGAAAATATAAATTAATTTTGAGAGATCTGAATGATATTTGCAGATTTAACTATGTGTTGAGCAGACACACCAGTCCTAAAAGAGGAGATGTTTCAAAACCAGATTAATGTAATGGCTATGATACAGTATATCAAAAGAGAGGGAGACAGATAGAAATGGACACATATGAGGCTAGAGAGACTGTAAATTTGTAACATTTGAACAGGTAGCCAACTTAGCAAAGTAAATTAAACCTTTCTATTTTATCATGCTGGGACAGATCCTAGTGTTTTATAATGACATTAAAATTAAAATTTAATTTTCCTGCAGAGTTAATAATTAGCTAGCATCAGTGAACAAATATAGTGAGAATCCATCAATTTGTGATTGTCATTTCTAAAGAGAAAGGGAAGATATTCTTCTTGTCATGGGCTAATGAATGTGATGATGCTAAAATAGAGTTCTGTGAATAGTGAGGTAAGTAATTCTAGGGTCTTATTTTTAGGAATTTAGGAAAGAATATGAGAAATTTCATTACAAAGTGAAAAGTTAGGGGCTCTGTGTACATCCAGATGCTGCTTCAGAGTAAGCACTCCTTCTCTTAAGAACAAAACCAACATCACCACACTTAAAGTTTTCCTACCTTACAATGCATACTAATTTGTACTTTAAAGTAATTACATTATTTGTGTGTAGGATAAATTGAATAAATACATGAATTATTCCCAGGAAACTATTTGCGTTATTTAGATTACATCCAGTGAGAGCAGTAGTTCTCACTGTTAAATAAAGGGAGTGTAAATGAGTTGAGTATTCTAAATGCATTATTCGTGCCAAAGTTACAGGCATACCTTGAAGAGAAGAAGCCATTTTGCACTCAACAACTCACCCAGAATTCTTAACCTGGGAGTTAGAAATAAGATGGGGTTTGTTTTATTCAAAGTGGATTCCCCTGGGTTTTCTGTCTTGAGTTCTCATTTCATAGTAAGTGAGAATCAAGTTAGAGTTTTGTCTTTTTCCTGTCTTTATTAATTCAATTTACTTCTTACAATTTAGTTCCTATTTTTCTTCCTAGTAATTCAGTTCACAAAGTGGTTGAGTAATTTAGTCATATCTCTAGCGGCAGGCCTCTTCAGTTTTGGTGGACATGGACTGAAGCATGTGTACATATACAAGTGGGAAATAGTACCCCCAAAATTATAGTTATGTAAAGGACTGACAAATTAATACCTTCTACAGTTGTGCCACCATCCCCACCCAAAAGCAAAATGACTGATTCTGAATCTTCTTGGTGGTGGAGTTGGGGAGGAGAAAACAGGTGAGAATAAAATACAGGAATTAAGAACATTTTAGAAAAATGAAAAAAAAAAAAGCTGTCCAAAGATTTTAAAAACATAGTATCTTTTCAAAAATATTGGTGGTGGCACATGGGGGAATTAGTGGTGGGAAGTCTGCAGGGATTACAACAGAGATGAAAAAGCCACAAAATGAAGGATGTAGTAAAATACATGTAATAAAATATAAAAATACTGTTTTGTGGTTATAAGTTAGAAAATATACACAAGAAAGTTAAAACAAACCTTCAAGATTGTTACATATGTATTTGACTATATAATCCCCATCCAAAGTATAGGGTTCAATAACTGATTACTTTTCATTTACCTTAAAATGATAGAATTAAAAGAAGTTCCAGGGAGCATTAAGGATATCAGTCTGTATTATGAACCGTCATTTACATGACTTCAAAAGTGGTCTAACTAATAAATCTCAGGGTCTTCTATATAACAGATGTTTCTTATGTGCTATGAATAAACAAAAGATGAATTAGTGGAATAAAGTAGCTAACTGCTACTGCATGACAGGTATAAGAAAAGCAAAAAATGAGCTCAAGAATGAGAAGTGGAAGATACAGTAGCATATTTTTCCCTCTTCAAACAAATTTAAAAGAAGTATATTCAGTAAAAAGTAAGAGAAAATATTATCTTGGGTGTATACTGTCTGTTAAGGAGTGATGTACTAAATAACAATTGTACCTATTACAAAATATTTTAAACCAAAATTTCTTTGATTTAAATTACTTTATATTACATATAAAGTATATAGTATATTTAATTCAGATATCTGTGGGATATTGATGTAGATATTTAGTGAAAAGAAAAACTTGTAAGTTGACCATAAATGTGAGGGACAGGGAGGGCAGGGAGAAGCAGAGAGGTTACAACAGGGAGCAAAGGGACTATGCCCTTGGAGTTTCGTGGCAGGAATAAAAAAGTTAAAAAAGTTGCCTTGTTTGCTTAACAAAATAAATTAAAGATCAGGGATTTTTATATTAATAATCTGATCTTTGTTGTTATACTTGTATTTATATAATCATTCATCATATAGCCTGGAGAAGAGTATGTGAAGTTAACGATGAACTGATTCCTGAAATATACAAAATAATAAGAAAGCCTAATAAAGGTACAGAAACTTAAGAAATTGTGCCCTCTATCTTATTTCCAAGACTATGTAGTTCACAAGGAGGCAAAATCTCTAATAGTTTGGACACAATTTTATCTGGACTTTAGACATCAAGTTTAACCGGAATATATACTAAAGCAATAAATAATGTTGCTGGGGCTTCCTTGTGGGTAAGGGGTTAAGTCTCAGCACTATGAAGCTATTTGCAGTCACTACAGCGTGAGTTTGATCCCCAGCCAGGGAGCTGACCGTCATGGCACAACAGACCTCTCCTGTCTTGCCTGCTGCTCCCCTCAGCAGTGTATTTCAGTAGGTTTTCCTGATCTGCTTCTCACTTTGTCTCTGGTGAATCTTTGAGCCTTTCCCTTCTCCCCCTGCACCTCAGCTCTTGCATATATTAATAAATAAAATAAATTTTTTTTTTTAAAGACGTATGGCCCTCCCTGGTGGCACAACGGGTTAAAGCACAGCACCAAGAAGCTTAAGTCACTTCCGCATGGGTTTGATCCTCGCCTGCCCAGGAAGTGACCACAAGGTGCGGCAGACCTCTCCTGACCCGCCTGCTGCTTCCCTCAGCAGTGTACTTCGTGGATCTGCCTGTTCTGCTTCCCACTCTGTCTCTGGTGAATCTTCTCACCCTCCGCATCTCTGGCCTGCACCCCAGTTCTGTATGAATAAATAAATAAATCTTAAAAAAAAAAAGAAGACGTATTAGTTGTAAGACTCTGAACTACTGCCACAGTATACGCAATCCTTTTTATTAGTAGGTATTATTACATTTCAGTGATGTTTTGATAAAAGAGGAAGAGGAGAGCTACTTGTACATTTTAAAACATTTTCATCAAAACTATTCTAAATTGTATAGCAATGTCATAGAATTATAAAGAAGGAAACTAACATTTCTGAAGGAAATATGAATCATATAATATATTGCAACTACTTATAATTAGGATAACAGTAGAAGGATATGAATATGACAGATACTTCTAAAGTTCTACTTTAAAATTTATGAATCTCATTTGGCTACAGATATCTAGTCAATCATGCATCTGTGGGGTTTACAGAGAAGACAATTATGTCACCCTGCATTTATTTATTACAATGTAAAAGTTATACATGCCATCATGTAAGTTGATCTCCTCAAATATTATCCAAAGTATAAAAATATTTGAGACTATGGTATAGTGTTAGATTCATATATGCTTTATTTACCTAATAAAAATACACTTTCTGATGTGATTATCAAAATAGTAAAGAGACTGGGAAGAAGAAAACAAACTAGACAGATAATTGAAATTATATGCATTCAAATGGCAGCATGCCAATGTTTACAGCAGTCTCGTTATAATAGCCCAAAGGTGAAAACAACTGAAATAAATGTCTTACAACTGTGACTGGATGAAAATGTAGGTCTGTACACTAGACTATTTCTGAACCATAAAAGGGGATGGATGAAATCCTGAAAACATTATTCTAAGTGTGAGAAGTCAGTCACAGTGACCTTACATTCTATCATGCCAGTCAAATGAAATATCCAGGGCCATATATTCCATTATTCTATTCTAATGAAATATTCAAAATAGGGAACATAGATACATAGAAACTACAGAGCAGTGATTGCTTATGGACAAGGAAAGATGGGGGAATAGTGGGTGATAGTTCAAAGGTAAAAGGTCTCTTTTTGAGGTGTTAATAATCTAAACTAATAGTTAAGTTTGTACATATTTGTGACTATACTAATAACTACTAATTATATAATTTAAATTGTTTAATAATATAGTATGCCAATTATAGATCAATAAAGCTGTCAAGAAAAAGAAAACTTGTATAAAATTTCCTTATACTCCATACTGGAATTCCTTTTTATTAACATCTCACATATCTATGGTATATTGGTCAATATTAATGAACAATAAAGAAACAATTTTATGAATATCCATTTTTATTAAAAATTCCTTAATTTAAAAATGTATCCTTCTCTGTTCCAGAATCCCATCCCAGATACCACCTCACATTTAACAGATGTGTTTCCTTAAACTCTTTTTTTGTGACTTTTCTTACTTTGACAATTTTAAGTCTGGTCAACTTTTTTTTTTTTTTTAAGGTTTGTTTATTTATACATGCAGAACTAGGGAATGAGCCAGAAGTGCAGGGGCGGTGAGAGGATAGACCAGAGACAGTGGGGAGCAGAACAGGCCGACTGAGGAAGTACACTGCTGAGGGGAGCAGCGGGCAGGTCAGGGAGAAGTCTGCTGTGCCATGTGGGTCTCCTCCAGGGCAGGAATTGAATTCCTGCTGAAGAGGCTTTAGCTTCCTAGTGCTGTGCTTTAACTCACTGTGCCACCAGGGAGAACCCCTAGTCAACTATTTTATACATTGTTACTCAATCAGATTTGCTGATATTTTTTCTCATGATTACACTAAAGAAGTATGTTTTTAGTAGAAAGCTACAACAGTAAAGTGGTATCCAAGATTGGTAGTCTTACTACCAGTAAGACTAATCATTATTGATGTTAACAGTCCCAATTTAGGGTAATATGTGTCCTATTTCTGTGTAAAAATCTTTCTAGGGCAGCAGTAAGCAATTAAAATATGCCTTGCAAGTTTAAACTATTTAATATCTAGCCTTTAAAAAAGCCTGCCAACTGTCCAATGAAACAAATACAAAAGTACACATTTATTTATTTAATTATCAATTAAATGAAAGCCATGTCCTTAGTTTTAACAAAGTAATTTTCCTCTATATAAAGGTTCGGCAAAAATTGTTTATGGGATCTATCTGTCTCATGGTGTATTTGTTTTTCTTTTTGAAATGACTATGAGCTGAGCATGTTTTCTATATTTTAAAAATACTATTATTTTTTTATTTTTATTTTTGGTAATTTCATTGAAGAACCATTAGTTTACATTATTGTTAATATTTTGATGTACCCTCTTCCACAGTTTAGAAATCAGAGACATAATAGAAGAGGAAAAAAGGCATTAAGACAAAACAATCTTATTGAGGCACATTAAGCAATGACTGTGTTTAGTAGAAGCTTTTTTGAAGTTAAGCACCTTGTATATTATACAATAGATGAGAATAGTTACAAGGCAGATTTGTTTGTATGGGAAATATCTCTAGCTTCAGCCACAAAATTAAATTGCTTAGCAATTCTTGTTTATTCTTCATTGAAGATGTAAAATAAATAAATAAATAGGTCATTAAGTAGAATAGATAAAAAGAGACTATAAAACATTACAAACAAATTAGTATAAACATATACTTACATATAAATAAACGCATATTCATGGAATTTCAGTGTTATTTAATGCATGGCATATATAATACTTGGAAAATATGCATCTGCCATTTAATAAATCAGGATTCTTTACTATGGGATTAAAGACCTATGAGAATAAGCAATGAATAGAGAGAAACTTTAAGACCTTGGCAGATTTTTGTAAGGTAGTTGCCTTGCAATGTGTTTTTATTATTGAAAATATATTTTAGTTTGAGGCATAATATATTTTGTAAAGCCTATTTAAACTACCCTACTGTGTTGCCTAGACTATCTAGATCCAATTTCAGAGACACATAAAATGTAAATATTAGACATGTTTACCTGATATATAGAGAAGGACGAAACTTGATGAAGAATCTGAATGATGTGTATGTGAGCAGAACTTTCTAGAAATTAGAGGTCTGTATTAAAAATATTACCTATGATGATCAATCATGATATAATGACTGTCTTTATTTCTCACTCCTTTGCAACACTTTCTCAGTATAGAATTAGTCACTTCTGTATTATTCAATGATGGAGATGAATAACTCTCTGGGAGGGTCAGCTGAAAACCCTTATTTCTTTAGGAAAGGAAAATATATATTTCACTTCATTAACATAATGAGCGCAGTAGGCAATCTCCAGTATTTTAAGAAAAGAGACAAGAATAAGCTTTTGAAGTTTGGCCAGCTCTGGAAATGGATAATTTTATTTGGATACCAGATAAACCAATAGGGAAAATGACATTTCCTATCACATTGTTATTCCCATAGATTCTGAATAGAAATGGTAATTTTTTTCTTTGCCTTTTTATATTCTTGAAGGTAATTTAAAATAATTGAGACAATTTATATATAAGACTGTATGGTCCCAGATCTTATATCATAAAACTTGAAAACAACCATTATTTTACAGGTGGTATTTAAATTAAAAACAGTGATAGTGAGTATAAAGTTCAAATGAGCTGGCTGTGCAGTCATGCATACTGGCTCTATTGGAATCTCTTTCACAAAATATCTTGAGGCTTTAGAAAAGTTTATAATGTCCCAAAACCTCCATTTGTAAAATTAAAATGAACTTAAAAGGGTTGTTGAGAAAAATAAAAATTAATCCAAATAACATTCTATGCAATATTGGCAGTAAGTTAAATATTTCTAATTATTGTTGCCTTTTAAGATATTGCCTCAAGTGACGCTAAGAATATGATCCCCAATTAGGATTACTGTCTGCATGTCTTAAATGCAACTCTAAATTGAAAATTAAAAATAAGTACAACCCAAAGCATAAAACATCACTTTGGTAAGTCTATGCAATTTAACACATAATAACTTCCTATAAGTGGTATTCTGTCTAATGACGTCATGATCACCTTTTTTTACCTTCTCACACCTACATGTTTTTCTTCCAACATAAACACTGGCCCTATCTATTGTTTGTTTGTATTTTCCTTTATTAAATGGTGTGTATATTTTGCATTTCCAGTTAACACAGCAAAGAAGTCTGCATTCTCATAAGTCATTTTTATGAGTTGGGTCCCTATCATTTTAATGTGGCAATTAATTAAGTGCCTAATAAAACTGTGCTTTATTATAGTGAAGCCAGGCTGCATGAGTCTAGTTACAAAGGTGTCAGCATTTTTGTTACTAACTCCTTTTTATCTTCTCAATAATTATACTATAAAATTTTGCTTTAGGTACTAATTTTGAAATAGTTTGAATTGCACTAATAAACTGTCCTTCACATATAAATATAACTTTAGTATGATTGTAAGTATGAGATTGTTAACTGAATTATTTTTCTGTTACTTTGCCAGCCATTTGTTTACTTAACATCAAAATGTGCAGAGTTTCTGCTGATACATTAATACTTTTTGATCATGATGACAGATTCTCTTAATTTTTTTTTATTGAATGGCTGGTTACTTCTCTAATAAGAATACAATTCCAATGTGAAAATGATCTCTCCCTTGGAATATCTCTTCTTCTATCCAACCAATGGATCTAGAATGTATTACAACTAAAAAAAAAAACAAAAAACAAAAACCTCCATCCAAGTTATTGCTGCAATTCGGAAGACATAGTAGTGACTCTGGAAAAACTGCAACTTGCTTCAGCTTGGGGTGATGTAACAAAGGAGAATGTGAGTGGCACCTGGAAGAACTTCCACACTTTAACAGGTTTATGACTTCAAAGGATTTTCCAAAAATGAGGAAGTTGCAAAAATAATTAAGCCTTTGATTAAGATGGCATGCAACTTGAACTTGGTGTGGAGAAGAATGAAACTGTGGAGCTCCTAATGACAGTTTCTGATGACTAACAAATAATTGTGGAACCTGATTAGGAACATAAAGCTTAAGAGAAAATGAAATTCCAGGGGAAGAAAAAGAAAAGTCCTAGAGAAAATCCACAATGAAGAATTTAGCAGAGATATTTGCAGACCTCAAGAGATATCTTAAAATGTTTGAAAACATGAACCTGCATCCAAAAAAAGGTTCTCATTAATAGGGAGCAATGTACACATGAATTATTGGTTTAAAAGAAAATCTATGATGAAAAAAAAAAAAAACAAGCAACCAACAACCAACCACCATGGACACATTTCTATAAATGTCTCCTCAAGGAGAGCTTCAGACAGGTCTTGAAGGGTGTATACCAGATGGCTTTCTCATCATAGGAGAAGAAACTCCATGCTAGCTATTGCACCTAAAGTTCTCAATGGGACTAGTTGCAGAGGTGGGAGGCAGTGATATTGATGATCTTCATCCATTTAAGTCTAGGCTAATGTGTGCGTCTCTGTCTTAGTCTTTAACAAACTAAAAAAAAAAAAAAAAAAAAAAAAAAAAGGTATAAGGATATAAGGAAAAGCTTACAGAATAGGGATATAAAGAAAAAAAATGTTTGTGTGTGCTTGTATTTTCAGCTTGGTGGTGTCCAAGAGTCAAATGTTTCAAGAACTAAAAAAGTGATGAAGTAAAAATCTTACAGTAAGCTGTTAATTTTTAGTGAAGAAAAATAGTTTTATAAATGTGTTATAGTTTAAGAGTACAGTGTTTCTTAAGTCTATAGCTTTATGTAGTAATGTCCTGAGACCACTGTATTTACTCACACACCCAGAGCAACTTGCAGTTGTGCACACTCCATTCATAAGTGCCCTATGCCAATGTACCAAATGTATTTAATTATGCATACAAGAACTGGGGTACAGGCCAAAGGTACTGAGTGAGAAGATTCACCAGAGACAGAGTGGAGAGCAGAACAGGCAGATCTACTGAAATACACGCTGAGGGGAGCAGAGGGGGGCTCAAGAGAGGTCTGCTGCCCCATATGGGTCACCTCCCTGGCCAGGGATTGAACTCATGCTGTGGTGGCTGCAAACAGCCTCATAGTGCTGTGCTTTAACCCCTTTGTCACCAGGGAAGGCCCAATTCTTTTAATCTTTTATATAGTAGTATTTATTTTCTTTTTCTATGTCTGGTGTATAGATACCTGAACACCCTTGTGTCAGAACTGCCTACAGCATACAGTACTGTACCATGGTAGAAAAATTTCTAACATAGAAGCAATCAATCCTGCCATGTAGTGAAGTTCATACCATCTAAGATTTATAACTACATTTATGGCATTCATACAAACACAAAATCCATGTATGGCATTCATACAAACACAAAATCACAGATCACATATTTCTCAAAACATATAATATTTCTAAGCAAGATGTGACCATAGACTCAGATATAAAGACTTCCCATGACTGCAATCAGTCAGTATTTTTTTATGTCTATTTTATAGATGTTTGAGCCAGGAACTTTTAATTTTTAAGAGCTAGAAAATGATTACAATTCTGTATGCAATGTGACATGGAATGAAATTTAGGAGGCTAACCATTATCACTATACTTGTTAGTTACATTACGTTTGAGTTCGTTACTAAATAATTTCTAAGAAAACATAAGCAGGAGAAGAAAGATGAAAACTTAGCTATCTATCCATTTATTTGTTTTTAGATATCAAAAGTTTATTTTAAAAGACTAAAATAATAATATATTTATTTTATAGTAGCTTTCAAAAACCTAAGTAGACCATAGTCCAACAAAGATTAATATTAAAATCATATTAGTAATATAAATTTAGTAGAAGCGATCAAAAAGACAAATGTATGCATTAAATATTTGTGTATATATCAGAAGTTGTCAAACAGCACCAACATTATCTGATATAAGGCAATTTTAATTTTAAGATGTCAATATGAAGATTGTCATTCTTATCTTTATCTGAATATCATTGAACATGAAAAGTTAACAAAAATGTCTGATGAAATCATAACAGCACTGTAATGTTAGAGCACAATAACTGGAATTAGTGAGTGGTAAATGCCTTAGCAATGTAAATACACTGAGATGCCTGCTGCCTGCAGAGGGTGATCCCAAATGCAAACAAGACTGCATTTCCTGAAGCATTACTTGAATATAGAGAAATAGTTTACAATTAATACTGTGGAAGATGGGGTGATTATAGGCAATAAACTAGAAGTTGATTTAAAAAAGTGGACAAATTAGGTATTTGGAAATAAGGCAACCATCTCAATCCCAGATGTCTTTTCTATACAGCTCATCCGCAAACTGGGAAGTACATAACTGAAGAAATTGAAGCAATTTTGGGCTGGGAGGCACAATGTATAAATTCTCTAGGAAATGACAGGTTTAAACTATGAGACAAAAAAGGTTATTAAATAAAAAAATAGCTCGATGAATGATGAGAACTGCATAGGATTGATTTCTCCTATTGGATATTCACTTAGAGGATTGTTTTCTGCAAAAATTGGAGTCTTAGTGAGAAAGCCTATGGGTACTGCATTTTAGAATGCCACAATATATTTCTCACTCTGTGGTCATTTTATATTTAATTCCACCAGAAAAGTGAACCTGTCCTTAAGAAAACTTTTAGTCATTCCTTTAGTGTGAAATTTAAAATCAGAAATGCCAAAAGAGAATCAGTATTTTTTAGAAAAAAAACTCCACTAGGAAAGACATAAACCAAACAAACTAGCGATAGAGGGAGGAAAAAAAAAGACAATAATGCAAAAAAGTGTTGATAATGCAAACTAATTCATGTCCTCAGAGACAAAAGTTACTACATCCGTAACAAATAACCCCCCAAAATTGACAACCAGAAAGTAAAAGTTCCAACAGTCAACATGAATAGTTTAATTGAAGAATTAAAAATCAAATTGATGAAATCATTAAAAATGAAAGTAAATATGAAGCATTGAAAAGGACTGAATTCAGGGAGCTTTGCACCAAACTTACCCAAAGTAACACTATTTTTTGAAAACATACCATGCATAAATGAAAGAGCAAACATTCAAAAACTTTTTTAGATCATAGTTCAAAAGTGAAAGGATCCAGAAAGGATGCTGAGAACTAAATAAAAGATCCAGCCCAAGGCATATGTGAATTTTCAGAACACTAGGAGTGAAATAACGATTCTCAATCTCTTCAGGAAGGAAAGTTACACAGAAAGTATACGAAATAAGCAAAACATTTTAACATTAACATAAAAAGACTAAGACAAAGAAATCAAGTAATTCTTACTAAATGTTAGCTGTGATATACTTAAAAAGGAGAACAGCGAGATCACTATTATCTCCAACTCAGTTAAATTTGTTAATGGTTAAATTATTCTTTCTGTGAGATTTTCCCCTCTTAACTCATACCAAATGCTCAGTGAAAACTTTTTATAATGAAGAAATCTATTCTAATTAAGCGAGGCGATGGAATCAATAATTTTCTGATGGGCAGCAACTTGGAAAGGTATTTCTCATGGCTACTTTCTTACAAATTAACTGGCGTCTGTTTTTCACCACAATAAGTACAAATCAAGAAAAAAGAGAAGATGCATGAAAAAAGAGAAGATGCCCCATGAATGAAACAGTAACAGGAAGGAGAAGGCTGAAGAGAATTAAGTGCTAGGGCAGAAAAATTACTAGCAGTAGACACTGTTCAATACTTATTACGTGCCAAGTATAGTATTATATTTAAATAATTGTCTACCATATGAATAAATCCCACAATTATATTATTGAATGGGAGAAGTCAGCACATGAAAGTACAGACTATGTTATTTTAATTTCCATATAATTGAAAAGCAAGTCAGCGAACCTGGAGATTTTTATTCCAGTAGAAATTCTACACTATAATGATGTAAAATAGATTTTAAAAAAATGAAGTGCCAATATTTTAAAATCATAACTAGGGTCCTTAACTTTTCAAACATAAAAAGCATTTTTTACCAGAGAGAAAGTTTTAGGTCACAATTAAGATTTTGGGTGCACAGAATTGCACAAAGAAATAGGTTTTCAGAAGTGTGGCTAAATTGCCTGTTGTGACTGGAAATCATCCCAAGTCTTTGTGTGCCACTCTATGAGCATAAGTGATTGCCTCTAATTGCATGAACCACCTTTCTAAAGATTAAGAAAGAAAAATACTTTGTGTACGCACCACTTTTCTTGGACCGATTTCTGCTTTTTCATTAGCATTCTTGTTCCCTCCAATTTCTACCCTCATTTGTACCTGGTAAACAGTTTTTAATATTTCCTCTTCCCTTTTCATTCAAATGTTGACCTTTATATTTCAAAAGAAAATTAGTAGTGAGGAAATCTCTATGCCCCACCCCCATGCACCTCTAAAAAAGCAGAGGGCAAATTATTTAACTTACACTTTGAATATTTTTCTCTCTTAGTATATAATTCAACTCACATCTAACTTAACTTTTCCATCCTATACCTGTAAAAGAGGTGGTCCTTTCTTTTCTTTTCTGTTTTTTTTTAAGATTTATTTCTATTTATTCATATAAAACTGGGGTACAGGCCAGAGATGCGGAAGGTGAGAGGATTCACCAGAGACAGAGCGGGGAGCAGAACAGACAGACGGAGGAGGTACACTGCTGAGGGGAGCAGCAGGCAGGGCCAGGAGAGGTCTGCCACACCATGTGGGTCACCTCCGGGGCAGGTGGGGATGGAACTTATGTGGAAGTGGCTTATGCCTCTTAGTGCTGTGCTTTAACCCGCTGCGCCACCAGGGAGGGTCCCTAGATGGTCCTTTCAATATGGATAACCCTTTAACTGACTTAATTGTAAAGGTAGTTTTTGTAATTTTGTATTATCTTTTAGATTTTAATACACTTCTCTTGAAGCTTTTATGTATGTGTGTATATATATTTGTGTATGTATATGTATGTATATATGTATGTATATATGTATGTATATATATATATATGTGTATATATACACATGTGTATATATACACATATACACATCTGTATATATGTGTGTGTGTTTATGTGTGTATGTGTATATATTTAATAGCATGGGCTGAGAACTAAACATCTCTTAATAAAGATGATATCACTATAGTTAAATGGTGATTTTGATTGACTCCAAGGGTCTTTGTCTGGCCTTTACCAATTCATCCCCTTCAACTGCTGAGGTTTCAAGCAAGGAATAATTATTGTGGATCACACAGTAAGAGAGGCATGGGAAATAACTTGAGTCATGCTCTGGACCTGAGAGCCGGGGCCAGGTCTTTATATTTGGTGGGGAAAAGAGCATCATTAGGAGGATACTCTAACTTCTGACCATGAGGTGATGGCCAAAGAAAGCTGGCATCCACCAGGGGAAACAATAAATATGCTGTCCATTGACCACTCCCCTATACTCTCTTAGAACTCTGGATAAATACCCTTCCCCTCTGCAAAGAGCAGGATGGTGGTCTTTCTTCATGAATCTGCTGCCCTCCTCAGTTTGTTGACAAATTAAACTAATTTCTTTCTCCATAACCTCTGTTTCCTTTTATTGGCTAAGGGAAATCAAGTCTGGCATTAGGTTACAGTCCTGGTTATGGGGTTGCTTACTGGGGTCCACAGTAGTGATTGTTTTTTTGGGTTATGTTGGGTCATGATCAGACATGTTGAGAGACCTAGCTTACCTCTCGATCAGTTTTCTGTCATCTATATCTGAATTGCCATCAGATTCCAGCTGGTTTTGGAACATCTGACAAGCACAGGAAGTTTCTAAAGGGTGAAAGGTCTGTTTCTCACTGGAGATTGACTGGCCTGGTCAACTAGCCAGGGGGCTCAATAACTGGAAGGTTAGGTAAGTTAGGGTCCTATAATATTATTCAACTTTTGAAAAAATATCATGGCTAACTTTTATTAAGAATTGCTTGTTGTTCTACTTTTGATATATAACTTTTAGTTAAAATGGAAATAATTTGATTTACAATTGTTTAAATTTACTAGGGACAGATATGCGTCTTTAAAACTCATGGATATGGAACTTTTATTTTTGCAATGCTTAGTTGCCTTTTTAACACATTTTCTTTTTCATGGTTGTGATTACTTTTTGTTAATATGTAAACATTTGAATGTTAATGCCACTTAAGTGATAATAGTAAAGTGCCTCTGAAGTCAATAATATGTCTCAAAAATATGATTATAGGAATTGTGAACAATATGGTAAACCTTTGTTCTATTCAATAATTTATAATTTCATTCATTACCTCAGTTTAAAGAATAATCTATTTCTGTAACTCTGTTGGAAATATGCTTATTTGTTTAGACAGATGGACTTGCCCTAAGGGTTATTCTCTAACTAAAATGAACAATTAGCTGTGTGATTTTAAGAAGCAGCTGCTGAAAAGAGTTATATATGCAAAAACTTGTTTGATATATAAACAAAGGGGTTTGTCAATATGATAACCATTCAGTAGAATTTTTTTTCTTTAAAGAAAAATATTTTAATACAATTCAATTTGAGGATTAAATATCAAAACAATACAAACAGAATTTCAACCCTCAAAATATCTGTCCCTTAAAAGAAAAAAAATATGCATTTCACCATCTTAACTAAGTAGTAATAGTCACTTCTCATGATGATACAAGTTTATAGCAGCAAAAAAGAAATGGTGTCACTACAGAGTAACTAAATTTCCCCATTATTTCATGTTTTCAATAAATTAAAATAATGCTTTTACATTTATTCAGTGGGACTAAATTTTTCTTATGTATTAAGGATTTCAATAAAGTGGTAGAAATTATACAAATTATTCCAATAAATAACCCTGAGGACATAGAGAGAAGAGAGCTCTGTGTCCTGGAATTTCATCTCTCCTTAGCTGATTTGCTCTAAGGACAGGACCCTCCATATGCCTATTTTTTTCCTGAGTACTTCACAGTAAAACATTCAGATGCATATCTTAAGGATATTTTGAAAAGAGTTACACTAAATGGGTCACCCTGGTGGCACAGTGGGTTAAAGCACAGCACTAAGAAGCTAAAGCCACTTCAGCATGAGTTCAATCCTTGCCCCGGAGGTGACCCCACATGGTGCGGCAGATCTCTCCTAACCTGCTTACTGCTCCCCTCAGCAGGGTACTTTCTCAGTTGGCCTGTTCTGCTCCCCACTCTGTCTCTGGTGAATCCTCTCACTAGCCCTGCACCTCTGGCCTGTACCTCAGTTCTGTATGCAAAAAATAAATAAATCTTAAAAAAAAAGTTACACTAAATGCTAGAAATATGAAACCCAAACTTAAAATAATAGGACCATGAAATACTCCAGAATAGTTTTCTAACTCTGAAAATAACCTTTAACTTAACAATGAGATGGATGATTAAACATTATTGGTGATATACAGAAACAGCACAGTTAATTTAAGAAATCTTTACAGGAGACATTACAATCCCAAACTTCAAACTATACTACAAAGTCATAATAATCAAAACTGCATGGTACTGGAATAAGAATAGACATACAGACCATTGGATTTAAATAGACAACCCAGATATAAACCCACAGGTTTATAGACTGCTAATTTTTGACAAAGGAGCAAAGAAGATGCAATGGAACAAAGAAAGTTTGTTCAGCAAATGGTGCTGGGAAAACTGGGAAGCTACATGCAAAAAAATGAAACTAGATCACTACCTCACACCATACACAAAAATCAACTCGAAGTGGATTAAAGACCTAGACATAAGAACGGAAACCATAAAATACCTGGAAGCAAAGATGGGCCAAACAATACATAGCATACACTTCAGCCTCATCTTTAAAGATAGAGCACCCAATGCAACGATAGTGAAGGCAAGGATAAATAGATGGGACTACATCAAGTTAAAGAGCTTCCGTACAGCAAAAGAGACAGTACAAAAGACAAAAAGGGCATCCCACTGATTGGGAAAAAAGTTTTTCTCACACAAAACTAGTGATAAAGGATTGATCACAAAGATATATGGAGAACTGATGAAACTCAATAAAAATAAAGAAAACAACCCCACCAAAAAATGGGCAGAAGAGCTAAAATGATGGCAAACAAGCATATGATAGAGGTTTATCATAGATTTGCAGATGGCCAACAAACATGGAAAAATATTCAACATCACTTGTAATAAGGGAGAGGCAAATTAAAACTAAAATGAGGTACCACCTTACCCCAGTGAGGATGGCACATCTTAAAACAACTAGCAACAACAAATGTTGATGAGGATGTGGAGAAAAAGGAACTCTCCTGCACTGCTGGTGGGAATGCAAATTAGTACAACCACTATGGAAAACTATTTGGAGGTTCCTCAAACTGTTTAACATGGAGCTTCCATATGACCCAGCAATTCCACTCCTAGGTATCTACCCAAAAGACACAAAAACACTGATTGAAAAAGATACCTGCACCCCCATGTTTACTGTTGCTTTATTTACATTTGGAAAGACATGGAAACAGCCCAAGTGCCCAAAAGTAGATGACTGGATTAAAAAGATGTGGTGCATATACACAATGGAATATTATTCATCAACCAAAAACAACAACAACAAAAAAGAAAACCAAAAACAACAACAACAACACATGTCTTTTGCAGCAACATGGATGGAGCTGGGAAAGATCATTCTTAGTGAGATATGCCAGAAAGAAAAAGAAAAATACTGGATGGTTTTGCTCATAGCAGGAGTATAATCAAGCAGGCAAGAAACAAATAATAATGATGAACAACTATATACCAGAGACATTTTATAGGGGTGGAGTGGGGAATGGGATCAAAAACAGTGGGAGAGGTAAGTGCGCTGGACTTTGGTGATGGCACATGGGTTACTTGGTGATGGGAAACCCATGGGGATTACAATTGAGATAAAAAAAATGTACAAAATGATGTAAAAATAAACTATTATATTATTTCAAAAAAGAAACCTTTACAGTAAAGCAATGGATATTGTTTCTTGAACATAGTTTTCTGGCATTTATTATAAATCTAAGTATCAGTTAATTAAAGGTCTCTTTATCTATATCTGAAGCTATTGGCTAAATACTTGATAGTTACTTTTGTTGCTGTAATAGTGATTATTGAGGCAAGTGCCCTGAGATCTTTAACATTATAAATTCTACTTTGATAGCAATAGATTCTTGATCTACCTTTTCATGTTGTTCAATGGAAAGAAAAAAATATATCAAATTCTCGGTTGACTTGTGCTTCACCATTTTGATGAATGCATTTGGAAGTGGCAAGGGGTATGAAATTTGAGATATTTGCAATTCAGTCAGATTGATTTTTTTTTTAAAGATTTATTTATTTGTACATACAGAACTGGGGTACAGGCCAGAGGCTCAGGGGCGGTGAGAGGCTTCACCAGAGACAGAGTGGGGAGCAGAACAGGCAGATCATCAAAGTACACTGCTGAGGGGAGCAGCAGGAGGGTCAGGAGAGGTCTGCCACGCCATGTGGTCACCTCCGGGGCAGGCGGGAATCGAACTCATGTGAAAGTGGCTTCAGCTTCTCAGTGCAGTTTTAACCCACTGCGCCACCAGGGAGGGCCAGATTGATTTTTTTTTAGTGAATTCATATTATTATTCTAATCATTGTCATCCTCATACCATCATTTTGTTACACTCCTATTATTACTGAAATATGGTAAAGGAGTATTTCAAAGACTGGCCTTGCTTCATACATGTACTGAAGACACATACATTTCTTGTTGTACTTCTTAGTGAAGTAATATACATTTATCTCCATTTTTAGTTGGGAGAATATTCTTGTTTGTGGCTTTTCAGTTTTTAGAGCAGTTTTAATTCTCTTAGCCTCATTATATTTTTATTCAAGTTCCATAGACATATATAAGTTATTTATAGTAAAGATTGCCAATACATCATTTCTGAAGATGAGTCGGCCTGAAGTCATTTAAGTTTAGGAAATTTGTAAAAGACAACATTAATATCTATGTTATCACCAAAATCTATGATAAACCTCGATCCATTGGTCACATTTTAAAGATGGCACACACACACATATACACACACATATGCATACACTTATACATTAAAAAGAAAACTAGATGCTATGACATGAATTGAGGGGAAATGGTTTAAAAAAAACAAAAAACGGTGATTGTTCTTTGCTTGTCATGTCACTCCATGTGTAAATCAAGAATGCTACCTCATGGTAAGTTTATTGGGACTGGCTTTAGCTGTACCCAACAGATTCCATAGTTTGCAGGTCAAGTAAGAAGTCAGTGTACTATTCCATGCCATACACTATGTTCCACTATATTAACAGAGCATATTTAATAGCATAGAGAGTCCTATTTTCCTTTTGTTGTACCATTTCATGCCCAACCAATACTCACTGTACTTTCATTCACAAAGTATTGCCATAAGGCGAATGCTATAGAGTAGGAGTTCACAAACTAAGGTTCATGAACACAATTCAAGTGATGGCCTGTTTGATGCAGCACATGAACTAAGAATGTTTTCACATTTCAAAAGTGCTGCAAAATAAAAAGAAAAAAAATACACAAAAGATAATGTATTTAAAAAACTGTAGATGGCTGAAAAAACTAGTGTTAAGAGTAATTTTATTTGGTAAAATATTTATAGTTTGCTATACTTACTGAAAAAGTATTGCTGGCTTTTGATAATAGTGTATTACTCACTTTACTTACTTTGAATAACTTAAAAAAATATTTCTAGAGTTGTTAATTGGATTGGAAATAAAGAATTCAGCCATGATTCTTTTCTGTGCTTTTCCTAAAGATAAGTAAGGGGAATTTGCAGGAACTCTCTCTTATTATTATTATTATTATTCATCTATGCATATATGCCACGCCAGCACGACAGCAGAGATGATCTGAGCGAAGGACGTCAGGATTAAAACACACACTTCTTGGTCAGCAAGCAAAGGCACACTTTATTTTTCTCTCCTTCCCTATTTATCCCCTTCAGCCTGGAGCTTGGGGCTGGGGTTAGGCGGAAGCTCTCAGCAAGTGCATCAATAACATGCGACGACAATAACATGGGGGTCAAAGAACACAAGGTAGCAAACACAAAGCAGGAACACTTCCTGCCTCCTGTTTTTCTGTTCCAGCACCCATGGCTCATTCTTTGTTTCCACACAACAGTGTGCATATGATTCTGTGGGGGAGGTGGGGAGGTCTGTCCAGGCAAAGGACCCAACACATATATTAATTTTATTTTATTATAATTTTTAGATAACACTGGTTTACAACACTATTCACCCAAACTCTTAATGAGGATAGTGGATATTGTTTTTGTTCTAATCATAAAAGTAGTAATAGTTATAGATTTAAGAACAATTACTCTAGGCCATAGTTCATACCCCCAAATCATAAACATATAATGTTTTATTGTGGTCTGATATGAGTTATCATGGTTTGATATAATAATTCAGCACATGAGCCTAAATCAGTGTATTCCATGTATTTTATACTATGCCAGAACAGCTTTCTTTGGACTTCAAATATTAAATCCTGCCAATATTTTCTAAAAATTTCTTGATACAAAAGTGACTTTGGAAAATGCTTTGCTTAAGACATACATTAAAGAGTTGTCTGACTTATGAAACCAAACGTACAATACCTTCTTTTAGATTTATTAATATTCATCCCAATCATAATTTAATAACTTTATATTCCTTTTTAAAAGATCTGGAATGCAAAGTTAGCAAAATCATGTCTAAGATTTATAAACTTCTATTAAAATAATTATGGGACTAATCAAATTCCCATCCAAAATACTTATGAACACTGTGTACTTTATAGGATGGACACATTTAGGAGCTAAATAAATAGTGTTGTGCTGTATAAAAGAAACAGCATATGCTATAGCTTATAAATATGTATTAAATCCTTATTAGGGTAAATGAGTCATGTATAATGAATGGAATTACTTAAAAGAAAACTTTATTTGTAAATTAGGCTGTCAGTATAAAGAAGGATACCACTTGTTCTCATTTTATCAATGTTTTCGAATGTATTATATGCCATTTATACAGTATAAATTCACATGTCTGAATTATGAATACAGATTAATGTGCAATATAAATCCACAACAGTACTATAGTAATAGATTTTCAAATAATGCAATGTTTACGATAAACATCAACATAAGAATCAAATTCCTACTGCAAGTTCCTGATAGATAACTTTGTTAACAATAATTTGAAAGAATAACTAAGAATTTAATATCATTTATAAGATAGGAATGCATATGAAACTTTTCATAATAAATTATTAAGAAATCAAAGTACAGTGATAAAGGGATAATCAGTTCAAGTGGAACATATAGAAAAATGAAGTAAAGCTTATGAGGAAAATTAATCAGATGTATGCTATCAGTGGAATTGGTTTTATTAAAAAACATGATCATTAATATCTGCAGAGTGATGCTGAACTGCTAATTAAATGAGTGAGCACTGTGCTTTGGCACCAGGAGATAACCAGTATATGGGAGATTCAGAGTTCAATCTGGTCTGTCTTTGTCACTACAGAAGGGATTTCTACTTCTTTTCAAGTGCTCCTGTTGACAACTAAATCATCTACTAAAAAAAATCTGAGGCTGCTATGATCATGAAGTACAAACAGCATTACAATAACTTTAGAAGAAATGGCTAACAGAAATTTGAGGGACAATTATATATAAATAAAATAATAAAAATATTAATATTATGCCTTGAGAAAATCCTCACAGTAACACTATTGGGTATTTTAAGATAATATGCATTTCAATATGTGATCATAATTTTCTTTTCCAGAATGTAACACAGTAACTGCTGATAATCTTCTCAGTTATAACTTTCTCAGTAAGTGTAAGTGCTCCAAACTTTCATGTTTTAGACATCAGGCTGAAAGAAACTTGCAAGTTGATAAAGGCAGTGCAAAAAAGAAATTAGCTGCCAGAGAGGAATCCTGAAAGATGAGATTTTCTGAAACTTTTTAAGCTTTTTCCTTCTATTAAGTTCTACTTGAAAGACTAAATATATATTTATTCTCAGAATTTCCTAATTCATAGATTATAACTGATTTCTTAGTTTGGCCCTTACATTATCTTTCCCACAATGAATTTATCAGTAGTTGTAAACAAAATAGAAAGCTGTCAATGACTGAAAGAAACAGCTAATCCTGAAGTGACTGTAATTCTCATTAAATGTTAGAGAATAACTGCTTTTACTCCCTTTCAAGGCACTAATAAGTTAGTGTGAAGTCAATGTTTGTTGCTTTAACATTTACTTAAAATAAAATCCAGTATCAGTATCTAGTACATTGAAAATACTTGACCTCACATCTAATTACTCTGCTTCCAGACTCATGACCTTGTTCTTGTTCTTATATCCAAATAGCTTCATCTCAGTGAAATGTAATAAAAACCGTTTAGGGTATTTGAAAAGTTGGAAATTAAAAGTAAAACGATCCAACTGCCATATTGCAACTTAACTTTTTGCTGTGTATATCTGCAAGGGTAGTTTTTAACCTCTGAATATCAAACATTTTCTCAAGGTCTGTTTATGAGAAGATTTTATCAAGATAAAAGGAAGGTGACTTCAGTTTGGTCACAAATGCAAGAACATCTCATTTTCAGAGCTAAATAGGAGTGAACTGTCCGAAGTGTGAAAAGCTATTTCTCAACTAAAATAGGAAAAGATCAGATCAGACCACCTGTGACCATTACTCATATCCAGCACAAATAACCCTGGTGAGAGAAGGAAATCAGCTCATTTTCTTCTTGGGAACAAGGTATGTTTGCAAGAGGTCTGTTGTTTTGCTGTCTTTCACTCACATAGAGAAATAATAAGCCAGATTCTCCCCACTGTTCAAGTTACTCTTTGATATTAATGTTAGATACTAGATGAAGAAATATTACTTCTTTTTGATCCAAAAACTTGCCTGTAATGCGTTATTTCTAAGGGGAGTTTTCAAAACAGAGAATATGTATGAAATATGTTTACTTTTAATTGCAAGTTTGTGTCTGTAGGTATACCTGTGAGTCTACATGTCTATAGTTATTCTCAAGTTTTCTCATCAAGTAATTTATGGGTGCAATTTATGAGGATGTAATACTATTTACCTTTTCCAATTATGTTTGAATGAATAGATCCCGAATGCATGAAATAATGCAGTAGAGATACTTTTTAAATGCATCAAATATTTAGCAGCTTTAATACCACAGCAAATAAAAATATTTTTAAAATTATAGGGTTTCAGAAAATTAAAAAAAATTTATGTGAACATTCAAATTTAGAAAGTAATTTATTGGTCTTTGTGTGATTTATAAGGAATTTATTTTGGATTTCTTATAATTCTGTTCATGTTTAAAAGCAGGATGTTGAAAAATTTGCCTCTGTGATTGTTTCTAATATATATATATTTCATTCTATGGTTCAAAGTATTATCTCAGCATAATACATGTATACATTTCAACACCCTGATGTTCTCTGTCCTTCAAATTCAAACTTTATTTTATTCAGTTAAGATCTATTGAACAACTATCATGTGTCAGGGTGTTTGGTAGACAAAAGTGAAAAATTATATCAACCCCAACTTATTAGCAAATAATATAAATTAAATTATTAGAATAATATGTTTTGAAGTTTAAATACCAGTAAGCAAGCATAACTGCAATAAAAATAATCTGAGTCCAGATGATGATAGAAAATTGATAAATTTGTGCATAGTTCTTAGTGAAGATTGGACTTTTTCATATTTTCTGCTTTTTTTTTGATTTGCTTTTAATTTTTTTAATATTTTGCTTTGATAACACTACCATTTTAATGGTTTATATCTATCTTGCACCTCCTTTGACTTAGGGGTAAGTCTTAGCGCTATCACCAAAACCACCTGAGTTTAACCCCCACTCAGGAAGCTAACACACACGGAACAGCTGACCTCTTCTGCTTCCCTTAACAGTATATTTCAATAAATTCTCCTGTTCTGCTTCCCCTGCTGTCTCTGTTGAATCCTCTCCACCACCTCACTGCCCCCCACCTCAGCCCAGCCTCAGACCTTTGGTCTACACTCCAGTTTTTTTACATAAAAATAAATAATAAAGAGGCCCTCCCTGGTGGCACAGCGGGTTAAAGCACAGCACTGAGAATCTAAAGCCGCTTCCACATGAGTTCGAGCCCCACCTGCCCCGGAGGTGACCACATGGTGTGGCAAACCTCTCCTGACCCCGCCGCTGCTTCCCTCAGCAGTGTACTTCCTTGATCTGCCTGTTCTGCTCCCCACTCTGTCTCTGGTGAAGCCTCTCACTGCCCCTGAGCCTCTGGCCTGTACCCCAGTTCTGTGTGCACAAATAAATAAATCTTAAAAAAAAAATAAAATAAATAATAAAGAAATGATAGCATATCATATGGACTCACTAATAGAAATACACAAAAAACAAACAAGTTCAAAGAAAGCCATAATCTCATGTTAGCATTTTGGTGCATTTATTTATCTATTTAGTTTATGGATTGTTTTAAACCCTTAATTAGGATTATATAAGCAACTTTCCAATTCAATTTTCAGTCATACTGAAAATATTCATAATAACTTATTATAATACACAATATAATTTTATATATTTACTTTCATAATTCTCATTTCTTTTTGTTAGTAGAAAATAAAAATAAATATTAACTTTACTCATGTGATACTTTCTCTGAAAAATGTGTAACAAAATAATAAGAAATAAGCTACTAAAACAGCAAAATTCTGATTTCAAAATGGTACTGTGTGACTTATGTTAAAGAGAATATAGAAACATTGAAAGAACTATAAATCTTAAATATTACAAGCATGCTGAATTTCATGATTGAGGAACAAAAGTAAAATAAGATCTACCATTTCGTTAACAATAACATTTTAAATATTTATTTCTATTTATGTATGCATACAAAAAGTGGGGAGTAGGCCAGAGGTGTGGGGGTTGAGAGGATTCACCAGTGACAGGGAGCAGAACAGGCAAATCTACTGAGATACACAGTTAAGGGGAGAAGCAGAAGAGACAGGAGAGGTCTGCCGTACCAGGAGGGTTAGCTCCCTGGCATGGCATCAACCTCAGGCCACAGTGGTTAATGAAAGCAAGATAGTGCTGACAACCCCGAGCTATCAGGGAGCCCCAAACAATAATATAATTGAAGGATACAAATCATCTACCAGGTGATCAGAATCATGAATACTTTCTATTTTCTAAAGAATACTATAACTGGGATGTTCATGCTCAATAAAAACATGAGCAAATTTCTGGGAAAATTCCTTGCGCTATTTGAAATCATACCAGCCTACAACTGAACTGTCCCAAGTATATTAATGGGTCACTTAATATGGAGTGACTCAATAAATATGGAATATTTAAATGTGGAGTAATTATGATGTATTACATCAGTTAGTACAGGTTATTTGTTCACATATAAACAAAATTTTAGTGTCTAAACAAAATCATCAGATCACCAGGAGCTTATCTATGTTTATCATTTTATGCTTTTTCTTTGCTCATACAAACTCTGCTGTGGTTATTTGCCTGGAAGTTGATTTCATGTTTTTACTCCATCTTAACATTTTTTCACTACAAGAAAAAATGGTTTTGTACTAGCAATGGATTGCTTTGATCAGGAAGTGACACATTCTATTTCTGTTCCCAATCCCTTAGGTGGTTGCACAGTCCTACCTAAAGAACAGAAGTAGGGAATATAATCCTGAACCTAGAAAGAAAGTAAAAATAACCATATATGTGGACATTCACATGCATGTGAATGTGTGTGGATGTGAATTAAGGAAAATATATGGTTTAGGCTATATGCCTTCTAAAATAATTAGTATATTTCTCTTATAACTTATAGTGATTGAATTGTGGCATCTGAAAGATACAAACAAGGTTATTTTAAATTTTAGCGGTAGGATATCATATTTGTGACTTCATAAAGGAGTCTCTTAATTGCAAGGCACAGTACAGAACATGGAAAATTAGTATTTTTTTTGTATATTTTCAAATTTTCTTTATAAAGAAGAGTCATAATTCAGTTTTATTTTTGGTGAAAAGGAACTTCTAAAATAATGCTTTTTTCAAATTCTTCCAAGTCATGGCATTTTGGACCAAATGAAACTATAGGAATATAGACAACCTCAAGATTCAGAAAGTATATAATGAATATGTTTTTAACTGCTTAATTTTCATAGTAATCCTATTTCAGGCAACAAAATAAAGAAAACATTAACTCTATGCATCTCTCACATTCAGTGGGTGTAGTTACAGTCTTTGGTGACTGATAGACTTTAATTTCAGACTCCTTAATGTTGTAAATGATGATAACCACAACATTTTGTGCCCTTGCTTAGTAGCTCTTGCTATTCAAAATCAAAATACTGCCTTTTTTCCATTTTTGGAATAGAAAATTTATATAAAAATGCTAATAAATAATACAAGTAGGGTTTCTCTTTATTAAAAAATGTTTT
This sequence comes from Condylura cristata, assembly GCF_000260355.1. NCBI lineage: Eukaryota > Metazoa > Chordata > Mammalia > Eulipotyphla > Talpidae > Condylura > Condylura cristata. The sequence goes on from NW_004567111.1 coordinate 31,586,631, forward strand.
GGTCATTTTGTATGTCTCCAAATCATTTCCTTTACCAAATTTGCAGCTGGAGTGATGTAAAGATTAATAATCTATCAGTGTGGTCTACTTTTATAGATGATGGAATCAATGTTCAAATATTCTGGGAAGGGCTTCAATTCACAAAGTTCAGGAGTGGCAGTGGTATGAATAGAATCAATCCTTCCTGATTAAATGGTTTCTCTTCCATTTTAAAGTACTTTTCTATAAAGGGTAGATACCTGAAATCTTGTTTTTGATTAGATTTCCAAACATATCCTCACCTTAGGTTCACTGGTTCAAATGACAGCTCACTGCCATTTTTAATTATGGCCCATTTTATGTACTTTATTAGTAGCATCAAGGAAGCATGAAATCAGTGCAAACCATAAATAGGTCTATTTTCCTGAATGAATTAATGGAAGTCTTTCTTTCCTTTGAAAACAGATTCACTATCAGCCTTCTCCAGGTCTCCAATGGCATAACCTCCATGCAAGTACAAACAGAATAATCACACACTGAGAATACTGTTGGCAATATAAATTCATAGTCACTGACCTCAGCTGGACCTCAATGCTGGCTGACAATTTCATGATTACATTTGTTTTGTCTAGTTTCTAAAGTCAAGCCTTTCTACTTTCCACACTTCTCTACCAGTGTGATTCCAGCAGATGACCATGCTTCCTACACCACAGAGTGAATAAAGTCTATCAGAAACAACCACCTGCGATTCCTTCCACTAAGTCTACTACCCTGAACTTACTTATTTTTAATTAATATAAATGGTATTTTTCAAAGAACTTATTTTTCTTTTTATGTCTTTAGAGAATATCTGTGTATGGACATTTTTGTTCCTATTTACATGGGTGTAGATGTCTGATACTGATTCCTTCCAAATGATATATGTATATCACAAAATGTAGTTATATATATATCAGAGAGAACAGAATAGGGAGATGTACTGAAATACACTGCTGAGGGGAGCAGCGGGCAGGTCAGAAGAGTTCTGCCATGCCATGTGGGTCAGCTCCCTAGCAGGGGATGGAACTCATGCTGCAGGGGTTTCAGAGAGCTTCATATTATGGTGTTTTAACCCACTGTACCACCAGGGAGAGCCCCTAAATTGATAGATGTAAGGAGAAGGATTTTTGCATACGTTAATTTGAATACAACTACTTCTAACTAGATAGCTTTGTTCCTTACATTTCCAATTTAGTGTTTTATCAATCTTCCACTCACACATCCAGTATCAAAACTGAGGCATTCCAGATTTTCTTGGTTGAAAATTATAATGTCTAAAAATGTTTATAAATTGTAGGTCTATAGCTATTAAATTTGTGTACTTTCCATTTGTTTGACTGAATTTTTTGTTTCAACTTCTCTGACGAGGTTACTCATCTGTCAGTTGTTCTATTAGATTACACACACACGAATATAAATGATAGAGTAGATATATAGATAGATGTAAAGTTAGATATTTAGATATACATACATATATTAAGAGTTTTGTTTATTCTAATGTTATTGACTTGTTTATTTTAGGTAATACAAATATCTCTAAATTTACCAATTTACTGTTAATCAATCTAAATTTTACATCATCAAAAATTACCCTTAAGCTTGATATAATACAAATCATAAGTTTCTTGTTATTTGTTCTTAAGGATTATTAGTTAGATAATTTAACATATGAGGTGCAATAATAATACTTTATGATTTCTTTTACCAATTCTCTGGGTTCCCTTATTTATTTTTGTTCTTAATCCATGGGGAGCTTTCTTTTTTATGTACAAACTTAGTATATTGTTTAGTACAATATTTTTGTCTCAAATTATATATATATATATTATATATCAGCTTATATTTGTTTACTTTTTGTTGTAGTTATTGACATTATAAGGTTAAAGTTTGTCACTATGTTTATGGTTATGTTTACTTCTCCCCTAAATTCTGTCATTTTTCCTTTATTTGGAAGCTACTTTACTGCATGCATATATATTGTACTTCCCCCCAAAATAAAAATTTTACATTACATTATTGAGTTATCTATTGCAGCTAGATTTAGACTAGCAATAATTTCCTGGATATAGTTTCTTAGCTTCTCTGAGAGGTATATTTCTCTCTGTTAGATAATTTCCTAAGACATTCTGAGAGGCTTATAATTATTTTATTACTTTATTAAAAATTGCACCTGAGCTCTATCATTTCACATATTTAATTTTATGTGTACTCTATTTTTTTATTAAGTTTTTAAAATTCCAATATTCTGGTCTTCATTACTCTCCCAAAGTCCCAAGTTTCTTTCTCTCACTTTTTCTTTTAAGAGAAGTTTAAAATATTAACTCAGTAACTAACTACTAAAATCTCTTCATTAATTTTATTTGCCTCTTAATATATAGCAAGCTATTATCCTTCCTGCCTTATTCCCTTTTGATACATCTGTTTGTAGCTTTTATTTTTTGCTCTCACTATTTTTGCTTACTATCAAGCTTTAGCCAACCAATGTGTGTGATTGTATGTGTATATGCTATATCCTAGTGCCTTTATTTCTTGCCATTCTATTAATGTTTTTGAGCTTTTACATCTTCATGAATTATTTGTACTGTTTTTCTGTCTAAAACACTGGTTTTTATGGTATGTAACACAAATTTCTCCCTAACACTTTTATAAAAGTTACCTATTCAGGAAGATGTATTTCTTTCCTTCCCTTTTTGTTTTTCCCCAGACACTGTAACACAGTTATGGAGTCTTTTTAAACAGAGGGACTTAAAAGTTCAAGTTAGTTGAGCAGTTATAGTCGTGAAAATATAGTGAAAGGACACAGGTAAATTATACCCTTCAAACAATACAGTAGCTATAGAAAAGGGGAAAAGGTACTCCTCATAGTTGTGCAAAGCAGGAAAGAATCTATTTATATTAAATTGATTAAAATGAACGGAAAATAGGAACATTATAGAAAAAAAAAAAGTGTGGCGACTAGCATGATTTGGGAGTGCCAGACTAAACAGGCACATTTATGACTGAACAAACTATCAACTAATATATAAGATAATTTTAGATACTTAATTTTATTGGGGGAAAATAAGGTTACTATTTAAATGATACTTCTGAAGATTTTATTCCTATTTTATTCTGAAGATTTTATATGTGTGGTAATTTGTATTACTTCCTCCTTCTTTCTTTATTTTTTAAACAAACTCTTCCATAAGAATTTTCAATTTAATACCGGAAACCAAATATTCAAACAAAGCAATATAAACTCTGTGGAATTAGGTAGCGGATACACAGGAAGAAATGTTCCTTTTAGCCAACACCAAGTTTTGGAAACAAACTGACAACACTAACTGCGTTTTAATAAAAATCATTTCACTGCTTCAATATGCGTGGCAAACGGCTGCAAGTGTCGGGTTCAGATAAGCTGAAAGCAAGATGGCTGAAAGGTACATTTTCTAATCAACTTTCTGAATTATCTTTGCCTCTACTATGGCCTCACATGTGACCTAATTATGAAGCATAACATGCCAATATTTTCATAACAAAAAAATGAAAATTGGTCTTTTAATTCTTTGGAAATGGTTCATGATGTTATCCTTGCCCTGTTACTTCAATGAATTTTAGATATCCTCTTCCCCTTAAACTTTGTCTTCGGACTAAAAAGTGGCAGACAACAATTTTTGGTAACATCACTTTCATTCTCTGTTCATTATGCACATTTTGCAGTTCTCAAAATTTCATATTTCAGTAGCTAATATATTTTTTTTCTGAGGCCATGGTTGGGTAAAATCTTTTAAAAATGAATTTTATCAAGGGCATGGCCAATGTGTTTGTTTGTTTTTTTCAGTAGGCAGTAGACATGGGAATTCAAAAAAAACATGTGTAGCTATGTTTGTGAAGAGTAGAATCAGAAAAAAAGTTTAGATTTTATTTCTTTTTCTTCTCTATATTTCAAATGAAAAGTTTTACTGAATTCACTTTTATATTTGTCTTCCTTTGCTTTTATGGCCCTGTCCCATTCTGATTTTTCCCCTCTAGATCTTTTTTCCCACTTTTTAAATAGGTGAAGGTATTTTTTGACCAAGACAAGGCATGATATAGATCTGTTGTGCCTAACCTGTAATTGTGCTTGAAAATATGTGCATGGAAAGATGACTAAGATCATTTAATGAAATCAATACAAAGATTCTGATGTAGAAAAGAGCTTCTGTAACTGAAATTTATATAAAGTTGTAAACCAATATTCTTAAAAAAAATTTAAAAAGGAAAAGAGTTGGGCTACTTTAAGAAACTGAAGGTAGACTGCTAGAGAAATGAGACTTCTAATTAGTAAATGTTTTATTCATATAGATTTTGAGTGCATTACTAAAGATAATACAAGCTGGAAAAGAAAGGAAAGTTAAATAGGTAGTAAAATTCTTCAATAACTGACAGGGATGTGACAAAAAAGTAAACAGGTAAAAGCACTTAAAGAGTAAAAAAGGGTAAATCCTTTACAATATACAATATGAAAGAGGAACTTTTGCTCTTTAGCTTTTTTTTCTTTTTTTTTTTTTGGTATCATTTACGACACTGATGATGCAGAAGCGGTAATCGTAAGCAAAGAGAATATCAATTTAATCTCCTAGCTGGTATATAAAACAACAAAGTTAGTTCAGGTTGTTGTGGTTACATGCAACACTACTATTCACTCGACCTCTGAATTTCCATAAAGTCTAAGGTAGTAACAACAATATAAAATACAGCAAGTATAAGGAAGTTTGTGACCATAAAATAGTGGAAGATATGGAGAAGGTGGAAGGGTATGGTGGAGAACTGTGTTAAACTATGGAATACTTTAAAATATTGAAAAATTTTGTCTTGATTGAATTGGAAGGATGGAACTTATGTCAGGGACTGGGGTCAGCAGAATTCTGAGGCCAGAGGGATTCATTCTCAGAGCCTGAGATGAGGCAAGAATCACCTCTGTTGCTGTGTTCACAAATACATCCTTTCACCAATAGCAACATCTTTTTTAGGGGCCTTGGAAGTTTCACGTTACACATAGTTGCTGATTGACAAAAGAAAACATCTTAGTATTTTCTGCTTCTGAACATCTAGTGATTGTGAAACACTGGTAAGTCTAAAACAATATATGATTCATAGAAACCAAAATGCTCAAAGCAATGGATAAATCATGATGTGCATTCACAAAAGAGATTAGGCAATGTGTTAGGAAGTTAGGGCTACTATAACAAAATGTCAGAGGTTTATTTTCTCATAGTTCTTGAGGCCAGATATGTAATATGGAGGTATCTATCACTAAGGTTGGTTTCTTGAGGTTTCTCTACTCAGAAGAAAATGAAGTCTGTCTTTCTGCTTAATCAGGTTGTAATTCAAACTTGGCTCCAGGGCACCCCTCACTTCTGAATGTCGCCCATCTGATCAGGAGTGAGTGAGACGTCTTACGCCTGTCTCCATGGCTATTTTTCAGTATATGCAAAGGGATTTTACCGTGAGGACAGCAAACGCTCTTCTGGTTCTATGCTCTAAGATGCCACCTCTAGACTTAATGATGTTTTCCCCCCTTGTTTAAAATGGGAAAGGGATTTTTACCCCTTTGCTGTAAGCCTACCTGTTTATTATTTTTGTTGCAAGATAGACAGAAATAGATAAACAAAAACCAGACCACCCTGGTTTCAGTTTTGGTTTTGAGCATAGCTTCATCAAGAAAGGAGCTACTGTGTTATATAGCCTGTTAAATCTGTATCAACTATTGATGAATGCAAACAGTCCTGAAAAACAGAAACTTGGAAGGCAAATAGTTCATTTTTTTCCCCATAACTGCTTAAAACTGTTAAGTTTAAAAGTGCTGGCATTTATATTAATTAAATGCATTATGATATATGAATTATTCAAAATATATTTGAAAAAATATAAAAAAAATATTAAAATAGGTATTTTGTGTTGATTAAATAAGCTCAATTATCTTTATTGTATTTTATGTACAGTTTAATGTGCAGTTAAAACCCAAAGTCTTTAATGATTAATTAATCTAATGTTATTAGGGAAAAATAGTACTTACAACATGGTTTTCCATTGTATTTATCCTGATATTTAATGCCAGGCAGCTTATTATGGGGAGCCTTACATGGATAAGGTCCTTTTGCTTTTTTGACTCAAGAGAAAGCCTGGATTGCAAGCATTGCCTACTCATCAGAGACATCCCTCTGACTCTACACTGAAAAAACAGACCTCTTGTGTGGATCCAAGATACTCTTCCTTTTCTGAACACAAATCTCTCCACATCTGTTCAACCAACTCTGCTCCAGGTTAAAAAAAAAAAAAAGTATTGATGAATTGCAAGTTTTGTTTCACATTCTGTTTTTCCTGGCAGCAAATTCCTTTGTGTTGATACAAACCCAAAAACTCTTTTTAGTCCCATCTTTTGTCTCATAAAACCTTCCCTATGAACACATGCTACAAAGCACTGTCAAGATTTTCTTTTAAATTATAGAGTTCTAGATATTTCAATATAAACTGAAATGCATTCTTTATGAGACAAATGATGTTTTTAAATTTATTTAAGGATCTGGTGGGAGATAGAAACAAAAGGAAGAGAACTCTTCTACGGATCACCTTCACTGATATCAGAAAATAACAGTGTTTTCTGTCTGGAAGATAAATCATGGTGTAAGTACACTGCATATAAAGTAAGAAAGCAGCAAAATAAGGAAGAAATTCTACAAGAGGGAAAGTGATATATACTACTCTCCTCTCAGAAGAATGTAACCTCCAAGATCAAGAGGCACAGTGTCTGCTTAGAATTGAGACTTAATTAGAATATTGTATAATGCCTCATTCTTCTTCAACCTCCTACATTAGTAAATATCAAATAAAAGTAACAGTGTAAATGAAGGTAAAGATGGGTAAAAGACAGAAATTCTAAAGAACAAGACAAGGGTTAAGACAATGAGAAAAGGTCAGACACTAAAAATATGAGAATCCATACCTGAAGTGACAATGCTAAAATTAAGAAGGATGGTAAACTAGGCTGAATTTGTAATACAATTTTATATATACATACCCCAATTTTTACAAAAAGATTTATTTATTTATGCAAACAGAACTGGGGTACAGGCCAGAATTGCAGGGATGGTAAGAAGATTCGCCAGAAACAGAGTGGGGAGCAGAACAGGCAGACTAAGTACACTGCTGAGGGGAGCAGCGGGCGGGTCAGGAGAGGTCTGTCGCACAATGTGGGTCACCTCTTAGGGTGGGGATCAAACCATGCTGAAGTGGCTTTAGCTTCTTAGTGCTGCACTTTTATCCGCTACACCACCAGGGAAGGCCCGACATACCCAAATTTTATGCCACAGTCATATCCAGATAAAAAACTTTAATAATACTAGATATTCAAAATTTCTAAAAATTTATTTCTAAGGGAAACAAAGCTAAGACTTGAGAATCAAGATAAATAGTTCAGAAAAAAAGTTTTCAAAATAAGCAAGAGATTCATATTTCTACATTAATGTACTAAATACATGAAAATACATTATATTATGCATTGCTTGTGCTTTAAGAATGAGCTTTTCTTTTAAAGGAGAGAGAAGGAAATACATCCTATGAATTGCCTTCTAGACAGGAAACACTGGGATTAGCCAATATGATAAAGGTGACTCTGGCGAGTTTTTTCACCTTTTGTCTTCATCTTCTAACAGATTCTTGGGTAAATGAAAAAAAAAATTGTCAAGTAAAGAATGTATCTTTTTGAAATCCAAAGAGCTATAATTTAAAGAAAATCTTGACAATGTTTTGTAACTTGTGTTTATAGAGATTTTATGAGACAAAAGGCATAGAACTAAAATGAGCTTTAGGGTTTTTATCTACAAAACAATTGTACATTTTTGTTATCTTTCCCTCTAACAGACTGAAGTTTTTGTTGGGGGAGAGGGTGGTACTGTGGCAGAAAGGATGGTCTGTGAGGAAGTTCAGCATGGATTTCAGGCAGTCTAGATGAGCTTTAAATTCACAAACTAACTCAGAAAGCTCTTGGATGGAATCACTGAGTGTGTAACTAACCAGAACCAGACTTAGGCATAGTGTGGACAATATGACAGGCTATCAAGGAAGTCCGAAGCACTGGGTGTTGGGTACATAACATGGTGTTGGTGCTTGTGGCTCAGGCTACTTAAAATGTATTTTCCTAGAGACTAGTGTTTTTAAGGTATTCTAGTTTCCTAATGCTAGAACATAAATTTAGACTAGACTTTTAAATCTAAAATTTTATTTCTGGTAAAATCTGAATAAAACTTCACTTACTTAACAGACCTCATAAACAGCATTTGACATTTGAAATGATAACATTTGAAGTGATTTCACCACTTGTCCAAGGGGCGATGGGGAAAATATATTTAGGTTTTTTAAAGACTTTTACCTTATTATGTGGAATATTTTACATATGCTTCATAGTTAAGATTATGAATAATGTTAAAATTTTACACATTTAAAAAGCTTGAAATAGAATGATATTTTCTGGTTAATATGGGAAATTGCATAAAGGCATATGTTTTTAAGTTCTCTCATTAGACTGCATGCTTTCTGTTTTGCTTGACAGTGTCACTCTCTTATCCCAGGCTCCTGGCATGTAGTAGGCACGCTAATATTTGCTGAATAAATGAAATTTTGGTAACAAGTTAGAGCTGCTGTTACCTACATTCTATATTTCCAAAGGTGTTTACTCATATAAATTCATTTATTTCATTTCTGGTTATAGTACTACTTTTTGTCAACATCTTTAGCAAAAATATTTGTAGCATTTTTGCCACATTTTATTTTTATTTGTCTGATCACATGGTAATATAATTTAAGAGAAACAAAGCTCCTGAATATCACATTTAGAATAAGAGCTGTATAAAATTAATTTTACTGTAATTTAATTTTCTTCTGATAGAGCAAGTTCATTTAAACATTTATTTTTGCATTTATTTTGCTGTATATATCAATTATTCTTCTGATTTAATATTTTAAAAAATAATGTTTTGCTGAGCTAACTTTCGTGAGAATAAGCAATCTAAATACCTTCAAAATATGATCTACACATGAACACCTATTTAACAAAGATGACTATTTTGCTTGACACTGACATTAACAGATAACAATTCTTGTTATCTATAAAATTTTAGCTATTCTTAAAAGTATGTTTCAAAATATTTTAATTTGTATATAGCAAGAAGCTATACTTTATGCATTTGGCTATATTTTATGTATTTGGCAACACAGTTATTTTAAAAGATTTTTGTGTGTGGGAGGAGGATCAGGGTAGATGGAGAATTTCTGGTACCCATATTGTTTCAGAGTTCAATATTTACACTTTTATGACAGATAAAAAACTATAAAGAAATGTGATGATACTAATGAAATACCAATATTTATTTAGATATTGGCATATAAGTAGGAGATATTTGATCAGAAGATCAGAAAGAAATTTAAAACGGTTTTAAGCTATTTTAGTTAGCTTAGTAAAGTCTGGCTGAAGGTTTCCTTCATTTCAAAATTAAGGAAACTTTGGGGAGAGCAGCTTGGACAATGATGGAGGACTGTGGGTGTATTGCTGGTGGCGTGATTTACTAATGAACTTAAAAAGAGAATTCAGAACAAGACATAGGCCAGTCACACAAAGAAAGGTTATTAAAGGTCACTTTACCAGGGCAATGAGAAGAGGGGGAGAACACAGAGAGAAAAAAAAGAGATAAACTGGTCAATATGTGCTACCAGCACCAGTGCCTGAACTCGGGCCCCAGGTACACACTGTGGGTAGACAAAACCAAGTCTCAGGCCCTCCCTAGTGGCACAACGGGTTGAAGTACAATACTGAGAGGCTAGCCACAGTCATTTTAGTGTGAATTTGATCCCTAGCATGGGAGGTGACCCACATGGCTGGTGCAGCAGACCTCTCCTGTCTTGCCCACTGTTTCCATCAGCAGTGTACTTCATCAGTCTGCCTGTTCTGCTCCCCACTCTGTGTCTGGGGAATCCTTTCACTGTGCCTGCACCTCTGGCCTGTACCCAGAGTCCTGTATGCATGCATAAAATACTCTTAAAAAAAAAAAAAACAAAAAAAAAAAAACAAACTAAGCCTCCTCCATGGCCACCTCCTTAACTCCACCCTTAGTTCCCCTTCAATAAATAATGAAGATTTCTGTCATTATGGGTGTTGCAATCCTTTGTGCCTGGGCTGTCTTTGACATGGAGGTGGGGTATAGGCCATAAAACATCAGTGGATAGAGTGCTTTCAGAACATACTATTTTCCCCCAATACTAAAATATTCATATAGTACTGGAAATCAGGGTTTTCTGAGATAATTCATTGTATTACCTCAAAGTTTTCCTTGACTTCTCAGTTTTATCTCACTTACGCTTTAAGAACAAGTTGTGAGAAATCTTTAAGCATAAATAATTTTTCCCTTTACAATATGGATCAATGTCACAGAAGAACTACTGAGAAGTACATTAACATTTTCAAAGGACTAAGCCATTCCACTTTTAAAAATGTTATGAAAATGGTAGAATTTGAAATCCTCTCGCTTATTGTTTCCCACATCAACATATAAAGTCAAACTGAATGCATTATATTAATTTCTAAACTGAGGCTCTATCCTCACATAATTGATGTGACAGTTAAGCACATTTTCAAAAATAATACCCTGGACATCACCAGTTATTTTTCCTTTTACCTTTATTGACACTATTGAAACACCAAGTTCTGATGATTAGTTCCGATGGATCTACCGATTTTTACCTCTAGTGATCTTCCCGGTATAGACATAGGCCAGATCATCTCTAGCCTGAACTAGTTCCACAAACTGTTAAATGGCTTATTCAATTTGCATGCCTTGGTAGGATAATCTCTTAAATCATGTTTTCACTGTTTTAACCCCTTCATTGAGTACTCACTGTCCTCCTAAGGGTAAAGCAACCTGCCTTGGGGGACTATATGATGGGCTTTTGTCTTTCCAACCTCATCTCCTGCCTTCTCTCAATGACATATTCATTGCCCATCAACTTCATGTCTCATATATATGAACTATTTTGTTCACCAAAGTGGCCTGCTCTCGTTTACATTTTTGCCAGTGAGGCTAGATTCTATCAAAAAAAAGAGTCTCTCACTATTCATGTCTCTCTTGCCTATCTTTCCTCACATTTCTTACTTTCTCTGAACAATTTTTGTTTAATTTCCAAGTCTCTCTTTAAATAGTGCTTTATCTGGAACACATTTCTGATACTGAAACTAAGTTAGTTCTATCCAATTTTTACATTGTTTCTCATCCAGTATTTCCCCTATCACAATATTCATCACACCTCAGCATAATTACCTATTTTAATTGTCTTCCTACCTCCAGAAGCTCTATGAGAGAAGGCTTGTATTTATCATTAGTAACAACTGAGTACCAAAGATTTTATAGAAATTAGGTACTAAATAAATTCATGTATAAAAAATGGGATGAAATCAACAGTCAATAAAGTCTATTAACAGATAAGCCATTTGAATGTTTCAGGTAGAGGTTTGTAAGTAAACCAGAAAATATCACAATATGATATTTGATCAGGGAAAACTATAGGGTCTATTTATAAGCAATGAGAATTTTATTGTAATTTTAGGCACCAGGGATTATGTTACAGTAGAACTATTTTTCTTTTCCTAAAATAAGAGATATTGAAAGTATTTGGATGGTAACTTTTAAGAGATCCCAGTGCTTAGCACCTTCTTGATAACAATTTAATAATGGTAATTAAATAAATCTCAAATAGGTATATAATATAAACTAGGAGACAGCAAAAATTTTTGTGCTACAAACAGAAATTTCCTCCCAGTAAGACATAAAAGCCACATGATCATTTTTCAGACATACTACTTAAAACAAATTCCAAATTTATATAATGGCTTAATTTGTCTATTGCTTTGAGACAAATGGTTGTGGAACACTGTGACACAGAGAGGCCAAGAAACATCTCTCAATATACAAATTGGCAGCACTATTAAAGCTAGTAACGAATATACTTTTATCATTAAAATAAAGAAGGGTACAATAATGCAATGATCATTTTTATAATGACCAGATTCCAAATCAGGAGTACAAAGTGTTGGTAGGAAAAAGCTTCCTTAACTTTTTCAAGTTTGTCGGTTTATTTGGAGATCATTTTTTTTTCTGAAACAGTATCAACAGCTCCATAATATCTAGTACACATTGGTCTGAGATTCTAGCAAGATTATGTCTTCCTTCATACACTTAGTAGTCTTTACTTTTCACATTTGCCTCTTAGAACATTGTTCTCTTTTTTTGGTATCAGTTACTGCCATTCAGCAATCAGCTGAAAAATCTTTTCCTCTGTGAGGTTTTTCTTGACAGCCACATCCCTAAAATAAAATGTCTTTTTGTCTGTTAGAGCCTTCCATATTTAAGCACTTACTTCAGTATGCAAATATATATCTACTGGTCTAATTTCTGTTTTTCTTCTATATAGGTCTGTTAGCATAGGATTATATACATTTTTTCTTTTCAAAATATGTTTGATCGTGTGCTAGGAACACAGAAAAATTTAATATATATTTGTTGGATGATCTGTCTAATTAATACACAGAAAGAGAACTGAAAGGAATGACATTATTGTCATATTAGTGAATCATAGGCTTTTCAAACAATTTTTGATTGTTGAAATTTTGAAATCATGTGCATTTTTATTATGGTTAAAATGTTTTGATATGATTAACATAGTTCAATGCACTTTTTGTGCAGTTTTCCTATAATAAATATAGATGGGGACTTCCTATTTATGAGATCCTACTCAAGAGCTCCAGATAAAACAGTGTTCTTGCTCTAATTTTACTGATATGTAATTGAGAAATAATTAATAATCGAGAAATAATTAATAATTGAGAAATAATTAATCCAGAAATAATGTAACTGAGAATAATTAACATAACAAACCCTGTATTGAATCTATTAAGTTTTATGATAACTAGTGTTTTATGATAACTGGTCTTTATAACTTTAGGTCTGCATAAAATAAATGTTTCAGTAACCTAACTTTTCAAACCAAAGTGGTAGATTGTGTATAAATACCACCTTGGTCAAGATTATTAGCTCAAAGATATGTAATTTCACAAAAAAGATAGTTAAGTGACTTACTATATTCTGTGAACTTTGTTAACTGATGTTTTCTTTAGGCTTTGAACAATTTTGGATTGAATAATTATAATGTTAATCATTCACTATTCAATTTTCATCAGTACTATGCCAGTAGCAAAATATCAGTACAACTTTTTATGACCTATAATCAATTATATTGATTGACATAGAACATTTAAATGATGACATATAAGTATTAATGTAATAGTAGTTACAAAATATATACAACCAATTATAAAATATTAAAATTCCTACTGAATTATTTTATGTCATCAATGTATTTACACTAACCACATTGCTCAAAATAGTTACAAAGAATCAGTGGAGACAAGTTATAAAGCATTTCATTTTCCTTCAAGAAAGACATAAAAGCCACATAATTATTTTTCAGACATATTTAAAATAAACTCCAAATTATGTATCTGTTTCAGTTGTCTATCATGCTAACAATAAACACCCCAATTATTAAGATCTAACTAGTATTATACTGTTTCTGTGGGTGGATAACTAGAGGATCAGAGGATGGATAACTAGATCCTCTCATTTGGGTCTTTCATAAGATGTAATGAAGGCACCAAACAGTGTTGCGGGTTTACATGAAGGCAGAAAAGGAGTAGTATGTAAGCTCATTTATATATCTGATGATGGGATTTACTTCTCTAAGGTTGTTGGCCAAACACCATTCTCAACTCTTAACCACACAGATCATGTGTAAAATGACTAGAAAAAAAAATTGAGTAAATGTTTAATGACATTGATCTTGTGGTGATTTTGTCATATGATATCACAGAAAAATATACCACAAAAATAGACAATATTTAAAGTAATGTTTTGTAATGTAGATTTACTTTATTGAATACTTGGTAGGCTAATCTCATTATAAGGTATGTAAGGATAGAGAAGGTAATGATTATATTCATTTTTTTTTTACTGATGAGCAGAAGACTATGCAGAATGAAATGGCTACTCAATAGCATTTGTTCATAAATGGTGGATTGTTTTACTCTATTTTTATTTCTAGTCATTTTATACATAATCTGTGTGGTAAGGAGTTGAGAATGGTGTCTGACCAACAGCTTTAGACAAGTAAATCTCATCATCTGACATATGAATGAGCTTCTGCCTTCATGTCATGGCATGACAGATCTCTCCTGACCTACCTGTTGCCCCCCTCAGCAGTGCATTTCAGTGTATTTATGCCTGTTTTGCTCCCCACTCTGCCTCTGGTAATCATCTCACTCCTGACTGCACCTCTGGCCTATATTCCAGTTATATATATGCATACATAAATAAATCTTAAAAAAAATCTTGAGACATTTACAGATTTCTCTTGCAAGACAGAATTGAGAAGCATGAGTGTAATATCATTTATTGAATATGAAGTTTTTAAAATATTTTTAACTATTATAAAATACTGTCTATTATAATATAAAATAACAGTTTCCAACTATTGTTTTTGGTCACTTAAATATTAGAAGAAGGGATATGATCCTTATGAAATGTTTAGAAGTATATTTGAGGTAGAGTGTCCTACCTACCAGGACTAGGTAGGGAGATGGAGCTGAGTATTTTGCACCCCAGGCTTCATGGACTCCTGAATTCTTTTGGAGCTGTCCAACCAGTCAATGCCTCTTGATATTCCAATTTCTTTGACTTACTTTTGTATCTTTGTTACTACTGATGTTTTTGAAAATATAAATAACTTAATGCAAAAGAATTCATGAAGGTCTTTCAAATATAGTTTTCAAATAATTATTCAAGTTTGGCACCTGATGTATTACCTGTTAATAGGCTATGAACGGTATCCTGAGGACGAAAATATGACATTACTGGTAATGTATGACTTGAATATTTAATTGTGAAATAAACATAGAACAAGAGAATAAAAAATATAGAAAGTTAGTATATATTAATAGTATTTAACCATTTTGAGGGAAGAACAGTATCTGCTGAATACTGCTTTTTGAAGAGAAATTTGACTTTGGAAAACACTTTAATAAAGTAAGTTTTCAAGTTACTCAATTCAATAAAATGTTGATGCTTGTGAGAGCTTTTCTTCTCAAAACTGGAATATATGTCTATGTAAAAGTTGACGATAAATGCAAATAGTGAAAGTGTCACAGCTAAAGCAGTTTTTGCCAGTAATTTATTGTGTAGGTGTAAGAGGATATTATTAAGACTTACCAAATATGTGTTGCAGCTGATATATAAAATAAAATTGCCTTGTTTATTGAAATAGCCTAATCCTGAAGCAGTGACATTTCTATTCATATCCCAAGTGAATAAAGAGATAAATGTCTTTTGGAGGGTATGGTTTGCATACTATGTTACAAAATATTAAACTTTCCAGAATCAGCTAATGACATGATGAAGGTCACTGTCAGAATTCGGTCATCTACCTGTAGACATGCCAGGCACTGACAGTAAATGCAAATTTAACTTGTGTTTTGCCTCAGTCAAAATATACGTTTTGTTTTGCTCTATGCAGCAAAACATTAAAAAATATATATTTCTTACTTTACTTGTAATAGTCACCGCCAGTTGTTTTTTAAATTAAATTCATATGATTTTAGATTTTATTTACTCTTCCAGAAAAGCAGTGATTCAAAGAAGAGCTCTGGGACTCTTCTTTGAAAAACATATTCTTATATCAAACAAACAAACAAACAAACAAAAACAAAAACTATTTATTTAGTAAATTATCAACTATTTTAAAAGCTCTATGGTCAATATAGTTCAGAATACAAAGATCAACAAGACATAAAATTATGGAAGACAGACTTATATACTGACAATCATCATACTTTCTATCATGCAAGACATCAAACAAGTTATATTTGTCTATAAACTATTAAAGAAGTAAAAACAAAGTGGCATACTAACAACACAGTTGACAGGTGGAGGAGATAGGAGTTTGTTTTTGAGATGTGCTGTACATAAGTGTTATTATTTAAGACACAAAGAAATAAGGGAATTGTCATTTTTAGCAGAATAATACACACAAATAAAGGTGTTGTATATGTTCAGGCAATGGTAATTTGCAGGAATGGTTGATGTGTAAAGATAGGTTAGAAAAGGCAGCTTTCACGAATGGCCATGGGGATTAATAGAAAGTCTTTAAAACCCCTTAGTATTTCAGTTATTCTAATAGCTGCGAAGCCACCCTTTACCTTTAACATTCGGATACATGTTGTAGTCCCTCTTCAACTTTGTTTTCCTAGTGCTGCCACAATATGCAACTGGGCAGCTGGCCATCTTTGGTGTTCTTGATTTGCAGCAAGATAATTACCATTTCTACTCTGTCTTCACATGTTCTTTTCCTCTAGTGTATGTGTGTATCTCTCGGGCTCTATATGAGAATTTCCTTCTGCTTTCTTTTATTATATAGTCAGCCAACTGGATGGATTTGGGATCCATCGTATTCTAGGATACTCCATTATTAATTTGATTGCATCTGCAAAGACCCTATTTCTTGGTAAACATTCACAGATACATGGGATTAGAATTATATCTTTTTAAGAGATAAAATTCAACCTAAAATACAACCCCAAAGCAAATTTAAGATATTATAAGCTATTCATACATATAATTTCAAAATAAATATAATATACTAACAATAAAGAGGAATAAATATAAATATGCATTTATATATTATAGAATGCATAACAAGTAAGAATTTTAATGTGCTTAGGTACTATAAAACTGAGAGATATAATGAACTAGTCAAATACTTACATTTGCAGATGGAATCACCATGTGAGAACAAATCATATTTATTGGTGATTCAGTAACATAGCAACATTAAAATCAGTGACTTGATTTTCATAAGTAATGAATCACTGTGATAAACTTCTGAACAAAATGAAAAACAACCTCCCCTTAGTTCACAAGATAGTTGAGTTTTGGAATCAAGTTTATCATAAAATATGCAAAAGCATTTTGTGTTTGTATATAAAACAAGTTTAATTTCTATGTTCAGATACTCGCAAACAAGATTTTTACTTTAATGAATAGATACCGGGGTTATGAAAGTCACAGAAAATGCAACGTACTTTTTTTTCTACATATGGCAGTTTGTGTATTAACAGGACACTAGGCGCCCCTGGCCTCATCCACCATAAAAGCCTAGAGTGCCTTCAGCTGTGTATTCATAAAACTTAGGATAACACAGTGTAGGGGGCAGTGTAATTTCTGTGGAGATTAATCATTATAATCTGAAACAAAACTGAAAGTTATAATGACATCAAATACTTGCACTTGGAGATGGAATAGTCATGTGAGAACAAATCATACTTGGTGATGCTTTACCTAACCAATGTTTGTGACAACAGATCTTAAGCTCTCAGTAGGAAAGGTAGTAAAAGAAAAAGAGTTAAAAGCAACAATTAATTAAATATATATCTAAGTAGGTTTTATAGTTTGTTCAAGTCATATTTATTAAGTTATGTGCTAAATACTAAATTATCCCTTTAGGACAAAAGGATTAACAAGAAGTAAAACCTTTTTTTTTTTTAAATGATCATCATGAATTCATCATTGAATTATGTATGCAATATATAAGCATTTATATACATGATAGTTATTATAAATATATGTATGCTCAGAGTTAAGATAAAATCAAGAATACCAAAAAGGACTCTCCCTGGAGGTGCAATGGGTTAAAGCATCACATTATGAAGCTTTCCATAGCCACTGCAGCACAAGTTCAATTCCCTGCCAGGAAGCTGACCCACATGGCGCAGCAGACCTCTCCTCACCTGTCCACTGCTCCCCTTCAGCAGTGTATTTCAGTACATCTGCCTGTTCTGCTCCCCACTTTGTCTTTGGTGATCCTCTCACCCACCACACCTCTGGCCTGTACCCCAGTTCTGTTAAGCATAAATAAATAAATCTTAAAAAATACCAAAAGGGTAATCATAGATAGATGATAAATAGATTTTTCCATGATAAATTTTATTGCTTTTTATTTATCAGTTACTGGATATCCTGTTACGTTAATCAAAATCACAATAACTTCATTTATTTTAAACTTTCTATGATAGCTGACATATTGCTCTTACCATCTGAGTTTCATAATTGTTTGTCCTCAACTGTTTGAAAACTGAAATGTATACAATTAGAAGTCACTTTCAGGTATCCATTTGGATTTATTAGAGCACATTTCATGTTTTCACAGCCTGCAGGTGCATTGCAGACTATACCATATAGGCAGACAGCTAAGTGACTACGTATGTAACAACTGAAATGTCTCATTCAAGTCTCCATTTCTGATTCATTCTAACTTCACAAAAAATTGAAGATTCACATGAGTATGGAAGCAGATTGCAAACATCAAAGCAGTAGATAAGCACTTGATGAATAATACAATATGGAGGACGGCAAGGTGTTAGAGTTATACTGTTGCTGAACAGGTGTTGCTTTCACGTGACAGATGCATGAGAATAGAGTCAATGCTGCTTTTCATGTAGGGAGAGAGCTTTGAGGTGGCTAGGAAGTGTATAGTAAATATATATTACTAGACAAAAGGCCTCTAAAATATAGTTAAAGGAACAGTACTCAATTACTATGATCTCTTCTTAGCATTGAATAACTTAGTTATTCGAAGTTACATGTTTTCCCACATAGAGAGTTAGGACATGTATGACTTATGACTTACTGAAGACATTTCTTTAAGTGCCTTAAAAGTCTATTACTTCATAACATGGAAGTATAGTAGTCAAATTCATTTTTGAGAAAGTTAAATGTTAATTGTTTCAAATGAGTAAGTATGGCTGAGTGTAAGGACATAAAAGGTTTCCGCTATAAATAGAGTGGCAATGCAACAGTAAGAATGATAAAAATAAAATAATTTTATGCTGTTTAAGTTTTAAATGGAATGGAAGATCTTTTTCTGGTTATTATTATGTAGATCATGCCCTTTAAACAAAATAGAAGTGGAAAAGAAGAAAAATATCCAAACATATTTTGGTGTTGATATGTTAGTATATCTCTTCTAGACTTTGATACTCAATTATTGATAACACTTCCATGAGAAGCATTTTGCCTTAATTCCCTTATTTAGGGAAAAGTTCATTCAAAAATGGTTTTGAATTTATAAACTAAATTTGTTTGCAGAGTAAAAGTGGTTACACTTACTACACAAAAATTTATATATATATATATTTTTTGGTATATAAAATTTTCTTTATTTTGAATTGTACACTTAGGAGGAGGAGTTTTATATGTGATTATCTCAATTTTAAAAAAAGAAGCAGGAAAGAAAGAACGGACCCATGTGTAAAGATTTCCACATATAATCCACACATGTCCTTCAAAATACTTTAGTGTTCTTAGTGCTAAATTACAGACACTCCTGATCCTGGGAAAGTATTTAATTTTTACAGACATTTGACATGAGAGTGAAAAAACATCTATTAATATTTTAAAAATAAAAACAAAGCTGCAATTTTTCAACTTATTTCATACGAACATAAAATGTTAAAAAAAAAAAAAAACTTTAAATACCTTTAAGGATGGAATTTGTTAGCTTATGGACCTAATAACACAATATTTTAAATATGGATATAGGAGCATCTTTTCAAGTGAAGAATCTCTAAAGCAAATCAGTCACTCTAACAAAGAGAAAATTAAAAAACAATATCTATAGAGTTCTCTCAATGAGATGTGCAAAAGGAGGTGACAGGGGACTACAAGTTAGTGAGCATGTAGAAATGGCTTAATGAAACCAAGTAGACTGCACAGAATTTACAAAGAACATCTACTTATAAGTCATAGAAACCTGTTATACTCACTAAACTGTGACCTTTGATTGAGAGCTAGTGAGTCCCTTTTCTCACACTTGGAAAAAAACAAAAGATACAAGGACAAATGGTTGAAGATGTTTACGGCTGAAAACAAAATGATGTCAGTAAGTATTTTAAACTATTAGAATTAAAAATAATTTATTTTAGGTAGCCCAGTAATTTGCTACCAGTAATTTTAGGACTAAAATTACTGGTAGCAAGTATTCGTTGAGGTAGATATTTCATAGGGAATATGTCATATTGGGTGAGACTGACCCCATCCAAACTGCCTGCCATATGGGGAAATTCATTTTAAGAAAATGTTAATACAGATTTGGATTTTTATTGTGTATTATTTATCAGTCAAGCAAAAAAAGAATACTGTCCTAACTCAGTTTAAAATAAAGTGTGCACACTTTTGACTTCCAAATTCATATGATTAGATATAAGATGCTTTTAACTCAGAGATTGAAAGAAAACCATATTGCATGAATTAAAAAAAAATGCTCTTAGTAGCTGGAAATAGACATGAATCATATCTCCTACTTCAGTCTTCAACTTTCACAAAACAAACTTCCACAAAGAATAATGGACATGGAACTTTTAAGATTAATTATGGATATTATTAATAATTATGGATCAAGCTTCAAAGCTGGAAAGGTGATGGCACAATAAGTCCCATAAAATGATTCATTTATGGCTATGGCATATATGAAAGTTTCTGATTCTGCATGTTAGAGAGTTTGTAGGCTTCCATTCCAAACAAACACCAAATAAAAAAGATGATCAAACTGAAAAATTAACAACTATTCTCATATTCACAAGAAAGGGGAAAGTACAGAGCAAACAGTGTTGATAGAATAACATAGAGGAGAATAAAAGGAGCAGAGCCTCCGAACAGAAACGCCATGTGAACTAGTCCTTGGGAAGGAAAAACCTGAATTGTAATTGACAATTTATTTTTAGGTTCAGTAGGAACACTTCTGAGAAAACCCAGGGGAACTCATCTATGTGGGTTGGGGTGCACAATATTGTGAAACTTACTTCCAGGAAATTCTACCAAGTTAACCATAGTAAACATCAGAATCTCCCAAAGCCTCTGGCAGGAGAACAGGAGAGGAAACCATTAAAAAAAAAAAAACAAAAACATTTTATTGTTTCATGGTCTACCTTCAGGGACACTAGTTAAATGGACCTCAATTTGTCAAAGCCTAACATCTGGAAAGGGAAATACCCAACTCTAGTCCACCCTAAACATACTGCTCTATGTAAAGAAGGGGGAAAAAACAACAACAACGAAAACCTCTGAGAGATACTTGTGAAATCCATAGTCCTGAGGTATAGACCTAACAAAGGACTAAGGTTTAAGCATGGGATGCCAAACACTGCTCTGTTCTTGAGACCTCGCCATCACAATATAAAAACCAACTTACAGCAGTCTGTCTTAGCATATATACCATATCTATTTACCAAGAATACTTCATAAGGCATAAAAAAAATCGATTCACAATTTGAAGAGAAAAAAATTAGACATGGAAGATGTTTAAATTATTTGATTGTGGATTTAAAATAATTATAATATGTTGAGGATTCTAAAGGATAAAACAGAAATCATGCAAGATTAGATGTATAATATAGGCAGAGGTGGTAATACAACAGTAAAATAAATGTAATAGATAAAAAGCAGCATTATATAAATGAATACCTTTGATGGGATTATTAGTAGGCTGACAGAGTTGAGAAAAGAATCTCTTAACTAGAGGGTATTTCAAAAGAATCTTCAAAAACATCATTTATATTACATCGAAAAGATTTAAATAAGGTAGAGACTTGAATAAACCATACTTTGATTGAATGAATTCCTAGTTGTTACAAAACATACCTGCTAAACTTCCCTTGCATGTTTCTTTTTGTACAATTTTAACTGTTATCCTTTAAGTAGACAACTATCATTAAATGCCTAGAAAACTACAATAGATTTTTAATGACTTTCTCCATATTTAGAGTTTTTAGTTTTCTGTCGGGGACCAGCCCTGATGTCAGGTTGTAGAGAGGCTATCACGGGCAGAGTCTCAAGGTGGGAACGACGTCGGCAAGGCGATATTCTAAAAATTGGAGAGCGGGTGCGAGGAAGACACGGGAGTCAGAGTTGGGTGCAAATCTTCCTGCTCTGCCTTCAGCAGAGGTTTATTTTATACATTAGGAGTAAGTAGTGGGATGATATCAGCACAGGAACTGGGCTGAGAGATTATAATCATCTTTGTTTTTCCTAAGAACAGTTTGGGGTTGTTTTGACCCTTGCTTGAGATTACAACATTCTAAAATCAATCAAGGTAAAAAACAGGTACATAGTGCACAAAATCTATGACTAATATTATTATAGTGGAGATAGAAGTCCCTTAAGCCTTATCTACTATTTAATGGGTTTGTTTTTCTGCCTTAATCATCCTGGGAGACAGAAGAGGAAACTCCTTGCTAATCAAATCTCTGCATAGGAGACATAGGTGGGTTTCTTTATCTAAAGACTACATAGCAGAATCCTGAAAAACTAGCCAGAAGACTTTTGTGGATTCCTTTAAGGTGTATCAGGTGGAAAACTTGATTAGTTTAAAAAACAGGCAACCTGGATGAATTTCCACATCTAAAGGCCAAACAATAGGAAGTTTGAGTAATTCTTTAAAAAGCTGAATAGAAGGCTAGGTGAGATAATAGAATGATAAGATTTAGGTTATCCTCCATCCGGCAGTGAAAGAGACTTTGCAAAAACAGCCCTTTTGCTTTTATTTATCAGTCAGTAGTCAAGTCACTTGACTTCAGGGGAATTTTTTCACCCTGGTGCAGTGCTTGCTTGTCAAGGCAGACAGGCCTTGTGCGGCCTAGGCAGTCCAATTGTAAGCTGAAAGTTGCTCAGAATATTTTGATATTATGATTATACAAAAAAGGGAGGTCATAACATAAGTTAGCGTGGAAAGTCTGATTTTTCAGAGCAATTCCCCTCCATCCGGACCCTGTCTGACGACAGAGGTTGCATAGCTCATGTCAGTTTTCCTTATTAAGTAAATCAGTGTCCAAATGCAGATATGTCTTTATCTAAAATTAACTTTATTTATGCAAAAATGTGTCCACTGATTTCACTATCCTGCTGGAGAAGGTCCGAGACAGAGTCTTAAATCACAAGCTTGCCTGAGCGGTACTGAAGAGATAAATTGCTATTATTTCTGTGTGCTCATCACAAGTACTACCTATGCCTCTTCCGGTTACTAATTCAATACGCTGTTTGTTTTGGTAGGTCAGTTCATCTGTGGGTTCTTCCATGTTGTAGTACACAGATTAACTTGGGGTTAGCACCTCACACATTCTATGCAGTTGTCACACTATTAATAATCTCTCATATGAGCTTCCATGTTTCATATAGCAAAGACTATGCCTGTTACATTTGCTTTTGAACCTCCAACTATAGGAAGTTTGTGATTGAAATAATGGAATTTTAAAATATTAAATCCTTAATAATATTTATCATCCCCATGTGTACATATTACTCCCCTTCTTGAAATATTCTTTTCCTGTAATATATTCTACATTTTATCTTTAAGGCTTCAACTTAAAATGCAGTTTTATCAGAGAACTTCTCTGGATCCCCATCTTAAAATGTATTCTTCTGTAATACTCTCATAAAATACTGTAAAACTTTGTAACATATTGCAAGTAATGTTTTATAATATAGATTTTTTTCCTTTGAATGTAGTTCAATCTCTCATTATAAGGTATGTAAGGATAGAGAAGGTGATGATTATATTCATTTTTTTTTTCCTATTGGTGAGCAGAAGTCTACATGGAATGAAATGGATCTCAACAGTATTTGTTCAGTAAATGGTGGGCGATTTTGCTAGATTACTGGTTTTGTTTTGTTAGAGACTTGTGTATATTTCATTAGACAGTCATAATTGTTTTTGTTTACCACAAATCTGGAGAATCTTACTGCAGGGAAAAAAACATTTTGATGTGATGAGATAAACACTTGGGGTCTATTTATTGGACACTTAAATTACAGACATGACTTTTTCTGTTTGTATTTTATTCCTTAGCAGAATATTGTTTCTAAATAAGATATATTTCTTAATTTTAAGAAACTGAGATATGATAGACACATGCATCACTTAACAATTGCTGGTGTTTTTTAAACCTAATCTATGAACAAACTGATTCAGGGTTATTCCTCAGTTGTCTCTGTGACTGCAAAACAAAGCACACAGCAGACACTAAGATTTCAATTGCATTCTTTTGGCAACCTGTGAATTTCCAGCTCCTATATGCAACATAAAGATTACCTCAGGCTAGAAGTAAAATTTGATTTGCATTTTACTAAAGATCAGCATGCAAGGTGAATGATGTCTCTTTCTAATAGATTAGTAAACAATATGTACTCCCGGGTAATGATAATTTTATCATTTCTGAAGCCACCTTCAAGAAGAACATTAAAGGAAAAATGGTTATTTCTGGTATTTGGCAGATGAATAATTTATTTAGAATGATTTGAAAATTTTAGTCACATACAATTTTTTTACTGAACAGTAACTCATATATATGCAACTTGAGAAACCAGTTTATGAAACAAGTTTTAATATTTCTGCTGGAGTACAAATAGGATTTAACAATAGAAATGAATTTAAAATGTTCATCTATTATTAATACTGAACATATAAACCCTATTAAGAAAGCAGAAATAGTTTAATAAAACACTATCCTATGGATATAAATGTGTCAATAACTCTCAAGTTATCAGTATGTTCATCCATTCCTTATTAAAAATGCATGGCTATTTAATTCTTGACAAACTCAAAAGTGAAACCTATGTTCTAGAAAAAGAAGCGAACCTTTGAATAATAGGTTTAGGTTTATTTATTTTTAAAATAATTTATCAGTGATACTTTTGTAGCAAAATGTGGCACTGAAACTGGAAATTTGACATGGAAATTACTAAAGATTTAATGTCATATCCCTTTAGGAGAATGCTAAGATGAGACAGACTTTAAAATACTAAAGAGTAGCAGAGAAGTTAAGGCAGAAATATGTCTTCTAAAATATTATTTTTGAAATAGACTCAGCAGATTATTGTAGAAAATAACATATCCAATTTTCAGGTAGTTAACTCTTAAAAACTTATGTTAATGTCTATTATACTCACTAAAACTTAAATTACTTATTGACTAGTTGGTGTGTCACAAGATGATAGAGATCAGGATTTAACCAACATAAAATGTATTATATAGATCATTTTACATTTTCACTATATGTTCAAGCATTCGACATCTAATGAAAGTACTGAGGGTACAATGATGATTTAATAGATAAGTTGTTGATGTGCTAACACTTTTTATATAAGGAGAAAAAGATGTAGAACAAATAATGAAATACATACAAAAATGATGAATTGTGATCATATAAGGAAATACTGGGCAATATGATAAATTCTAACAAGTCACCAAATTTAGTTTGGTGTTCTTGGATATCTGATATAGGAATTAATATATAAGGTGAGACCTGAAAGAAGAAATTATCAAGAACATTTTGTGCTTTTGTGTCTAGAGATGATAAAAAGCTTAATGGAATTCATCACGTGAAATAAAAAGGCCAATGTGGCTTATATTTCGTAAAAGGGTAATGGTCATAGTTTAATCTGCACTGGAATTTACTGAGTAGATAAATTAACCCAAGGGAGTAAGAGACAGAAAAATGGAGACAGGAAGAGATGGAGGGAAGTGAGATGGAAGAGGAGGAGGAGGAGAGGTTAAGAGGTTTCTAAAGTCAAGGGAGATTTTTCTGGAAGGAGGGAAGAATGGGAAATATGAATTTGGTTAGAGGTTAAACAGAGTCTCTTTAAATTGCTGAAATATCAAGAAGGTTGTATAAGAAAAGTAAAGGTAACACTACTTTCCAAGAATTATATATGAAGTGAGATAAAATATTTTCAATTATCTTTTAAATCTAAAGTAACAAAAATAAATTCCTGTAAAATTAAGATAAGCTTCTCTTTTGCCCAAAAATAAAACAGAATTACATTCTGTGGTAGAATTCATCGATATAAACATCTTTGCTCAAAAACTAGACTAGAAGTTGAAACCAGAAAGTCAAGTTCCCAGCATTGGAAATTCATTCACCACACTTATCAGAGGAAGAATATTGGACTTGTGCAGTATAAATCTTTTATACTGGATAATCTTATTTAAATAGCTAATTTGCCTTAGGTTATAAAATTATAGATAATATCATACAAAAAATGAGTAAACACTGATTATAAGATAATATAACTTTCTTTTGTGTCCACTAAAAATCTGAGCTCACTAAAAGTAGTCATGTATCTTAAAACTCAATTAAAGTCTATGTTTCTATGGGGAATAATGGAACATAAAATTATCTCTGCTGTTTTGATGGTCGATAGGTAGGGGTGTGTGTGTTCAATAAATGTAGGTAGCAAGATTTAAAAAGATGCTGACATTCAAAAAGCCTAGCATTTCATCTGAAGTAACTGAGGCTACTGTATAGTTGTATAGTTTGGGCTTTACTGCTTTGTTATACAAAACAACTAATCTATTAAAATTTTAAGAATATACTCCCCCACATACACACAACACAGTCAAAAAGAGCCAACCTATTTTAAAGGGATAAGACAACAAACACAATCAGACTCATAAATAACTCATCTATTGAAGCAGCCACATGGGATTCTTAAAACAACTATGATAAAATTATTAAAGCTAATAGTAGAAAAAGTGCACATATGAATGAATATAGGGGAGTGTATTACTGTGGGTTTATAAAAGAAACAACCAATTGGATTATGTGGATTGTCATATATCCTATATAAACATATTTAATTAATATCTTTATATAAAATATATTCTATAAGCAATTAACTATAAGAAATTGATCTATATGATTCTGGACACTGAAAAGTCCCTTAATCTGCAGTTGGAAAAGTGGTATAATTCTCTGCAAGAGAAGACATATTGTCCAGCTTCTCAACTGTCTGAGAGTGAATTCTTTACTCGGTCACTCCATCATTCAGTGCATTAGCATATCCAACCATCTCAATTATCTCCAGAACAGGGTTTATATATTTATATAAACATTTATATATGTGAATTCTCTTTTCTCAGATTCCCAAAGACAATCCTATCTTAACAAATTTTAAAGACCAATTTGAAAGTTACTTGTAGTAAAAGTCTTCCTTTCCTGTCTTTCAGTTATATTAGTATGCTCTGATTTTATCACCAACTTGCCTTTTCCATATCACTTGCAGCAATCTGTTGCTCCTTTTCCCTTTTTTTATTTTCCCAAATACACAGCCAGTAAATCTTTTGAGTTTGGTGGATACATTAAAGTTATTTTCTATTTGCATCTGTAGCTCAATGGTCAAGGAGCATGAAAGATTCTTGCTAAGTGTTCACCATATTAATCAGTTAGTTATTTAATAAGAAAGAGTTGGAATAATCTTAATAAGTAATTATAGCAAAGAAGTGATTCTAGCAGACAGGTGTGTTTATGAAGTTAAGTATTTTTTAATTATTGCTTTTAAATGTTTAAATAGTTTTTAATTTATTCTTTTATGATCAACACAGTTGTGAAGATGCATAACTTGCAAAAATCTAGACATCCAAGGTTAAGAAAAAAAGCAACTTTACACAGTTTAACAATCTATAAAATACAAGTTAGCAAGTATTGTAAATCACTGATAGAAAGCATAAACTTTCACAGAGCACAATGTAACCAGGCTAAAAAGGTTGTAGATATAACTTGTAGCAACCTTTCAAAGCAGGCTTTATTAATCTTAATTTTTACTGTTGCATTTATCAGAATTAACACATGAAAGATTATATATGTGAGCTATTTATATGATAATGAAATTGTGTAAAATCTGTGGTATGCACAAATCAAACACTTATATTTGCTTTCTTACTTGCTATGCTTATTTTGTTGTATTTGTGATTTGTAATTTATTTTAATATTCCATATTTATGAATAGGAAGTTGTAATCTATATAAACTATATCCACACAAGATATTGTGTTATAAAGACTTTGTCAGTCTTTTGCTGATGTATTTGTTTCTTTCTCTAATATATTATGTCTATAAATAGCAGCATATATGATTACACTCTCAAAAAAAACCTCTACATACATATTTCATTTATTATTTTTTCTTTTGAGGTAATGTTGGTTTTAATTGTTTATACTTTAGAGTATAGATCTCTTCCTTTAGGTGTTACCATACTGCACTCACCCATATTCCATCAACATAGTCCACTGTACTCTTTCCCCACTTTGTTCTCCTCCTTCGAAACCCCCTCTCCCCCCCCCATCTTCTGGTACATGCATTCCTATAGCTAGCTTTCTTGGGTTAGCTTTTAGTGTCACTTTATCAGACTCTGTCTTCTTATATCCCAAACTAAAGTCCTTCTCTTTCTGACTTATTTCACTTAGCATGAACCTCTTCAGCTCCATAAATGAACTTGGTATTTGTTTCACTTATTTGACAGAACTTGTCTAAACATATTTAGTCAGATCTCGATAGTCAATGAGGTCTATCTATGACTAAATACTCTTGTGTGAAAGTAAGTATATGAGAAGGTTTAAAAAAAAAACCAAACTTGTAGGTAATAAAAACATAAGAACTGGAAAATACAAGGATTTCTAATCTAACTTTCTAAAACTTTCTGTTAATTTAGTTAATTCATACCAACACAGAAAACATGAACTCCCTACAGACACAGAGAAAAGTTGAGTGGGGTTATAGTGATGGTAGTGCCTTAAGAAGACTTCAATTAGACTTGATATGTATGATCTTCAGTATCTTCCTTGGGTAGGTACCAACTGAAGTGTGGACATAAGCAGACAGTTGAGATATGATTAAAGAGCATAGTAAAACATGTAGCTAACATATTTATTTTACTTATTTAAATAAAGGAAAGTGGTCTCTTCTATGATAAAATATAATATTTTAGTATGTGTAGCAAGAGAGAGTGGGAGCAGAAGAGAATGTAAAATCCCATATGCTTTGTTTTCTCCATGTGCTGATTCTAAGCAAAGTCAATTATAACATACTCCCTCACTCCTACTCTATCCCTCCTACAATCCTGTTAGCCACTGAACCACTGCCAACAAGTAGGCCTGATGAAACATTCTGTTTCCCCACCTAAGGGAACCCACTATCCTGTGACACTCCCTCCATATTAACATAGGAGGTTCTTTAAATATAGGAAGGAAGGGCACAGAGGTGGGCTGTATAGGATATGATGTAATGCGGTGGAAGAAATAAAGAAGAAATGGAAGAAGAGAATGAGAAATCATCTAAACTCTGATACTTTGTTGAAATTTGGTGCTTTTTCAAAACAACAGAAGGTGTGTATTTACAATTGATTAAAAAAATGATGTTCTCTCCATGTGAGCAGAATGGTAGAAGTATTTAGGGGGACAATTTCTAAAACCTCTGTCTACAGTTTCTAAAATCCTATTGCCAGAGTTTAGAGGAAAATTCAGAAATTGAAATTGGGGTTCTTATTGGTCCCAGAGGGGAAAATTGCTGTAATTGAGATTCACAGTGAGAATGTAAAGAACATTAAAATGCCATTAACTTTAAATACTTACACTCTGATAATATATAAATCTAACTATTATGACATTATAGAAATATGTAGCATCCAAAGTTCTTGAAGCTCTTCAGAGAAATGAATATAAAAGTGTATTTAGCATCAGAGCAATGTTAACTTAATTGTAGGAAAAAACCTCACTGCCTCTATGTAGAAAAAAAATAAAACAACTTAGCGCAAAGTATATTTGTACCAAATAATCTCCTAAATAGCACATCCAATTCAATTCATTGCAACCGAATGACTTTCAAATGGACTGGTTTAACAGAACTAAAATGCTATTATTTAGAATAGAAGCATGAGAGGACAAAGAATAGTATACCTCAGTAGTTTAATGGTTGTTTTATTTCCTTCAATTATTTTTTCTCACTCATTTTTGCTTTTTATAAACTGTCTTTTGACTGGCATGCTTTGATATCCCAAACAGACTAAGACTGCCAAATTTGCCCAAGGCAAAATGTTGCTAACTGCCAATTGAGTTTTTAATGTTTCGCTTTGTGTTAACATTGTTAAAATCACTAAATGATTTTCTAACAAATCACACCAGTGGGCTTTAGTTGTTTTGCCCTGTAAAACAATCTGTCTGAGCAAAGATCTCCCTAGTTTGACAATACCTTGAAATAAGTAGGCATTTTAAAGGTAATTATGTTATGATCATGCTTAAAACTAGATACAAAGCACAAAAATGAATTTTTAATTACATGAAATCCATTCAACTTGAGGGGATTGCACTTTTCTATATCTGTGTATTTCACACATTCTGTGAAGAGTCCAATTATCGCTGAGTGAAGGAATATACTCTGACAAATGTACAAGTGTTGTTATATTTCTGTTGACTATGTGTAAAGGAGAGACCAATTTAGAAACACACAACAAGGTGAACCTTATAATATTTATAAATATTATAAATCTGAACCAATGGAATTGTTCCAAATTATAATCAGACTTACAATATAAAATTGCTTAGTCATATCTCATATTCAAAAAATTTAAAACCTCATTGTCTCCATAAAATGTATATGACTTTCTTTAAAAGTCACAATTCAAAACATCTAATTTTTCATCATTTCAACTGATTAACAGAATGTGATTTAATTAAAAGTCAGTAAAAATATAATCCATTTTTACTACTATACAAATAGAATGCTTTTATATATCACTGTTTAAATAAAAGTTTATGTAGAGATAAAGAACATTATAAAATACAAATCATCAAATCCTTGTCTATATAAATAGAATTCTTAACATATGTATCTATATTTTTCTTCATCCTCAAGATATTTGTTGATGTGTGTGTGTGTGTGTGTGTGTGTATGTAGAGAGAAAGAGAGAGAGAGGGAGATCAGACAAAGCTACATTTTTTAAAAACTTAAGATGAAAGCAACAGTCTTTTACAGATGAGTACATATTTACTGTTTTGTTTCCTCTTTCTCTGTTTTGGAAGACCCAAGTCTCTCTGGTATCATTTACCTTCAGTCTGTAACTTTTCATGCAGTGTACTCCTACTGGCACCATTTTCTCGTAGTCTCTGTCATTTGAAAATCTCCTTATTTCACTCTCAATCCTGAACAATATCTTTACAGATATTAAACTTGGGTTTGACAGTTCTTTTCTTTCAGAATTTTATCTATATTGTCCCAATGTCATCAGCTTCTGTGATTTCTATTGGGAAATCTAGTGACATTTCAATCATCCTCCCCTCTGTGTATTATTTTGTTCTAGTATTTCATTCTAACTGCTTTCAAATTATTTTCTTATCTTTTGTGTTCAGCAATTTCATTACAACTGTCTTGTCTTCTTGTTGATTATCCTATTGTAAATTCAATGAGCTTCTTAGATAAAAATTTGTTTTACACCAAATCTAGGAATTAATTTTTCAAATTTTTTCTTCTAGCTAGTATCATTCTTCTCTACATTTGAGATTTCAATGACATACATTACACATTTAGATATGAAAACCCCAGATCCCCTGGGGTTTAATTTTTAATTTTGTCTGTTCTTCAGATTGTATAATTTCCATTGTGCTATCTTCAGTTTTAATTGAGTCTTCCATTCTGTTATTATGCTCTTAGCATGTTATTTTAAGTTATAATATTTTAGGGTTTACTTATAAAATTTCCATTCAATCCAATATTAGCATGTATTTATTTGCTGAGACTCTCTTCTTTCAATTTATTTCAAATGTTCTAACATTCATTTATGGATTATAATTTTAGTAACATCCATTTTGAAGTACTTGTCTGATAACAGCAAAATTTGTATAATGTCAAAGATGAATTCTGTTAATTGACTTTGAGAATTTGTCATTTTTTTCATTCTATGTATCTCAAATTATTTTGGATTTTCTGAATACTACAAATACTATATGTATAGATTCAGACCTTACACACACACACACACGTATATATATTTAATAAGCTTAGCTGTATCACATTGAAAGTTCTACTTCATTTGTGAGAGATAATTCCAAGTAAGTTCAACTTCCAAAAATTTTAGAAGTCTGTTATACCTTGACTCATTCCTGCATATATTTATTAATAGGGTTGAGACTAAGATTTGACCAGGCTTAGTTATCAACTCAAACAATGCACTATGCTAGCATAGTGTGAACCAACCCTGCACAATTCAAGGGCCAATTTGAGACCTGTAAAGGTTAACAATTAATGAACAACTATTAAAAATATTTTAGTGTTAAAATATTTTAATATATGAAGGAGTCAATAAAATATGTATGTATTTATGATACACGAGAAAATAAAAGGCAGGAAAAACAAGGAAAGAAATACAAATATAACAAAGGCAATTTGTCAATGTGAGTTGTAAAACCAAACAATTAAAGATGAAGAAATATAGTAGTCAACTATTAAAATGGCAACTCTATCCAACATTGCCTCAGAGATAGCAATTCACCTCCAAAAGTTAAGAAAGAAAAGCAAATATATAAATAATGGGACTACATGCAATTAAAGAGTTTCTGCATATTGAAGAAAAATCAAAAGACACTTGCTATTGGGAGAAAATATTTGCACTTTATACATTTGACAAAAGGCTGATATCCAAATAAGATAAAAGGTTAATACCCACAACATATAAAAAACTCATACAACTTAACAAAAATAGTACAAATGCCACTTAAAAAGTGGACAGAAGAACCAAACACTTTTACAAGGCATCAGGTGGTAACTAGGTACATGGAACAAAAACTTACAATCAGGAAAATATAAATCAAAGCTACAATGAACTATCAAGCTATCACCTCACACTTGTAAGAATGACCTGCACCAAAAAACAAAACAAGAAGTAACCAGAAACAAAAAGGTAGTGAGAATGTGGCAAAAAAAAAAAAAAAAAGAATCCTGTACAGTTTTGATGGGAGTATAGACTGGTCCAGCTCCTATGCAAAATACTACGGAGGTTTTTAAAAAATATTAAAAGAGATCTACTATATGACCTAGCAATTTCACTCCTAGGTATCTACTGAAGAATGCAGAAATGCTAAATCAAAGGGAACACACACACACACACACACACACACACACTTCTATATTACTATTTATGATAGTAAAATTATGAAAACAACCCAAGTGTTCAATGACAGAGAAGCAGATTAGGAAACAGTGATATGTATACACATAATAGAATGCTGTACAGCTTTTTAAAGATTGCCATTTGTAACAATATGGATTGAACTGGAGATGATGTTAAGCAAAATAAGTTAGATGAAAGACAAACACCTGGCAGTTTCAGTTACACATGGAATACAGACAAAACTAAATCAATAACAAAGAGTGATGAAAAAATTAAAATAATTACATCTGAATGTAAAACTGAGACTACCAGAAGAGTGGTTTGGCAGGATAGGAGAGACAAGGGAGAGTACCCAACAGAGTGTGGTAAGAGATTATTGGGGCTTTGGTAGTGGGTATTGTTTGAAAGCATGCATTTGTAGAGGCTTGAAACTATAACCCTTAAAACAAATACACTGCTGTAAACCAGCATTACTTCAATAAATGTAATTTGGGAAAAAGAGAAACATAGCAATCAGATCTGGGCAAATTAAAAAAGCAAGTAATTACTATTAAATTAATACAGAAAGTATGCTCTGTTTATAGAAATATATAAAAAACATGCTTCAGAGAAATCTGGTAGTAATATATGAAATCAGATATTTATGCCCTATGAGCCAGCACTCTTTTTATGAATATATATATTTGAGGAAAACACAAGTCTATTGTAGGAGTTGAATTAGAATGGTCTGTTATCAAGAGTTATTTTGTCAAATAGTTGAAACCAAGCTTAATATCCAGCATAAAGTTATGGTTATTTATTATAAAATACCATGAGTCATTGAAACATAATAAATCTGGTGTCTTTGGCATACAGATAGATTTTCAAATAACTCCCGAGCACTGTAGTGAGAACGCACAGAAGAAGATATGTAAAGATCTGTAAGGTTAGCACTGGCTTTATTGGTGACATGTGTATAGCTAACACCTGTTGGGATACCAACCATATCATTTCATCATTCATAATTCTGCACATGCCAACAGCTTTTCATTGACAGCACCTGAATTTCTGACAAAGCACTCTGGTTTCACAAATGTGTACAGTTCACTCTCAGGGCAAAGCAGAAATTAGAGCAAGTTAACATTGGTGGGATATATACAGGAGCTTCTTCATTTCTTGGGGGATACAACTAAGTCAACTATGCTTTCTAAGAAGGCCCAAAGAAAGCTATTTCCAATAAGTGGAAAACGAATATGATAGTGAAGGAAGATCAGTGGTATATTTGGAAATCCAGTAGTCACTTTGATTTTTAAATGAGGTCATAGGAAACAGATGCTATTAGAATACCTGCCTAAGTGTAAATTTGAATAATAACATATGGAATAATATAGGAAACAGTAATGGGACTCTGTAGTTGGCAGCAAGTTATATGTGATTTTTTTTTTTTTCCTTAGAGAGCAAGTTAGAAATGGAGAATTATGGTCACAGGTTCACAGAGATATGTGACAATGCCTAGTTGAAAATAGTGCTCCTAGAGAATAGAGATGGGCAGGCAATGATGGAATTATTTATTAAGAAGTTATTAAAAGGTCAGATCCTGCACTAAAATTCTGGTTTCCCCACCCAAGTTTCAGATATGAAACAGGCATAGACTCAGAAGCTCATCAATTGAATGGAAGATTGTATTCTCCATAAAATTATACATAACATCAAGTGATTTAGTCCTTTCTCAAGAGACTCGTAGCCACCTATCAAATTATGCATAATGGGGAAACCTCAAAGGCCATGATAAGATCACTGTTGGAGTGGGAGGATAAAGGACAAAATGATAAATGGAATAAACAACAAATTTCTCTGCATAATAGATGAAGGAGGACCACTCTGGTCATTTCCTGTGGCCTGAGTGCATAACTAGACTAAATACGCATGTGATCTAGGAAACTTACTTAAATTGGTCTGTAATCTTGGAAAAATAGTTATTAGGAAAGGAAAGGGTAATTTTTTCTACATTTAAAATTAGGGATATTAAAAAATTGAACCATTGTATAAAATAACATATATGAATAATTACGGAAATTAAAATGTTTATAGTACTATTTTCCCCTGGCTTTACGGTTGATGTGAAGAAGATAACCAGTAGGTACAGATAAAATATGTAAGTGATATGGAGACAGAAAGCAGTAGACTGGTACATGAAATTGATAATGTCACTGTCTTTTCAGCATGAAAAATAAAGCCAAGAAGTATGAAGAAAATAGGTAAAACTATAGCATCTCTGAGATGCTGTAAAATATAAAGGTACATAATTAGTGAAAATATTCTATTATAAATTGCTGATGATGTGTAGTTAGAATGAGAAAGCATGATGAACTATTTTATTTTCCTTACTTATTTCTAGTTAAATAAAATTTAAAAGCAATGCATTTGACATTGATAATCACATATGATAGTACAAAACAAGAATCAGGCATTAAAAACTATCGACTTTACAAAGAAATAGACATGCAAGACTTGTTTTGTCATCAGAATATATAGTCCAATCTATTTTGTCCGCATTCTGGTACTTAAGATTCTTTTCTCCACTCCTCTATTTCCAACTAACTATAAGTTAAACAGAAGCAAAGAGCATCTAAACTAGAAAAGATCAGGGCTTTGTTTTGTTTGAATGAAAAATAATTCTGTATTATTGATACATAAATGAAAAATAATTATGTATGAGATTCATATATTCTTTATAATCTTGGGTTTCATGGAAAGAGCATGTTTCTCAATTTTATTTTCTGGCAAAACTACCTATCTGCCTCAGTATCATTAACAAACACACCAAATCATTTTTTTCAGGGAGCCATAAAAAACAGAACTTATTGAAAATGTCATCTTTTTAAAAACCAGGCTCTCTTCTCGTATTTCAAAAGATCTCTACACAGCAAATAGAACACTGGTAACTTTTGACTTTAAAACCACTGTATTCCAAGTACCACCAGTGCAGTGCACAATGTAGTCCCTTATTTTATGACATTTATAACTGAGCGTCATATGATGCCATCTCAAAATAGGGGTGTTTACAGAAAGGATGGAAGAGTACAATGCAGACAGTTGGTAAGCTGCCAATTAACAGAACTAAAATATAAGAAAGACTCTGAGAGAATGATGACATGGCTGAAAATAAATGCAATATTGTGTGATGTGTCAAATGTATAATTTTAAATGAATGAGGAGTATCTTTTGTGATTTTTTAAAAAATGTAGGTTCCTCCTTTTTAATAAAAGCTTTAACATTTTATATACGTATTCTAAAATTTGTGTTAAATTAGTTGTTACTGAATCATAATGCTTAACAACAAAGTAAAGAACAATAAAATTAAGGGTTCTGACATTAAGCTTTCCTTTACTGTCTGTATTTTGCTTAGGACACTGGCCATTGAAATATTTAATGTCTAGTTTAAAAAATTTTATATAATGTGTTTTTTTTCATGAATAACTTTTTGTAAAATACAATATTTGCTAGAAGGAAATTCTCATTCATATTTTAAACAAAACTTTAACAACTTTAACTGATTTTTCTTATAATTTGAAGTTGAAAATGAGAATTGATAAAAATTGAGCTCATTAATATCAGTTTAAGTTTCAACAAATAAACTTATTTGGTCATGCATCTTCTGGTATATCATTATATAAAATTAGCATCATAATCTCCATTATATAAAATTAATGTTTAAATTTAAACAGTTTCTCTGGTGATTTAGCTTTTGTCATCAGTTACCACTATTTCTCTCCAACAGAAATTATAACTCTCCAACTCCTCAAAGTTTTTTGCTCATAAGTAGCAAATCTCCCTATTACCCCCCGATATGAGCCTTAAGAATGCTGATGCTTTGTTGGTTTATGTTGCTTCCCTAATATACAACTCATTATACCCATATTCTCACTAACTTTCCACAATTACTTCCAAATGCTCAGTTGGCCTTCTATAAAGAGGCATTTGGAAGCATCAGCCTGTCTTTTAGGGTGGCTCATGTGAGAGAAGTGAAGCTATTTAACAATCCTTATTGTTTTGTCTTTAAATCAAGGTGCCATATATTCAGCACTAAGTAAGAATTCCCTGTCAATTCTACTGCAGAGTGTTGAGCCCACTTAGATTTTTGGAACACCATGATTTATTTTACTTTGTTAGTTATCAGTCCAGATATAAAAATATAACAAAATCTTTTTGCAATGCCATACACTTGCTCAAAATGAATCATTATATGTTTGCAGATAATGTGAATGTTTGCATTCTCTCATCAAATTTCTCTGAGCTGATCATGCCACCTACTGCAGATGTATGAACTCCAGTTCAGGCTTAATTCTTGTGCAGCTTGTGTCTAAACTTTGAATTACTCTGGACACTGCTTGCCTTGTTAAAACTATTATGACATTAATTGATAGCTATTGCTTTAGTTATATTGCTTCCTTCAGAAGTGTGGGAAAACAATTGGCTTTTCATGCCTATTCCCCATAGATTATTAAATTTTAACTGTTCAAAAAGAAATTATTAAATAGGAACCTGTTTTCATCCTGAATACACATAGTAAAAAGATGGCAGAATCCCTATTTTTGAATTATTTTCCCAACTACCAGTGGGGTTCAATTAATGTATGTAATTTTAGGCCAATGGAATTTAAAAAACAAAACAAAACAAAACAAAACATAGATTTCTCTCAAAGTCTGGCTCTTAGCCTCAAATGCAATGTTGAGAAATAGGGCAGTATGCCGAGCTGCTCTTCTTCCAAAACCAGCCACTGTTGGATCTGCTGGATTGAAATAAAACATTAAGAGTTTAGTTTGGCACTCAGTACTTTTGACCAGTACAATATTTGTGACATGATTTACTGGGCCAACTGCCCAGAGAAGCTCTCTGACTGGCTGCCCAAATTTGAAACATGGAGAAAAGTTCATGACCACTATTGCTTTGTAAACCCACATTTCTGAAAATTATATTTCTCTATTTAAAAAGGCTGTGAGATAGCCAGATGTGTGTATTGGGAAAAATCAACCATTTTATGAAAAGGCTTTTGTGTATAATTTCTAAAAACCATTGGTATCATTTGAATTGGTTACACATTGCTTTCTGGCAGAGTAATTTATATATTTCTATAGTTAGCTAAAAAATGATCAGCGTTGAAATTTTATTCAAAGATTCTACAAATATATAATCAGTGATATTGTGCTTTATTAAATATGCTGCTTAGAAGACTATATGCCCCAGAGGAAAGAACATGAACTTTGTGATAGAGGAATATTGAAATAACTCCAAATCTGTTCACATACTTGCTGTGAAAGCATGCATAAACTTATTAACTAAGTGTCCAAGATTTACTTTTCCAACCCTCTGTAAGAATGCCTCATTTGGTGGTGGAAAGAATTATGTGAGGTGACCTATGGAAACCAAGACAATAACATCACATGCAATAGGAGCTGCCATTTTTAGTCACTTTTCAAATGAAGAAACTACAGCTTAAGTGATTTATTCACAATCAGAAAGGATACACATGGCCAAGTTCATGACTAAATGTAGACAATATGATTTCCAACACAAAATATATTTAAAAACATGCTATCCGGCCCTCCCTGGTGGCGCAGCGGGTTGGAGCACAGCACTGAGAATCTGGGGCCACTTCCGCATGGGTTCGATTCCCGCCTGCCGCCTGCCCGGAGGAGACCACATGGCGAGCCAGATCTCTCCTGACCCGCCCGCTGCTTCCCTCAGCAGTGTACTTCGTCGATCTGCCTGTTCTGCTCCCCACTCTGTCTCTGGTGAAGCTTCTCACCGCCCCTGAGCCTCTGGCCTGTACCCCAGTTCTGTATGCACAAAAAAAAAAATCAAAAAAAAAAATAAAAAAAAAACATGCTATCCTTCTACTATCACCTTACTTATACATTCATTGACATCCTTCTAATCATAAGCAAAACTTTTAACAGCAGTGGCATAATAATGTTATAGCTTTTCCCTCACTAAACTTATTACTGTACCATGACAACTATCATCACCACCACCATCATAATACAGGACTTTTTATCTAGAACACACTCCTGTTGCAATCCTTCAACTTTCCAATCTTATAAACTGGGTAACTGACAATACTTAAGACAAAGCTTAACTTATAAGCTAAACTTAGAAACCCTTAGCTTTCTTATTTTCAAAATAAAAGTGACAGTTATCTTTATCATAGTGTCATTATCTTGTGAAGTAAAAATATGTGTGAAATGTTTAGAAGAACAGAAACATGGTAAATATGAATTACATTTCTCAATAGTAACTGAAATGGTTATTGATAGGATGAAGTGTAACTCATGCAGTGTATTTGGCCTGAATGTTTAATTAATTAATTAATTAATTAATTAATTAATTAACTTTTAAAAATAATATAAGTTTATTTTTATATCTTTTTTTTTCATCTCAGTTGTAATCCCTGTGGGTTTCCCATCTGAATGTTTATTTTTTATGACAGTTTTTACTTAGATTTTTTTTAAATTGCATTTAAGTTGCTTCTTGAGCCAAAGTATATCATTTAAGCCAACAGCAATTTAAAATGTACTAGATATGAGGAAAAATTCTGATTTGAGATCTTGGTTCAGTAATTAGCAAACTAGATGTAATTATTTGCTAAAATTGTAACTATTAGCTTATAACCTAATCTTTTTCATGACAATCTTTATAATGGTAACACTTTCCTCTAAAAAGGTAGGAGGGATAATATATCAATACCAATATGAAATGAAAACTGGTATTATGTATCATTATTTGAGTTGCTTTCCAATAAGTAATGTCTTAATTTTTTTTTTTTTGCATGGAAATGGGAAAAATTGGACAAATATGTCTCTGGATCAAGTCATAGACTGGTGAGAGATTGATTAGGACATCAATGTTACCAATGTTGTATTTTTTATACAAATAGAAATGAGACCATAAATATAGTATAATTACTAGTAATCATTCAATCACATGTCACAAATCAGAATGTAGTCCAGAAGAAAAGCCATTGTTGTATCTACAAGATGTGTGTGGTATTAATAATTTTACTACTTAGAATTCATAAAGCATAAGAAGCTAATTGATGGCATAACAACGTTCTTCAAGTCTAAAAGGTAGTCTTCATTTTTTCAAATGGTCTTAATGAGACAGTGCTGCTTGAGCATTTTGACCCTTTGTACATCTCTTCTTTCCAAGGCAAAATTTTACTTGCTTTCTTTCTCATTAAGTTTCTGTAAAAAATTGATTCATATTCAGAACTGAAGGTGAAGAAACCTGGGGATTCATTTAGATGATTAATTAGGACGAAAAATTTTATTCAGTCTTAAAAAAATGATACACAACCCTATTAGACACTCAGCTTTGGCTGAAATGATATGGGATTCCCAGAAGTATGATTTGTTTTCCTGGAGTGATGGAATTACCATAAGGATATCACTTCTACTAACTAAAATGACTTTACTGCACTGTCAAGAAATTCCAAATGTGGTCATGACCTCCACTTTTAAGTATCCCATTTATTTAAAGCACAAAATTTGAACACTGGAATTGATTTATCCACATATTTCATATTTAAATTAACAGATAAAATAAACTATACTAAAAGAGAATGCTGGTTTATATTGGACTATGTTTAAGGCTGAATATTTTTTCTTCTTTAAAAGTTAATATATATTTTAGGCCCTCCCTGGTGGCGCGGCGGGTTAAAGCACAGCACTGAGAAGCTAATGCCACTTCTGCATGAGTTTGATTCCCGCCTGCCCCGGAGGTGACCACATGGTGCAGCAGACCTCTCCTGACCCACCGGCTGCTCCCCTCAGCGGTGTACTTCGTCGACCTGCCTGTTCTGCTCCCCACTCTGTCTCTGGTGAGCCTCTCGCTGCCCCTGTACCCCAGTTCTGTATGAACAAATAAATAAATCTTAAAAAAAAGTTAATATATATTTTAACAATATATATTAAAATGTAAACATTTTTCATAGATACCTTTTAATACTTTCTCTATACACACATTTTCCATCTACTATCCTTTAATCACTGTAATGGTAATAGGTAATTAAAAAAACTACCTTCCATGTCTTTGTTAGATTTAGTAATAAACATTATAAACCTACTTTGTGGTACATGGTTTTCTCTGCACTGACAGTTTTGCAAATACGAAACTGAAATATATTTCATGGTAATATATAGAGCTCGCAATTTTACTAGAATTAACTTCTAGATTTTATTTTAGGATATATAGCTCTGAAACAATTTGGGGAGTAGTTATTTGTTATGGTAAATAAAATAATAATGAACAACTGGATAATTTAAAGAAAGATTCTCTAACTACAAATATTATCTATAATTACACTACTAAGGCAAGAACACAGGAAGTTTGCCTAAAATAAAGAACTGGAAGTTTAAGGGCACTTAACTATGAATGGAGGTAAATGAAATTAGTACATGTGTGGTTGGAGAATATTGCAGATTGAGGTATGTCAATGTGGATAACTACACTGATCACTTATTTTGTTTAGATGTCAATAACATTAATTAGAGAGAATTAGGGATAAAGTTCTCCCTTCTTCCAACTAGCCCATATAAATTTTTCAATCCTTAAGAAAATATCTGCATTATTTAGTTTTTCTTAGTTTACTCCAAATATAAATTACCTACCTGTAGTTTATATATTAAAAGCTAAGTTATACCCATATAAATCAATAATACTAACATTGAAAAAATGCAAACATTTTACACTAAATATTCAGTATGATCCTTTAGAAGTATTAAAAATTTCCATTATATTATCACAGATGTCATAATAGCATAATAGTTGACAAAAATTTGCAACTTAAACATTTTATCCTAAATTATCTTTACAACTCATTTCTACTGATCTAAGTCATGAACGATCATATTGGGTTTATGTTCCTTCAGACTGTTTTAAATTTTAACAGTCCCTTTTGTTAATAATATCTTTATTTTGAAGGTAGAAGATGTATCAGGGTGCCCTGTTTTATTAGTAAGTCCTGATTCCTTGTAAATCTTGCAAATTGGGAAGTCAAAACAAAAGACTTTTATATTCAAGTTAAGCATTTTCTTATTTTCATAATTTGCATATGTGATAATTATTGGTTAATTTGTATTAAAAGTTACATTGTATTCAATCATCCCAATATGAGTATTCTGAATTAGCCAATTGATTAAAATAGTAACAATTTGTTTCCTTCTTCATGTACTATTTCTCCTTTGGATATCTAAACACTTTTAAGTATTACATGAAAATCCACTTCACTCACATACACTATTGCGCATATCAGTTAATGACTCTTGCTTAATTTCATGGTCATTACGTACTTGATAAATGCGAATTATTTTTGAAAATATAGAGCTTTATATATACATACATGCATACTAAACTATATACATATACATAACACACACACACACTAAACAATACACAATATAATAATATAATCTTTTTTTTTTTTTTAGAAAATATTTACTTTTTTTAGATTTACTTACTTGTGCATACAGAACTGGGGTACAGGCCAGAGACGCGGAGGGTGAGAGGATTCACCAGAGACAGAGTGGGGAGCAGAACAGGCAGATCGACTAAGTACACTGCTGAGGGGAGCAGCGGGCGGGTCAGGAGAGGTCTGCCACGCCATGTGGTCACCTCCGGGGCAGGCGGGAATCGAACTCATGCGGAAGCGGCTTCAGATTCTCAGTGCTGTGCTTTAACCCGCTGCGCCACCAGGGAGGGCCAATCTTTTATCTCTAAAGCAGTTTCTCCTGATTGTTCATGGCTATGCACTTAAATGGGATGGTTTTCTAATGGAAAAGGATGATATTGCTCAGTTCCTTACTTAAATTTTCTACTAAACATACTATCATACTATTTTTCAGGAACTTTTCTTTGTTTCTGCTTTATTGATGGGTCAGTTAGATTTTTCTGTTATTCCTATTAATGTGGCAATTAAACATTTCACTATAGCTACCTGGGAGTGAAAATGCAAAATGCTTTTTTAAAAATATTTGTTTCATGTTGCTATTTAAATTTTCTTCAATATCTGAAAAGAACTTACTATAGCTCTTACACCAAAAGAGACATTTTTTTCTAAAGATATTTAGATGCCCTACATGTATGAACAATTGTTCAATATCACATACAAATGATATACAAATCAAATTCAAAATGAGATACCATTTCACAGTAATGAAAGTAGTCTGTATGAAAAAGAACACTTATTTTAAATATGGGAATCATGATTTGGTCACTTAGCAGTGAGTTTGGGAAACATGTCCTAAAATGCTTAGAAATTTCTACAGAGAAGAGTGAATTACTATGATAATTAATGAAACAGGCAACACATTGAATTATCAGGTAGTCTGTAATATGTGATGATATAGAGATTTTTAGATGTGGTTTTCATCATTTATTACCCCAACTAATAAATGAATGTTATTTAACCAGGTATTTTCCTAATGATTACAGTTAAAGAGCTGAAATGCTTTGTGATGATTCA
This sequence comes from Condylura cristata, assembly GCF_000260355.1. Taxonomy (NCBI): domain Eukaryota; kingdom Metazoa; phylum Chordata; class Mammalia; order Eulipotyphla; family Talpidae; genus Condylura; species Condylura cristata. The sequence goes on from NW_004567111.1 coordinate 31,630,247, forward strand.
TTGGTATTATGGTTTTTCCTAATGATGACTAGACAAAGATCACTGCTCTGCAGATTAACAAAGTTATTAGTTATGTTCATCGGATACACACTACCAAACAGTATAAATGTTTCTGTCTGATAAATTTAACTACAAAATTTAAAAACATTGAACCTGCTAAAAGATAAAGAAAGACTGGATCATTTTTACCCTTTGGTATTTTGTCACAGGCCTACAGCCCTGACCAAGCTCACATTCTACCATGAATAGATAGATGATTGTATCACATTAGCTGACTAGAAGATTACCCAAATTCTAAAGTCCAGTATTATCACATTTGCCTACAGTAAATTCAAACAATATATGAGTATACAAGTAGGTTCTCTATCAATCCTATTAGGTAAAGCTGCATGATTATTTTTGTGTGTGAAATTGTGATTATCTGTCTACATTTGTGGTAAGGCTTACATCAGATTTTTTTTTTTTTAAACATAATGTACCACTGGGTATTTTAGTTGTGAGGAAAAGGAGCCACGTCCTATTTCACCATTAATTACATGAGACTATCGGCATCATTGTTATCTGTCAACACAACAATAATGAATGACTTCTCAGGATCAGCTAAGTTAGCAACAACAGAGCACCAAGAGATTAGTGATGAAAGCACACAGCTAGAGTATGGAAAAGACTTAAATTGCTTAAATTCAGAAGATTGTACTGAATTTGCAAAGAACCATAGCCAAGCTGAATAGACTACTGAGTGCTTAAAAGTTCTATAGTCTCTTATCTGAACAACAGTATCATATCAGAGCTAAAGTGATGATTTTGAGAAAAGAATTCAGATATTCTTAGTCACCATTTATTTTGAAGCAATAATGGACATTTCAAGGAGAACATATTATATGCAATGTTTCAATTTAGGTGCAAATCTAGAAATCACATCACTAATATTTCTAGAAGATCTTCAATCCTGTATCCAAAGATGATACTGTTTCACTGATAAAACTGAATTATTTTATTTAGACACCCCTTATAAAACATAGCAAGTTCTTTATATTCAGAGAGAAATTATTAAAAAATCAGACCAAGTACTGTATGGAATTTATTATTGCCAGATAAGGATATCAGAGTAATATAAGAACATTATGTTTAAAATAATAATGAAAGGAATAAAATAGCTTAATAGAAAGTTTATAATGACCATAGTAGGAAAATATTAGTCATAAATAATATATTAAATAATATCATGCAATTATATTTAATTGTGATGTTAATTTCTCTTTTATATAAACATTTATAGGTCAAGATAGCAAATGATAGCTACAGATTGCTCAAATTCTCATATTTACGGTATATAGGCTGTAATATATGAAAATAAAAAATACAGGTGTACATTTTCTCTTAAATTTATTATTTTCTAGAACAAAATGAGGATACTGCTTGCATATCTGTGTCTATAAATTAATATTGAGAATATAAACAATGAAATACACTTTCTTTAATGGAAAACAAAATGGACAATGGATGCTTTTATCAAATCTAAAACACATTTAATCATAAAACATACCATTTTATTAATTTATTGCAATGCAAAAGTGCCTGTTAAGCTATAACCTAATCTTTTTCTCTCATGCATTCCCATGACAAGCTTGTTACACAGTTTCTGTTATAACACCCAGAAAGTTTATAATGATAAAGCGGAAGAGGAGCTGGCAGCCCTTAAGCCAGGAGTCCTGAGATCCTGGTGCAGCACTTTACTTACAAACCTGACAGAACATGTTTTGAGTCCCATAAACTGCTTCTTTCAGGGGGAGAGTGTATAGTTTCTTAAAGGTGTCCCTGTAGGGACATCATCTAAGTCTCTCTTACACTCTGATATCCAGTTTGATTAAATCTTTTGTTTGGTTCTAAAATATGATGGGTGAAGGAGAGTGTCCATGTTCCAGATACTGCTCCTGTTTCTGTAAATTACTGAAAATAAGTATGTTCCCAAGTTGGGTCCCTACATGTATTCTTAACATTAGTTTTATTTATATGGAAATATAATTATTGAGTACAATAGCTTAAAATTCTTAAAATGTCTTTTTCATAAACTAATTTGGGGCACATAAAATTGAAAAAAAAATACCTTTTTTAAAATATATTCTGTCACAGCCTAAATCCTTTGTATTTTTTTTCTAAAGGGCTAACAACTTTGTTTCCATATAATGCAGTTATCTATACCATCGAAAATTTAGATTGTCCAGCATTTCTTAGGTAAACACTTAATTGTTGTCTCCAGGGTTTTCTTCCTAGCCCCTGAAATTTCTCAAATTTGTATGCTTTCTTATTTGATATACTCTGTATCTTTTGTTTGACTATACTCTTAGTTTTTATTTTATTTTTTTTCTCTAAAATGTTTCTTCTTTTGTAAAATCATTGAAATGTTTTAACTAGCTGATAACCTAAAAGTTATATAAGTAGTTTACAATAGTGTATGGCAGTTTCTCTTCATTGTCCCCTCCCTTCTCACCTCATTCTCCTCAATATTTTGCTCAAATATCACTATAAATTTTATAATTTCCTCTGTTTTATTTTACCTTATGGTCAGTGACTGGACATTTCTTTTGCTTGTTTCAAAGTAATAAAATAAGATAGTTTCACTACTTGGGAGTGTCTGCCTTTCTCAAGTCCCATAAAGTATTTATGTGTTGCTTTCCAGGAAATTTGAAATTGCTGCCATTCCTTCAACAATAAATATTTGTTTCACTAATGTCTTATTTAGGCCCCATGGTTCTGCTTCTGTGCCTCTGATGCACAATATTATTTTGTGTTTCAATGCTAAAACACAGTTGAATATTTTAAAATACTTTTAAAATGGTAATCAAACGTGACATATGTAATTCCAATAATGCACATGACTCAATTGAAATAATTGCCATACAAATAGTTGAGATCAAGGTCATATATGGCAGGTAATGGCAGCTCTGTCATTGCAATGATTATATGACTATTATGATTTTGACTGAAATTGTTGATGTATCCCCCTATCAGAAGTACTAAAATATGCCATTTCATAGAGATGAAATAGCCACTTACATTTGATGAATTAAGTTTCACATATTAAGGTTAAAGATTTTAGTCCAAAATGTAGATAAAATTACTTCTGTTCTTATAAATTTATCATTTTCTACTTAAGCATGGTCATTTTTTAAATTTGGGATATATTTACTACTACGTATATATCTGTATATGTATATGCATATATATCTATATATGTACACATAGATACAAACATGTGAATAAATTAATACATCTGTTTACATATATATATACATACACAGATTTATAAATTTATACTTGCAAATATGTCTCAGTAAATATAACATTTTTAAAGAGTAAGGAAACTGTAAGTAAATGGCTTCATGATTTAGTTCAGTCAACATTTTTTCATCTGCATGCATATCCAGAAAGGAGATATTACAGCACACAGTATCCAATTCTTCGATATTATAAAAAGCATTTAATTCTGTATATAACTGATACTATGTATAAAGCCATAAAGGAAAAATTAACAGATATTAGAGGAGAAATATATCACTAGCAAAATGAGAGGTGTTTTCTGAATAAGTAGCCACAAATTATAAAGAAATAAAATCGTGTAAAATATGTTCCCCAACATCAACAGAATTTAGGTAGAACTCAGTAATATGAGATAGCTAGAAAATTTATCTCTATAATAGCACAAAAAAGTATGTGCCAAATACAAGTTAAAATTTTCAACTACATGAAAATAAAATACATGGCTCTAAAGGCAGATAAAAGGGCTTACAGAGAAATAGATTTAGATACATGTATTATTAAAAATGTTGAAAATGCAATTCTTAACTAATTAGGAAAATCCAAGAAAATTATATCCCAAAAAAGTGAATGAAGGAAAAGAAAAATTCCTATAACCATGAATATGACAATATTTAGGCTAATAAAATATAAAAATATGTGACACATCAAGACCATGGGTGTAGTGAAACTACTTGTAGCTCTGTATATTTGCAAACTATTTCTATATAAAGGACATTTACAGTAAACTTAAAAAAATCACTGTTCCCATCTATTTTAAAAATAATTTTCTAATTTTCAGAATAATGAAAAATACTGATTTTGAATATTTGATAATTAGCTAATAAATTTAATAAAATAAGTAGTAAACATACTAAAACACAAAATAAAAAACAGGAAAAAATCTTTCATAGGAAAGTAAAATACAATATGAAAATATCCAGTAAATACAAAACAAAACAAAAAAAACATGCTTAGTCTTCAGTCATCGGGAAGATCCAAGATGTGGAGCAAGTGAAAGCATGAACACTATCTGGGGAATTGAAAGTGGTGTAGCCAAATTGGAAAATTCTGCTACAAGTATTCACATTCAACATATGCTTTTTGATCATCAATTTCATTCATGAATATATGAAAAAAATTCACATTTGTGTGCTAGTATGTGGCAAAAGTCACATTGGATAATACTGATTTATAATGACTTCTGCCCTCAAAGAAGCAAACCCAAAGCTCCTGCAACTATATATGTAGAATGTATGCAATATTATGAAACAATGGCTATGAACAGACAAATGCCACATGTGACAATACAACTCAGCTTCTGTATGTTAAACAAATGTTACCAGATACCAAAGGAGACACATACCATATGATTCCATTAATGTAAAGTTGTAAAACAGGCAAAACTAGTGAACAGTGATATAAATCAGACTAAGCACAACCTTGGAATGTGAAAGGCATAGAGACAGAGAAGTCATTTTATTTTGCATACAATGAAAGGTATGATTTACATTTTTGCTGAAGCTATAGTGACAAGGTATCAGCTATATCATCCTGCTTAATGAACTAAAAATTTGGAATTGAAATAACATATGAAACAGTAGTTTTCAAGAAAATAGATATCAGGCAGAATGATATGTGGAAATCATGAAGCAAGCTCTGGAGTTTTCTCAGTTTGATGCTTTGAGTGAGTTGCTGTTGCTGACCAGGGAAAGAAAATTAAGAGAGAGCTGGGAAAACTTACTGGGATGAGGCTAAATCAGTTGAAACTGAACAAGAACTGAAATAGTAGTATTAGTGGACAAGGATTAAAAGAAAATTATTTCAGATTAGTATTTAAACTAAATGAAAAGTATAATATCTGAGATAAAAATACATTGGATATCACTAACAAAGGATGACATTGTAGAATAAGCTTTGGAAAGTTGTGAATACATAGCAACAGAAATATCTGATGTAAAGAAAGAAAATTTTAATAAATGGATTAAACATCAGTGAGCTACAGATATGTGTTAGAATGGTCTAACATACTTATTTAGAATCTGTAGGACAGTCAGAAAACTTACTTGAAAAGTAATAGCTACAATATTTACCGATTTGATGATTACATGTGAGCTAATCTAAGAGGTGCAACAAATTTCCACTCCTGCCTACACGCAGATAAACATTATAAATACAACACAAGGGCACATGACAATAAAATTACTCCAAATAAATGAAAAGAGAATTTTTTTAAAGTTAGAAGTCAATGATCTTTGTGCTGAAGAACACAATTAAAGTAGCAGCTTTTCCATTAAAAACTTCTCTGTAACTGAAAAGATATTAAAACAACATTTTAAAAATACCAAAAGTCTATCAATATAGAATTCCACACTAGGTTAAAAGTACTGTACAAAACCAAAGGTGAAATACTTAGCAAAACAAGCCAAAGTTCAAAAACTTTATGAACAGACCTACATTATAAAAATGCAAAGGGAGTCCTTTAAGCGCAAGAACAATTATAATAGATTATAATAGATAAATATCTATAAGTATATGATTTTTCTGTACAAATTAAATCAATATGTAAATTCACATATGAGTGAACTCTACCCAATGTGCTATAACACACACACCACACATATAATACATATACAACATATGTACTAACACACATGTAACTTTATGTAGCAATATATGTATTAATACACATATAATGTATACATTACTATTAATATATGTAGTAACATATATGTAATGTAGAATACATTTTCTAAAGAATTTAACCTATTTAAAATACAATTAAATGTTCAAACAAAATTAAATCACATGTTTCATGAAGTGTATAAAATATATAAAATTGAAATATATTAAGTTCAAAAAAGCTGAGGAGGGAAAACAAACAGAAATATAGTTGTGTAAAAATCTTATGTTATACCTGCAATCACACGGCTTCAATTTAGATGACAATAAGTTAAAATGTATATTATAGCCCTTAAGAAGCCACTAAAATAACAAGGAAAAGAGTAATGGAAAATTAATTAATGAGGTAAATTAGAATCTTGAAACATACTTAGTTAATGCAGACAAGGCACAAATTAGGAAAAATAAGACTGGGAACAGATGAGGGAGAAAAAAAGGAAGTTGAAAGAGGATTTAAAAGAAAATATTTAAACTCATATTAATAAAAATGCTAAGTAGAGGTGGTCTAAACATTTTATTTTACATTGACATTGTCCAATTAAACTTACGAACAAATTAACATTGACAATATGTTGCATACTGAGAAATTCACAGTAAGTATAATATAAGCTATGATAAAAGTAATGGAAGAAATAAGGATATATTATATCAATATTAATTTTGAGAAATATTTGGAAAGAATTCTATAAGGGCACATAAATTTCAGAGAAAAAATATTAACATGGATGAATATAGTCATTTTATAATGATAAATGTGTCAATTAGAAAGTCATGTTTTTAAATGGGCATGTATCTACTAGCAACATTTAAAACAGTATGAAGTAAAAATTAGTGAAACTGAATATACAGACAGCCATTATTGGTTAGAGATGTTTAAATACTGTTCTCCTAATAACATGTATAAGTAGGAATAAAAATCAGCAGTGATACAGAATACTTAATACCATAACTATCTTGATCTAATTAACATTTATAGAAATCTCAACCGAAAACTAGCAAAATATACTTTACTTATAAACACACAGAAGACACTTAACACAATAGACCATAGTATAAGTTGTAAGATAAAGTTTAATTGATGCACAAAAGGATTTAAGTTATTAGAAGCATATTTAGCATAGGGAATTTAATTAAAAATAATAAGTAAAAGATGTCTGGAAAATTTCAAATATTTAAAGCCAAATTAACCTATTACATTAATTATTTCATGATTTCTTTATCTCAGAATTTTCACATGAGGATATAAAAAATGTATGGCATACAAAAACTTGTACACATGTATCAATCTCATTCTTGAAAAAAGCTCAAATACCCATCAACAGATGAGTAAACTCACTTTGATAATGTACACAATGTATTCAGTAACAGAAATAAACTATTAACACATACATTACTAAAATTAATTAGGCAGCTAGGAACACTAAAAATACATTCTATACTATGGATACAATGTACATGTGTATCAAATATATTTGATATGTTTAATTTCATTTAAGTGAAATTGTTTATAGTGCAACATAATGTATGCTGACATTAAAGAGATTGGTAACTATTTGGGGAAGGTGGGGCTTGAAGAGCTATTGAAGGCACAGACAAAATGAATAAAAAAGAAAGTAGGGAAAACTCTTAGAGGTGATGGGTATTTCTAGTATTTTGATGAACTCATCCATGTGAATATACATGTGTTAAAACATCAAATAATGAACTATGTAATTTATATCAACTAAAATTTGACATGCAAAAATAAATTTTGGAAAATAAATAATTTCAATATGTGGAGTATTTAGTTGTGTTGCATTTTACTTCATTAGAAAAATGAGAACCAAAATATGTAAATTTATTCTACCTTTTTAATATGTGAATACACTAGAGATTTCTACTTAACATAGGTCACAATGTCTGACAAGTAAAATAAATAACAAAAGAGTATTTGTGTCAGATTAACATTTATGTTAGCAGTTATTTGAAAGTTTAGCATGTTTGCTTAGCTTTTAATTATTGATTCAAGCATATTTGCATAACATTTACTTAAAAACAGTCTAAATGCTTGAAATTGCTTATTAATCATTGTAGTTAAGTAGTCTACCTGTATAATTTAGTTTTGTTATTCTGACACCACTGCATAAATTTGCATAGCTGCATAAAACGTCAGTATTATGGCTCATACACAATTTTTAATGAATTCCTATTGTGTGCATGTCACTAATGTGCCTGTGAGGTTTATTTATTTTTATTTTATACAGTAATGTTACTAAGGTCTAGGGTATTTTGTAACTCACCAAGAACTAAAAACTATCTGAGACTGTTTTACTCAAATTACACTCTTCTCAAACAAAGAATATTCTACTTGTAATAGAAATTGTGAATTGAAGTTTACGTGAACTCCATCTATATTTCTTTTTGCCTAAATAAAACAAATTTAGTAGTTTAAGGCAAGGTTGTTAAGAAGTAATGGCACATTGTCCAATAGGAGCACATATTCAAATGAGTGATAATGGACATTCTGATAAGTAACAATACAGGGATTGATGTGAAATACTTTTCCATTTTAAAAGGTCACTAAACTTCAGAACAACATTAATCAGGTATTGAATTTGCAATTAGAGATACTATCACTTTTAAATCCATCAGACATGTGTATGGACAGGCATAATCAATCACACACTGATTGTTTTGCAAGAAAAAAGGCATTTCCATTCCTATCCAATTGGGTTCTTTCAAATAAAGGCTAATATATGTATTTTTAAAGCACAATATAGTTTTTGGATTGTCTGAATATTAACATTCTGCAAATCTGTTAGTGATTATTAGGGAAAAAATACTGCTAATTATTATAATTATCAACCCAATTGAATCTAATTTTCAGGTTCTTGAGGTCTAGCTCAATGAAGTAGTGTTTTCACTGTGTTTTCTAATGAAGTAAAATTTCATTATAACTTACAAGTTTCAGTTGTGCATCATTAAAAATCAACATCTCTCTATATATTATTAACTTCATCACCAAATGTCCAATTGTATCCTTTGCCGTACAATTGTTCCTTTTTTACTGAATTTACCTGTATTCTTCCCCTCTCACTTGAAGCTAACAATATCGAGTATCACTAATTGGGCAACTTCATTTTTGTTTTATTTATTTCATTTGCTTGTTTCTTCTATATACCATATGTAAGTGAAATTAGTGGTTGTCTTTTCCTTATCTGATTTATTTCACCAAGTATAATACATTTTAGCTCAATCTATGCTGCAATGTCAGGATTTCATCTTTACTCACAACTTAGTAGCATTCTACCACTTATACATACAGACACATGTTTTTGTTACAATCCTATATCAACCGGCCCTTTTTCCTACTGTAAATTAATGCTACAATAAGTATAGAAAAGCACGATAAATGGGTCATTTGGAATTTCTATTTTTTACTTTTTGGAGGACACTCCATACTGTTTTACATAATTGTTGAACCAAATTACCATCCTACCAACCTTGTAAAAAGGTTCCTTTCTGCCCACATGTTCTCCAACACTTACTTATTTTCTTTTAGATAATAGTCATTCTCACAGGTATGATAAGGCTTCAACATTATTACTTACTTTCCCCCCTACCTTGAGGTAACAGTGGCTTACACTACTGTATATAATTCAGAAATACACGATAATCATCTTTCAGAGTTTGTTACCATACCACACCCAGCACTAAGGCACCCATAGCCCTCCAGCATAATCCACTGGTTTCCCTCTCCAGTCTGCTTTCCATCCCCTCCCTACCTCTATGGTAACCTCAACTCTACAGAGTTATTTCTAGAGTTTGTTACTGGTTTACATTTTCTGAACCTTTGTTTTATTTCTCTATATACCACACATAAAATAAAGCATACCAGGGCCCTCCCTGGTGGCGCAGCGGGTTAAAGCACAGCACTGAGAAGTCAAAGCCACTTCCGCATGAGTTTGATTCCCGCCTGCCCCGGAGGTGACCACCTGGCCCGCCCGCTGCTCCCCTCAGCAGTGTACTTCCTCCATCTGCCTGTTCTGCTCCCTGCACTGTCACTGGTGAAGCCTCTCACCCTCCACATCTATGGCTTGTACCCCAGTTCTATATGAATAAATAAATAAATCTTTAAAAAAAGATAAAGCATACCAAACTTGCCTATTTCCTTTTGAGTTTTGTGTGTTTGTGTGTGTGTGTAGTATTATCCTTGTTGTTTTGAATTACATTTCCATTACAATAAGAACTCATATACATCTTTTCACTTATTCTATTGCCCATATGTATTCTTTTATTTTGGGGTGGGGCAGCACCTATTCAGAATCTCTGCACAATTTTTACTTGTGTTGCTTATTTTTTATTGTTGAATTTTTTGGATATCAGACACTTGTTGGATGTTTGATGTGTAGATATCATCCTCCATTCAATAAGATGTCTTTTTGTTTTGAGAACAGTTTATTTCACTGTGCAAAAACTTTTTTAATTTGAAGTAAGCCCATATCTTCATTTTTGCTTTGGTTTCCCTGGATGTTGATATTGAGTGCCCAAACACATAGATTGATGTCAAACTGTATTGCTTATGTTTTATTCCATGTAGTTTCTTGTTGCTTGTCTTACATGCAAGTCAATCCATTTTGAGTCATTGTTTTTGTGTGGTCTAATTTCATTAATTTCAGTGTGGCTGTCCAATTTTTCTAAGACGATTTATAGAAGAGATTTTCTTTGCTCCTTTGTATGTTCACAGCTCTTTTTTTTTCTAGGTGACATAATTTTAATGAATATGATACATTGATTAAATCTCAAGAAACATTTCTATTACCTTTCACATAAAAAACACAAATTTATACAGGAAAACAAAATTTCACTCAGACTAAAATAGCAAAACTCTACTGTATATACGTAGACATTTTTTGAACTCGTAACTGGATCCTTTGACAATTTTTTGTATGGTGAATATGTTTTTAATACTATAATCAAATATGATTTACTTCCTACTTTGACATTTATAATAAGAACTCCATTGTTTTCTCAGTTTAAAAACTAGACAACAGGGGTCTTCTTGGTGGCCTTAGGGTTAAGTCTTAGTGCTACAACAGCCAAGGTCTCAGTTGAATCGCTAGCAGGAGAACATAGCTCTTTTTTTTTTTTTTAATAAGCTGTTTGCCTATACATATATGTGGGGGTTTATATTAAACTTTCAATTCTTTTCTACTCATCTGAGCTTATCTGTTTTTATTTAAATACCATGCTGTTTAAACTATTACTACATTGTAGTCATGTTTGAAGTTGGGGGGCATGATATATTTATTTTTATTATTTCTTTCCTTGGGATTATTTTCACCTATGTGTGGAATATAGAGAAACAAAACAAAGGGTTAGAAAAAAAAATAAACCAGTAACAAAAATCTAGAAAAACACTGTAGAGGTTATCTGAGAGCTAGGGGAAGGATGGAGAGCAATATGGAGAGGTTACCCAGTGGATTATTATGGATAATTATGGTTGCCTAAAGGGGCATTATTGTGTACTTCAGAATCATATACAGAATTATGAACCAATGTTATTTTAAAAGGGGAATAAAAAAAATAACCTTGAAAGTTTATGTCACACCTATGAGAATGGCTATTATCTAAAAGAAAATAAACAAGTGTTGGACATCATCTGGATAGAATGGAACCTTTTTTACAAGTTAGCACAAAGAATTTATTTTTACTTTTACGAATATGCATGCATTTATTATTTTAACACATGCTTTTTCAAGAGACCATCAAATATATTTGACTTACATATTAAATGACTGAAACATATAAGAATGATTCATTGTACTTGATTTTTATAAGTTAGACTAATAAGTTTAAAAGCTGTCAAAATGCCATCCAAGATACATTCAAATATAATAATAATTCCAATAGCAGCATTTTCATCCAATAACTCCAACTTTGAAAAATGACAATTTAATGTTATTAATGTTATGTTTTCACTCTAATTCTTCTGTAACTTGAATATTGTTAGTATATACATTTATAAATTTTGCTGCACTTTCTGTTTGTGAAAGCCTGATCAGTTTAAAATACTGGGCAAATAAGAACAAATATCATAGATGTTACAGGAAGAATATTTATCTGTCCCTCTATTATATCATGCTATTATTGAGAGTGGAAGAAATGTACTGTTATTGAACCAAACTATAACTATACTGGAAAACAAAACAAAAGCATCATATAATTGACCATAGGTATGGCAGAAAAAAAGTAGGGAATTAGTCTACAGAGGAAAGATAAAAGGTGTAAATCAAATGTATGAGATATAATTGATTTTTATTTTTAATTTGATTTCCTTTTGTAAGGAAAAATCAAATCAAGTTTTTCACCAGCTCCTAGTTCACAGATATAGTTATGCATGGGATCATATACAGGAACAAAACTGAAATAACTTAAGTTAGAACTGTAGAGTCAGGCTACTACTCCTACTATTCTCATCCCCACTGCTCCTTCTACCTCACCATGAACTTTCCATCATTTTTATAGAGATCATACACATTGAGCAGCAAAGGCATCTGGTTGATGGAAAAAACCATTACTTTTATATAGCTGCAATCATTGCTTAGAAAATTTTCTGATGTGAAAAAATGAGGATATGAATGAATAGTACAATTAAATTTCAGAAAACTACCTACTATCTCAACACATACTGAGATGATAAAATGTAAAAAAGAATAAAAAAAATAATGTAACTCAATTTTACATGTGTGATATAAAGAAATAATCAGCAAAAAATCTTATAATTTGTGTTTGATGATATACTGAGAAGATTCTTTACTTTAGTCCAAACACTATGTTACAGAGCTATGACTTAGGAGATATACCTATTTACTACTTATAGTACTTTTTAATACTTTTTCTCCTGGTCTCTCCATCTATCTTTCTCTCACACAGACAATTTCCAAAATAATTGACTAAATGCTCATTTTAAAATGCAAATTAAACCATACCTATCATCTATTCAAAAATCCTCTACCATTTTCTTATCAACCATAAAGTAAAATCCTTATTGTTAACTGGAAGTTGTTGCCAAAAGAACCTGTACTCGCAATCTCAGAGAGAGAGGGAGGTTTAAGAGTGCCAGTTGCCCAGGCAGGACTCCAGAGCTGAAGGAATTGCATGCAAGGGAATGTAGGGAGAACATTTATATCAAAGGGTAGCAGCAGTAGGATGGGTTATAGGTAGATCAAAACAGCCTGTGTGAAATGTACATGAAGAAAGTAAAGGCTCAGGTGACCCCCATGCTACACAAATAGTATGTGGGTGAAGTCCTTGTGGTTGTGACTTTGCCTCTTCTTAGGTACCATCAGTAGGATTTCCTTTTGTAAGACAACAATGGTCTGGATGCCCTCATGGTCCTCTTCCTTTCCTGAGTTGGCGTGACAATCCAGTCTTTTTGGTGTTAAGGGGTACCATGTCTCTCTGGTTACTTCCTGTTAGAGGGGTTTTAGCTGGAATGTGAGTGAGGACAGAAGATGTTTACCACAGAGTTTCTCATATTGGAAAAATACAGAGTCAATATTGTGGTTGTTGGATATTATATAAATAAGACATAACAGATATTTAAGTTTTATGAAGCTATTGATATAAGGTCACTTATATCTACACATAAACCTGACAGTGGAAATATTTAAATACAGTATGACATGTGAGCCAATTTTAAAATATAAACATTTAACTATCTGATGGACTCTGGCTGATTTGCAACTCTGGTTTTAACCTATGATATAAAATGTGTATCTGAGACAGGTGCATTACCAAATGAAAATAAAAGCCATCACTGAAAGTCTCCATGTCTATACAACTATATTTACATATGTAAACATAGGGACACATGTAGAATACACATTCACAATTATGTATACGGTCATGGAGAGAATTAGAACATAATTCTTCAAATGCCTTAACATTTTCAATGCATACCATTTTTAGAACACAACATGCTTTTGAATAAATGATTTTACCACAACAAGAGTTTTCTACCGTGTGCATATTGGGGGAAAATATATTTGATTAAAAAACAGTGATCTAGCCCTCTACTGACCCGCCCACTGCTTCCCTCAGCAGTGTACTTCGTCCATCTGCCTGTTCTGCTCCCCACTCTGTCTCTGATGGAGCTTCTAGCCGCCCCTGTACCTCTGGCCTGTACACCAGTTCTGTATGCACAAATAAATAAATCTTAAAAAAAAAACCAAAACAAACAAACAAACAAAAAAAGCCAGTAGTCTAGCTACCTCAAAAAAAAAAAAAATGGAAAAAAGACTTGGATGTGTGAGACTTGAAACTAGAAAACAAATACATAGAAGAAAACACAGTTAAAACACAAAGTATGTTTTGGCAATATCTTTACAGATTTGTCTCTGACAATAAGGAAAACAACAACAAAATATAAACAACTGGGTCTACATCAAACTAAAAAGCTTCTGCACTGTGAAAGAAATCATAAGTAAAACAAGACAACCTGCTGAGTGGGAGAAAATATTTGTACACAACACATTTGACAAGGGACTGATATCAAAGATATACAAATAACCCACACAATTAAGCAAAAAGAAAACAAATTATCCATCAAAAAATGGGCAAAAGAGCTAAATAAGCACTTATATAAGGAAGACATAAAGATCATCAACAGGTACATGAAAAAAAGTTCATTATCATTTATCACCAGGGAAATGAAAATCAAAATCACAATAAGATATGACCTAATGAGAAGGGCCCATATCAACAAGACAAAAAATAAAAATTGCTGGAGTGATAATACTACTAGTGGTAATGAAGACTGATCCAGCTCCTCTGGAAATCAGTGTGGGATTTTTTTTTTAAGATTAATACTGTGGGCCCTTCCACACAGTGGCACAGTGGGTTAAAGCACAGCACTAAGAAATTAAAGACACCTCAGCATGAGTTCAATTCCCAGCCCCAGAGGTGACCCACATGGCGCGGCAGACCTCTCCTGACCTGCCCCTTGCCCCTCTCAGCAGCAGTGAACTTCATAGATCTGCCTGTTCTACTCCCCATTCTGACTCGGGTGAAGACTCTCACCACCACCGCCGACTCCTCCCCCCCCTCCCCGCCACCTCTGGCCTATACTCCAATCCTGTATGAATAAATAAATAAATCTTAAAAAAAAAAAGATTAATAATGGATCTGCCACATAGCCCGGTATTTCCCTTCCTATGTATTTATGCAAATGCATAAACGCTAATTTGAAAGGAAACTTGCACTGCTATAGTACCAACCTAACTGCCCCAAAACAGAAGATGTGGTGTATGTATGTGTGTATACACACACACACACACACACACACACACAATGGAATACTACTCGGTGAATAAAAACTATAGTCATTCAGTATGCAAAAGCACAAATGGAGTTGGAGTGAAAAAATCCAGAAGGAAAATGACAAATAATAAAGAGAACCAAAAAAAAAAAAAAAAAGCCAGACAAAAAGGTAAACTTTCAAACCAACTTTAAAAAAAATGACTATGAAAATGAGACACCCAAAGAGGAAGTGGGGGGAGGGAGAGAAAGAAGTGAAAACTGGCTAGGAGAGAGTGCAAAGACTGCTGGAGGTTTCTTGGTGATGTGTACACAATGGTGATTACAGCTGAAGTGGGAGATCTACACTACCAAAATATGAACAACAATGCAAGACAATGACATCTCCATTAAAAATATAAGGAAAAGTAGTGATACATATGTGGGAGTCCTTTTACTGAGAAATCACTTCTATATTACCTGATCTTTAGTGGAATTTAATTTTTAATATTATTTTGGATGAAAGATAGTCACCTCACCTGGTGTTTACATTGCTGTAGAAAAGAAATCCTTAATAATTCAAACTGAATTTTAATTCAAGAGATATTTTACTTGTCAAAAAAATGTTATGAGGCCCTCCCTGGTGACGCAGCGGGTTAAAGCACAGCACTGAGAGGCTTAAGCCACTTCCGCATGAGTTCCATGCCTGCCTGCCCAGGAGGTGACCACATGACCTGGCAGACTTCTCCTGACCCACCCGCTGCTCCCCTCAGCAGTGTACTTCGTAGATCTGCCTGTTCTGCTCCCCACTCTGTCTCTGGTGAATCCTCTCACCCTCCGCATCTCTGGCCTGTACCCCAGTTCTATATGAATAAATAAATAAATCTTAAAAAAAAATGTTATAAGAAAAAACAATCAACAATTTTCATTACTTTTTAGCCTCAGAACAAATCAGTCTGATTATCTGATTACTGTAAAGCCTTAACATATTTTTATTTATGATGCCAATTTTGTAGGACATGATAATACTTAAATTTCCAATGATATCTAATCAAAACAGTTACATATCCCACTCCCATCACCAATCTCATTTTTTCTAGTTGAACCCCTTTCTCATTGGCATAGCAGAGTATGTCTGTGTTCTTACAGTAAGATATGAAAGGTGGAATAACTTTAATTTGTTGGTGTCCCTGAAATTAGCTTTTTAAAATAAATTAAAATATGGAGCCAAAAATAAGAGAAGTCTTGGTCTTCAAAAAACAGCATTTCTTTTATGCAGTAAGCAATCATTTCATATAAATATTAGAGACTTGCCGGCTCTTAAAATTCATAAAATTCAACCAAAATTAATAGAATAGATATTATAAATGGGCAGGAAAGAGTCCTATAGAAACTCTCAATTGTAATGCAGCACCAATTAGGTTCACAAAACATACATAACATGTAATTATATTTTTACAAAACCAACTAAATATATATAATATATACACATATATGTGTAAAGTACATCATATGCATAATACATTTAAATGAAAAATTTATTCTCTAACACACTCAATTATTTTCTTGGATGCAAATTTCACTTTACTAGCTAAAAATACATATTAGTGGCAGACATTAATCTATATACTTCCATGCATCTAGGAAAGAAAGAAACGAAAGTAATGGATTTATCTTTTACCCTGTTTCTTCGCTATGTGGAAGTATTAACAGTCAAGCTGGGCTCTGCCTATTATTTGAATAAACACCCAGTGGGTTTTTGTTTGTTTGTTTGTTTGTTTGTTTTTGGGTGTAATCCCTTAAAGTCCTATTAAGGCTTCATGTAGCTTAGAAAATAAGCTGGTCAAAAAACACAAATCGAAGTGGTTTTCATCAGCCAGAAATAAGGAAATCTGCTACTCAATTTCCCCTGAAGGATCTAGATTAATCTGCCCATCTGTAGAACCCAGGATCCTGTGGAGTTTCAGTGAGAAAACAGATTTGGTGACTATATATCACTGAATTGAGAGTCTACTAATTAAACCTCCCATAAAAGAACAACTATTAGGATTTAGTTTAGTGCTATCATTTATAAGAAATTGCCATTTGGGTGCAATAAAAAAGTACATCAATAATTTATTATCTACAAATTTTAGACACATACATTTTGAATTAAACTTAACTTAAAATTCCAAAGATGAATAAAATTAACTGCATTTGAAATGTCATTTTAATATCTAACATACTATGTTTTTTATGAAATGAATATTTAAACATTATACCCAATAATTAGTATATTCACTAAGATTTTACAATTGTAAATATTAAAAACAAGCAAAAATACTTGAGTTTATATGAAAAAATACAAGGACTTTTCTGTCCTTGTTCTATGAAGATATGCATTGGGGCATATGGTAAATTGATTTATGCCAATTAGCCATAGAATAGTAAATGAATTAACAGTATAAAATATGACTTAACAGATATTTACCTTAATCAGCATTATTTTTTTTTAAAAAGATTTACTTATGCACCCAGAACTGGGATATAGGCCAAAGGTGCAGGGGCGGTGAGAGGACTTACCAGAGACAGAGTGGGGAACAGAACAGGCAGACTGATGATATATACTGCTGAGGGGAGCAGTTGGCTAGACAGAAGTTTGCTGTGCCATGGGGGTTATCTCCCTGGCCAAAGATTGAACTCATGCTGCAATGGCTATACATACATACATATATATATATATATATATATAACATATATATATATATATATATATCCTCTAAGATCTACTCCAGTTTTCTTGTGACTTGAGTCAGTTTATAATGGAAATAAATAGGAAATATGACCACAAAAATTTCAGACTTTGACATAGGACCAGGGAAAGGGCACATCTGAGGATGTTCCATGCTTTACTACTGGGAGAATTCCTTATAGGTGGCCCCAAGGGGATCTGGAAGATCCTATGACTTGGAGCACACATCTCCTGGACATTGGAAAACAACTCTGACAGCAACAGGAAATTAAAATACATACTAGAGGTGGGTAGAAAGAGAAACCTGGATACTGCCGCTGGGTGGGTATAAGCCTGCACTTCCATGTTTAACTAGTCACAGTTATATTTCCCTGGTTGTACAGAATCAAAGGAAACAGAAAAAAGTGATCAAAAAATACAAGAAAATTCAGAAAAACAAATGAATGGCCTAAGGAAACTGATAAACATAAAACAGAGGATGAAGCTTTAAATAAAAAGATGCAGGATTTAATAGAGCAGATAAAACTTCTGAGAAACCTATGGTGGTAGAATAAAATAGAAAATCAATCAATGGCCTCAAAGATGGTAATGCAAAAAGAATCTAGGTAGAAGAAAATAAACATATAAAGGAAAAAGAACATATGAAAATATAAACATATGAAAGAAAAATAATCTAGGTAGAAGAAGATAAACATATGTTCTAGCAATTCCATTCCTAGGTAACTACCCAAAGAATGGAAAAACCTTAACTTAAAGGGATAGCTGAACTCCTAGTTCCTGTAGCTGAACTATGGAGACAACCGAAGTACCTAAAGGTAGGTAAGTAGATTAGAAAGTTGTGGTATATATATACTCAAGAGACTACTACTCAGATATAAAAACAAAAAGAGATAAACTTGGAATGAGTACACAGGATCATACTATACAAAATATGTCAAAGAAGAAAGGCAATTGAGATGGTTATCACTTTATCACTTATACATGGAATGCAAAGAAACAAACAACAGGTTTTATAAAAACCCAAACTTTAATAAGCCCTAGAAATCTAACTGTAGAATTGAGGTTTCAGAGGATGAGGGAGATGAAAGCAAGCAAAATGGTGAGGAGGCACAATGACTGATGTTGGAAGATTTCCAGTGCCTTGGTACTAAGTATGATATGGTGATGTACACCTAAAGGGTATGATCCCACACCTCTTAAGCATATACAGTGTTGTAAACCAATGCTATTTCAATAATAAACAAGTAAGAAAAAATAAAAGTGATGACTTAAATGACAAAGAATTTGATAAAAAATCAAATTGGTGGAGAATGGGATCAAAAACGGGGATGGGGAGATTATGTTGATGACAAGCGGGTGATTTGGTGATAGGAAGGAAGCCCACGGGGACTACAACTGAGATGGAAAAAGGCACAAAGTGATGTAAAAACAAACTTATATTATTAGAAAAAAACAAATTGGGACTTTAAAAAAACAATACAAATTGTTATAAA
>NW_004567111.1:31650038-31651203 GCF_000260355.1 Condylura cristata
GCTGCGCCACCAGGGAGGGCCTCAACTCTGACACTTTTTTTAATACTTTTCTTAATTTGAGCAAATCCTGGTGTGCTCTGCTTCCCTTCTTAGCCATAGAAGCAAGTGACATGAAGGGAAAGTATCCTTCGAAAACAATTGAAAGAAATCTTATTTTCTTACATTGGCATTTTGGGCTGCTTGTGAAAAGAAAACACTTGATGCCTGGACACAGCATGTGGAGCACAAACTCTGATAACATTCTGGTCTTATGTAGAGAATGCTGGTGTTTGATATTGTAATTCAGAATATGCTACAGTTCCTCTTTGAATTGAGCACATGCATGTAAAGTATATGAAAGATAGTGTTTTTTATTGAGAAGGAAAGCAAATAGATCTTGACTGGAATGTATTATGTTCTATTTCAAATTGGAACATGATCTTCTAAATATTCAAATTGTAGACTGTTTCGTCAGTACCTGAATAAAAGAAGTGAACAGAAATTCTACTCTCTTCTCTCAGTTGATAGTATAAACTAAATTAGAGATATGAAAAGGTGTAAAAAGATACATTTGGAGCAAATTATGCAAAACCTGAGAGATCATTTACTTCAGAGTTGATATTTCATATCCTTTAAACAAAATAAGAACATAAAGGCCAACACACCATTTCACTGTCATTTTTTCTTTGATATTCATGTGTGTGGGGGGGTGTGTGGAGGTTGAAAGTACAAATTGCCTCAATGAGCAAGAGTTCCATGCTTCTTTAATGTCTTAAAGTTTCCTTTCATTCATACATAGATCCAGAAATCACACTTCTTGGTCTATAATCAAATGTGTTGATAAAGACTGTCTCTACACACACACACACAAAGCCCACACATGATGTTTGTAGCACCATTATTCATAACTGTCAAAACTGAACTGCAATACAGATTTTTTTTCCCATACGTGAATGGGTAAATAAATAATTATAAAATCACACTCAGTGCTAAAAGGAAATAGTGCAACTCAAACTATGAAAAGATAAAAAGGAAATCTATGTTTATCATCAAGTATAGATGCAAATCCAAGAAAACCCAAAAACATACTGCATGATTCCAAATATATGAACCTCCATAAAGGCAAATTTTTGGTGATAGCAAAAATATCAGTGGTTGCCAAAGTACAGGGTAGAGACTTAAATAA
>NW_004567111.1:31652338-31663421 GCF_000260355.1 Condylura cristata
TTTTTTTTTTTTTAGGAACATATCAAATGTAAACAATGCAATCATTTCAGACTACTAACAACTTGATATTCAAATCAATTAATGTGTCAATTTCCTTCAATTTGTAATAATGTGCCAAAGGCTATGGAGGATACCATCACATTCTGCAACATCTTATAATTTAAAAGTAGATTGGCAAACATAATGTTGGTAAATGTCAAGACATCTATCCTATTCCAAAAACATTTCTGTGGCATATGAAGATATACAGAGAAAATTTGTTCTAATTTATTCAGGACAATTATTTGATAGCATATGGTAGTATGATGGATGGCAACTTGAGAGAATAAAACTACAATTTTAAAATGCACAAATAAGTCATTTGGTGGGATTGGACAAGAATGTTACTTAACAGGCTACATTCACTGAAACTGAATTTCAGAGGATGTGAAACAGACTGTTGATTGTTGCTTTTTTTCTTGTTCTTCACTCATCACACCTGGCAAGGGGGCACGTCTTGTGTTAACAGGTTCCCTTGGAAACCTCAAGAGTTTAACTTCCTATCTTCAGTAGTCTAACATAGTCATGCTAGACTCAACCCTCTAAATGTTTGTTTCTGCGAGGTACATCCATTTCATACACTCCTGGCTATTGAGATATGAGAAAAAGACTGGATGATTCCTAGAAGTCTTCTTTTCCTCTTAAAGTTATGCATAAAACATGGGTGGTCCTTTTACGTCCTTTTTAGCCATTCTCTGAGGTGGTGATGAATGAGACAGAAAAAAATTGCGCAAAAAGCTTAACTGGAATGAGGATATTGCCTAGTAGAGGGATCAAGCTAGGTGTGAATTGTCTTAATTTCGGCTTTCATTTTATATGGACTTTTTTTTATTCTATTCATTTTTTCTTTTTAAAGACACAAAAATCAATAATATGTTAGATAATTACTTTAGGATGATCCTCACTGAGAATATTACTTCTTGAACTTTGTACAAGATTCAGATAATACTTAAAAGAGGAAGAGGGACTTGACTGTATTTATAGTATAAGAAACAATCTGGAAGCTTATAGGCTAAATCTTACACAAAATTTCAGGCAAATTAAAGATTTCACATAAAAACATGGATTTCTCTTTTATTTTAAAGTTGTTTTAGGTAACTTCTTGCATAGCAACCAGTAAAAAAAAAAATAACTGACATTAGATCTCAAACTTTCTTCTTCTTTTTTATGATCTCAGATTTTAACCATCAATCAAATTTCCTTGTAAGTATGCTAAGATACTCTTAGATTCTGTTCTGTACTGCATTTGGGCTTATGAATAGGTCTATTAACACTGGAAATTAGCAAGTGATTGTTAGATCACACGGGTCCTGTAATTACCTATCAATAAACTCAAAAGAACCTAATCCTAACTTCCTTGCATTAACTCGTACTGAATATAATTGATATTTTATCACTTTGTTTTTGCTTGCTTGTAAATATTTATTTTATTTATTTATGCACACAACAACTGGGATGCAGCCTAGAGTTGGGGGGTGAGAGGATTCACCAGAGACAGAGTGGGGGCAGAATAGGCAGATCTACTGAAATACACTGTTGAGGGGAGCAGAGGGCAAAAGAAGAGGTGTGCTTCTGTCAGCTCCCTGGCTGGGGATCGCACACATCCTACAGTGGCTGAAGACAGCTTCATAGTTCTGATATATATCCCCTTGCACTACCAGGGAGGCCAGATATTTGTCAGCTTGAAATAGAACTACACATAGCATGCCAAAATAGACCTTAGGATATATAAAGTTTTAAGTGATGGATGACAATGTTATGTAGGAATCCACATTGTTCAGATTCTTTGCTAATCACTGGCAAATATTGTTGGAGAAGTCCTGTGACTGATGTGAATGTTTTGATAATTCAAAACATTTCTAATGATATATCAACAAATGGGTAAAAATGATAACAGATAGTGCAACTGTCAGAGTAGCTGAACTCATATGTTTGGCATTTCACATTACATTCTGAATAAAAGCCCTGTTGCATAAATAGAAGACATTTCTTATTGTAAACTTTAATGGAGAATCACACACACACACACAAATGTGTAATTCATGATGTCCATAAAGACTTTTATTTGACTTTGATTGACAAACTTTTAAAATATTATGATCATAGTCACAGCACTATGAAATTTCTTATACTGGTGTTTTGAGTAAGATATTTAATGAACACTACTAGCTAAATGAGAATAATAATGGTGCTTCTGAAATGAGAATAACTAATGCTAGACATGTTACAACAACACCAAAAGAAGAAAAATACATGAAAGGATACAAATTGAGAAAGAAGTAAATTTATCAATACTTTAGATGTCATGATAATATAGATGAAAACTAGAAACTCCACTGGGGGGAAAAAAAAAACTAGTGGATACAATAAATCAGTACATTAACGTGTCAGGCTACAAAATCAATACACAAAAATTACTTACACTCCTACATGCATACACTGAACTAGAATAAGAAGGAGTCAAGAAAGTAAGATTCTTTACAACTGCATTAAAATAATTAATACCAAGGTATAAACATAACAAAGGAGTGAAGTAACTACATAATAAAAACTATTAATATAAGACATGTCTCTAACAGAAACCAAAACCATAGGACTACATGAAACTAAAATGCTTCTACATAGTGAAAGAAACTACCATTAAAATGGAGACACCCTAACTAATAAAAGACAATATTTACAGATAATTTATCTGACTAGAATTAGATATCTAAGATTTATAAAAACCTCATCCAACTCAACAACTCAAAAACAAATCACATCAAAATAGTACAAGAGATAGATACTTCTTCAAAGAAGACATTCAGATGGCTAACAACATGAAAAAATATTATCATTTTTCATTTGGTAAATGGAAATGTAAGTACCACCTCATGTATGTGACAATGGCCCCTATCAAAAAGACCAGAAGCAACAAGTACTAGAGAAGGTATACAGAAAAAGAATCTTTCATATACTGTTGAAGTGAATGTAGACCATGTAAGTTCCTATGGCAACAATATGAAGTATTCTGAAAGTTTAAAAATCTATTGACCAGATGATCCAGCAACTATGCATTTAAGTACCTACCAGAAGAAAGCAAAAATCTGATTAGAAGAGAGATACGCACTTCTGTATTTTTGGCAGTACTACTTCCAAGTTGTGGAAACAACCTAACTGCCTGTAGAGTGATGAGTGGAGTAAGAAAATGTGTTATATACCCACAATACTCTCAGCTATAAAAATATGAACTCTTGCATTTGTGATAACATGGAGGGAACTGTAGGAAATTATTCTAATTGAAATAAATCAAGAGAAAGACAAATACAGGATGATTTCACAAAATGTAGAATAGAGAAACAAAATAAAGAACATCCAAATGTTTAAAAAAAAAAACAAATCCTAAAAATTTGACTGTAGTATTAAGGCTAGCACATGAGATGGGGAGGGCCGGATTTCAAATTGGAGGGGGGCTAACAGACCATGATTAAGAATTATGGGTGCTTTGTGGCGGCTGTAGTGTGGTAACATACATATGAAGAGGTGTGAGCTTATGTGTTTGAATTATATATGATACTTTACACATATGTTATCTTAATAAACAATATAATTTAATATTAAAAAAAATAGTGACAGGGATGCTGCCTGGTGCCACAGCTGGTTGAAGCACAGCACTATGAAGCTATCTGTAGTCATTGAAGCTTGAGTCTGAATCCCTGTCAGCGAGGTGACCCACATGGCGCAGAAGACCTCTCCTGACCCACCAGCTGTTCCGTTCAGAGGTGTGTTTCAGTGGATGCAACTGTTCTGCTTCCCACTCTGTTTCTGGTGAATTTTCTGTTCACCCCCTGTACCTCTGGCCTGTACCCCAGTTCCTGTGTGCGTGGATAAATAATTCTTTAAAAGAAACACACTAACAGGACTGCAAAACTATGCTGATGATGTACAAATATATTCAATCTAATTCATTAATAATATGCTGCATTATGCTCTCAGGATTCTTATTGTTTGATACCACATATAATCAGTGCAAGAATTATTATAAATAAAATATAAAATATGGTGTTTATAGAGGATCCATGTTGGTCAGAAAAAGTCAAGTATAAAAACACAATAAAAAATGAAGATTTACATATGATACATAAGACATAAAAGTTGGCATCTTGTAATAAATGCTGAGATATGCTTCTAAATAATAAGTCAGATATGTCAAGATGATAATTTTGTCATCTGAATAAAACAATCTAAACTTCAGATGTCTCTTTGGAAGTTACATTCACAAAAAATAATAAGGAGCATTTGCAAACAAAAGCCCAGGACCAGATGGCTTCCCAAATGAATTCTACCAAACATTCAGAAATGAACTTGTACCTACCCAACACTCTCTTTAAAAAAACTGAAGACTCTCCCTGGTGCTGCAGTGGGTTAAAGTGCTTCACTGTAAAACTCACTTCAGCCACTTCAGCTCCAGTTTCATCCCTGGCCAAGGAGGTGACCCACATGGCGGGGTAAAACTCTCCTGGCCTGCCCACTGCTCCCCTCAGCAGTCTACTTAGTCAATCTATCTATTCTGTTCCCCAATCTGCCTCTGGTGAATCCTCTCACAAAGCCCCAACTCTGGCCTGCACCCCAGCTCTATATACATAAATAAAACAAAACTTAAAAAAAAAATAAAAAAAATTGAGAAGGAAGGAATATTGTCAAATATGTTTTATGAAGCCAATATTGCATTAATACCAAAACCAAACTAGTACAACACAAAAATGAAAATTATAGGCACTCTATCTAATGAATAATAACACAAAATTCCTCAATAAATATTAGCCAACAGAATCCAGGCTACATCAAAAGGATAATTCACCATGACCAACTGTGATTTATTCCAGGAGCACGAGGGATGATTCAACATCTGAAAATCAATTGATATAAGGCAATATATTAACAAAAAAATAAAAACCATGTGATCACATCAATAGATGCTGAAGAAATTATTTGAAAAAGTTCAACATCTGTTCATGATGAAGGACTTTTAAATTCTCAGTATAGAAGGAACAGACCTTTACAGGATAAAAGTCACGTATGACAAACCCAAGGCACTATTATTCTCAATGGTGGAAAGCTGAAAGCCTTCCTTTAAGATCAGGAACAAGACAAGTATGTCCACTCTCACCACTGCTTTTCAATATAATATTGGAAGTCCTAGCCAAGGCAATAGGCAGGAGAAAGACTTACAAGGAATTCACATAGGAAAAGAAGAAGTAAAGCTATCATTCTGTAGACAATATAATAGGCATAGAGAACACTAAAAACTCTTACAGAAAGACTAATTACAATAATAAACCAGTTTAGTAAAGTAGCAGGATACAAAATCAACATACAAAAATCAGTAGCCTTCCTATATGCAAACAATCAATCTGAAGAAGAAATTAAGAAAACCATCCCATTTACAATTGAAACAACAACAACAACAAAAATCAAATACCTAGGAATAAACTTAACCAAGAGGTAAGTGCCCTCTACAAAGAAAATTATAAAACATCATTAAAATAAATCGTAGAAGACACAAAGAAATGGAAAGACATTTGCTGTTCATGGATTGGAAGAATAAACATTACTAAAATTGCCATCATACCAAAAGCAATTTACAGATTTAATGTAATACTAATAAAAATTTCAATGACATTCTTCAAAGAAATAGAACGATATTGATGAAATTCACTGGGTGTGGTGGGGGGGTCACACAAAATCAAAAATAGCCAAAGCTCTGCTAAATAAAAAGGAGAATGGAACTATTACATTCCAGACTTCAAACTATACTACAAAGTCATAATAATTAAAACTGTTCAGTATAGTACTGAAACAAAAATTGACACACAGAACAATGAAATCAAATTAAAAAGCCCAGGAATAAAGCCACAGATATATGGACAACTAATATTTGACAAAGAGGCAAACAATATGTAACAAGGACAATTTGTTCAATAAATTGTGCTGGAAGAAGAATACACAAAAAAAATCAATTCAAGTGGATAAAGAATTGAACATAAGACCTGAAACCATAAAATACATTAAGAAAATAGAGGTAAAACACTACATGACAGCCATTTCAGTGATATCTTTAAAGTTTCACCCCCCAAAGCAAAGAAAATGAAGGGAAATATAAACAGCTGGGATTACATAAAACTAAAAAGCTTCTGTACAGAAAAAGAGGCATTAGCCAACACAAAGAAACACCCTATTGATTTAGAGAACATTTTTGCAATCCATTGATAAGCTTTAACGGACTTATCACAAAGATCTGCAAAGAACTCACATGTCTCTCAGCAAAAACAAAGTAAATAATCCAGTCAAAAATGGGCAGGAGAGCTACAGAGACATTTCTCCAAAGAAGAAATGCAAATGGCTAACAGGTATTTGAAAACATATTCAACAGCACTCTTAATAAAGGAAATACAAATCAAAACCACAATGAGATACCACTTTACACCAGTGAGAATGACATACATTAAATAACAAACAAACAAACAAAAAACCAGCAAAAACAACAATGTTGGCAAGATGTGGAGAAAAAGGAACTCTCTCCTACACTGTTGGTGGGAATGTTACCTGGTTGCAAGCAAGTTGTGTGCAGGGTTCTCAAACTACTAGAAGGAGCTTCCACATAACCCAGCAATTCCACTCCTAGGAATCTAACCACAGGACACAAAAACATTAATTAAAGAGGACACCTGCAATTCTATATTTATTGTCACACTATTTATAATAGCTAAGATATGTAAACAACCTAAATGGCCAAAAAGAGGTGATGGGACTAAGAAGATGTGGTATATTTAAACAGTGGGATTACTATTCAGCAATCAAAAAAGATCAACTCATGACATTCACGGTCACATAAATGGAGCTAGAAGAAATTATTTTCAATAACATAAGTCAGAAGGAAAAATAAAAATATTGGATGATTTCATTTATAGGAAGACTATAGGGAAGCCAAATGAAGGGGTGGGGGAAAATAATGAGAACAACAAGAACAAAAAAATCTAAACTTAACAAGCAACTGTTAATCACAGACATTCTGCAGAGGGGGAGAGCGCGGGATCAAAACAGGGGAGGGAAGAGCACAAGGACTATGGTGATGGTGCAGGGATGAATGAGTGGTGGGCATTATATGGGGACTACATCTGAGAGGAGAAAGCAAACACTGTACAAAAGTTATGTAAAATAGAAATAAATAAATTATAAAAAAAGAATAAATGTCCATATGAAGAAATCCCTTTCTCTGCTCATCTTTAAGAAACAATTCATCCTATATTCCAATTTGATCTATGAAATAGCAGCAATTCAGTGACATTTTCAGGGTTCCTTTCTCTTTCAAGTTCTCATGCTATTCCACAACATCTAGGGTTACTTCTTCCCTTTAATCATGGACCCCTCAGTGTCACCATGATAGTGGGAATCAATTTCTTACAAACTACTGTTAATATTTATATTTTGAACTCTTTCAAGAATCACAAGTGTTTTTAATGACACATTTAGAATGGTGAATTATTTCCTGAAAAATTTCAATTAATTTTCCTAGCTTTGTGAAATGAATCATTATCGGGGGCACCTACAATCTGAAGATTGGATACTTTTGAATCATGGGTTGCAGAATAAATGCTCTGTTAGCAGGGAAGAAAATATTATTCACATTGTACACCTATATCAGAGTCCTTGGGTAATAAGATGCATTTTCAATTAAACTCTTGGTTTTTTGTTTGTTTGGTTTTTGATCATTAGGTCTCAACAGTGAGTTTAAAATACTCAGTAAGCAATGTTGTAAACTGACCTCCATTCAGGTTATGTTATTTCATTAATAAAGCATATATGGAATGCATTATCTTCTTAAGGGTTTTGCAACTACAAAGGAACACTGGTTTCAACTTAAAGTCATCAGTTGCATTAGTGCCTAATCAGAGTCAGTCTGTCATTTGAAGCTATGTAGTAAGTAAGGTATTGGCTCCTTTTCTCTACCGAAGTCTTAGCTGATACCTTCTTTCCAACATATAGCTGTTTCATCTACATTGAAAACTTTTGTTTAATATAGCCATTTTTATCAACCATTTTAGCTAGTGCTCTGGAAAACTTGTTGCAGCCTTTGCATCAGCATTTGCTGCTTGACCTTGCACTATTACATTATGGAAAGTGTTTCCCCGTCAAACCTCAGAGACAACCTTTGTAGCTTTAAACTTTTCTTCTGCATCTTCCTCACCTCTTTCAGTTTTCACAAAATTGAGGAGACTTAAGGCTATTCTCTGGGTTAGACTTTGGCATAATGGGAAGTTGTGATTGACCTGGTTTTCCATCCAGATCAATAAAACTTTCTCAATGTCAGTATTAAGATTTCTTTGCTTTCTTATCATTCATGTGTGCACTGGAGAGTATTATTAGTGTCCTTAAGAAACATTTTCTTTGCATTCTCTATTTTGTTAGTGCTGGCCTCACTTTCAGCCTATTTAACATTCAATATGCATTCCTCACTACTATAAAACATCCTAGTTTTTGATTTATACTTTGAGACATATGACTCTGCCTTTCACTTAAACATTTATAGACCATTACAGGGCTAGTCATTGGCATTGTAAGGCTGTTATTTGTGAAATTATTAGTGTACTCGCCTCTAGAAGCTTCAACATTAGTTTATGCTTTAACTAGTATCAGGAATTTTTTTTTTCCAAAGCAGTAACACATAGTAGTCAAATAGCAAAATGATTATGTAAATAAGGTTATATTTATTAAGATAATCAGATATCTTCTTAAAGTTGGCTCATATGGACCACTTCAAGTTTTTGATATGTTTTCCCATACAAATATAGTTTAATTGTCTCACCGATTTGCAATTAGTGGACAATTAATAGGAACATCTAATTGGCATATTATAGTTTTTATACCTTGTCACATATACTACATTAGACAAGGCAGCAGTTCCTCCAAAACACAAAAGCTAACAATTTCTGAGCTAAGACACCCACATTGCTTGGAATAAAACAGTGATTTCTTTGATGATAAGCTATTTTTTGTTACCAGTTAGAAAAGATGAAGTCACATCTTCATTATACTTGACAAAGACATTGATTTTAAAGTCTAGAATTTGGATTTCACACTAATGATAAGAAGTACTTAGAGTACTTTTTATGAAATGTCTTCACAAAAAGAGAAAAGCACCCAACATTAAAATAATGCATAAAAGGACAGTGAAACATGCAAATATACTCATTCAGTGACAATTGAACATCTGCTATGAGTCATGCATTTTCTTAGAACCTGGGGACACAATAGTATAAAAAATGCTATTATCAGTGGATAATGCTATTGTAGATGAATATCAGTAAAACTAAAAATATGCAAATTTTTCTATGACTGAAGAACAAAAGTTCCTTAATTACAAATGGTTATAATAATAAATAATTAATCCAGATGAAATAATTTCAGAAAAAGGTGACCTTACCTTTGCTAATTATTGTCATTAACTGAGAGAAGAGACTCTAAGTTGCAAAACTTAAATTATAAAAGTATAAATAAAACTGAAGTGGAAGTCTAACAAAAAACTATCTTGTTTGAGAGGCAACCTGTAGAAATCCAGGCTAAAGAAGTGTGAGAGCAAATCTTCAGATATTAGAGGAGGCATACTACAGGGGGAAATAAATTTCATAGAAGTAGTTCATATAACTAACTAATTAAAGGTTCAAGCAAAACTAAAAATCCTGGAAGCCCCAAGTCATCATCTATAGTTACTACAATTACAAAAATGCCCCCAAGTTCTAATAAAAGAAGATTATAAAACATACAATTTATTTTTACTTTTATTCTTAGTCAACAAGCTCTACATAATCACATAAAAGTCTAATAATATTGTCTCATAAAAAAGTCCAAGTCTGCCAGTAAGATTGATTGCATTGGTCAATCAACTAACTCCTTTGGATTTCATATCCTTAACATTTAAGAAAGTATGTCAATGACTGGGACCTTTAACAGTACTTTTCTTCACATCTGGTATTCAGGTTTTTCTCCAAACAATAGCCCGTAGTGGAAAATGCCAAGTATCAAAACTATTATGTTGATAAAGCCATTTATGAAGACAACCAGATATCTTTACATACTAGTTCATAAAAACCACTTTCAGTTTTGTTGATGTATTTTTCCCAAACAAATATGAATTGTCTTACCTTTGTACAGCTATGGCATATTAAGACATGCTTATTATAACATGTCATTTACCACATCTCTTATTTTCTTTCTTTGCTTCTTTCCCCAAATATAGATTATAGCAAACTCGATAATCTTTACTCAATATACAATGTAGTGAAAAGGATATTGTTGATTAGAGGGAAGACTGAACTGTATATGAAAGATCACGCTATCACCCACATTTTAGTAGGAAAACTTAAGCCTCATATATTTTGGAGTTTATCAAGGAAACATGTATGGTTTATTAATATATGGCATTAAAAAGAGACAACTATAAAGAAATAAAGTTAATTAGAACAGTAGACAGATACAGATAGTAATAGAAAAGACAAGTGATAGTATATGATAATTAAGAAAAAGCAAGAGGAATCAGGCAAATGTGATAGAAAGCATACATTTCTCAAAGAAGAAAATATTAGACCCTTGCTTAGCAGAGAGAACAGGTGACAATCACCTGTAGTATTTTAGAGGTTGACAAAGGATAAATAAGTTTATAAAAGATGAACATCATTCATCAAATATGTGGCTTGATCACATGCTTACATAAGTAAAATAAGTATAAAGGTTAATAGATTAAAATATATGGCTTAATCAGCAAATTATGTAAAGTGAACACAAATCAAATTTATGATTATTGGAACACACATCTATTAGTTAAAATTAGGTATATTTAAGAGTTAAATGTACTATGAAATCAGTAAATTGAGTAAAGGGGGAAAAAAACTTCAAGGAGATTTTCTTTCATTTGAATTAAGGTGTTAATATTTAAGATCATAGAGGAATTGCTTTTTCAGATTAGCCCTCATGGACAGTCTACAAACTAAAAAAAAAAAAAAAAAAA
>NW_004567111.1:31663746-31669877 GCF_000260355.1 Condylura cristata
ACACACACACACACACAAGCACACATGCTAAAGACACATAGTGTGTATACTGAGAGTATACTGTCCCTAAGACATAGATGTCCTCTATGATCTTAAATATTAACACCTTAATTCAAATGAAAGAAAATCTCCTTGAAGTTTTTTTTCCCCCTTTACTCAATTTCAACTGCCATCTTTCCATGTTCGTTTTATTTCATACACATTTCTAATTTATTTAAATCATACAAATGCAATTGTACACTGCACATAGTTTACTCTTGTGAATGTTCAGTACTTAACTGACTCTATATATTTCTACTCCTATTCAAGAAGGACTTGAAATGATGACGTCTGAGTGGATATGAGAAATGATCTAAATGAAACAAAAATAATGATAAAATAATGATCTAAATGAAACAAAAATAATAATGATAAAATAATGATCTAAATGAAACAAAAATACACTAAAGGTTTTAAATTATTGGGTAGTGGAGGGTAAAACTATTAGTATAGTTTTTATATCTAGCAGTATATTACTATAGTATTACAATACAGTGTTGTACTATATCTATACTATATAATTATAGTGTGGTTCAGTGTGAAAACTTTTAATAAGTCATTGTTTTCCTTGACTGTGAGCTAACAAATTGAATACCTTATTGTGTTGAATTCAATAAACCACGGATAAGCACAACATAATTATTTTTTATCTAATTTGTATTTACAAGTAATATATGTAAAAGTCACTGGTATTCTGGGTCACAAACAATTTGACAAAGTTACTTATCTCAAGACCTAGAAAAAGTTATCCATATAATATAAAAATAAAATTGATTATTAACTAGCACTGCCTACAATAATAAAGGAAATAACAAACTGATAAATTATTTTGTGTATGTAACAAAATTATTTCTTATCTTTATAATTCCATATATTTTCTTCTTAAATATTTGGAAGGATATATATACATGATTGTTACAGAACATTCCAACATTACAATATATTTCCTTAACAAAAGTAATCTCTCTCTAATCAATGACACTATAAATAGATCTTACTAAAGCAGAATCAGTGTTTTTCCACCTAGTGAAATTTGGTATGGAAACATCTTTGGCTGACATAACCTTGGGTAGGGTGTTTCTGGTATTTACTGGGTAGTTGGAGGTCCTGCTAAACATTCTATGGTGCAGGAACCCTATCTTAAACAAAATATGGAGCACAACTGTCAAATGTTTTGGTTGGGAAACTTGAGAGCTAAGTAAGACAAAGTTGTAGCATGTTGATTCTCAGAACTTTTGTGATATAAGTCATGTCCTATTGATGCTACTACTACCAAAATCTCTTAAGATGGGCACCTGAGATCAAGTTATCACAAAATTAAGGAAAGGCCTAAACTTAATGATTTTAATTTTCTTCAAGTAAAATGGTGAAGCCTCAACATAATAAATCAGATTTGCATAGTTTGTCAAAAGAAGGTTCTACCTGAAATGAGTTGCCCATATTGATTATGGTGAAATTGCTATGAATTTAGGGTTTTTATTGACCTCCACAGCTAAAGAAAAAAAAAAAAAACATTTTTGCTGTGACCTCCACAGCAGAAACCACAATTTTAAACTGATTTTAGGATATCTTCTTCTAATACAATATCTTAGTGTGGTCTAATGAAACTGCTTTAAGCTCCTGGTCATTTAAAATATGCAATTATTGGCCCTCCCTGGTGGCACAGCGGGTTAAAGCACAGCGCTAAGAAGCTAAAGCCACTTTAGCATGAATTCGATCCCTGCCTGACCGGGAAGTGACGCATATGGCGCAGCAGACTTCTCCCAACTGGCCCACTGCTCCCCTTAGAGTGTACTTTGTCAGTCAGCCTGTTATGATCCCCATTCTGTCTCTGGTGAAGCCTCTCACCGCCCCTGCACCTCTGGCCTGTACCCCAGTTCTGTGTGCATAAATAAATAAATTTTATAAAATATGCAAATTATTAAAGTTTCAGTTTTGGATGTATTAATATCGAATCCACTTATGTATCTTCAGTGACTTGGTAGTCATTCGAAAATAGATTGAACAATTGCCTCACAGTAGAATTACCATGCAATGGAGGTTTTTCCATCAACATCCAGCATAGAACTTTGAGTACTGTCTCTTTAATAGGATGTTCTTATGAAATGGAAACTAAACAGTAACAAGAGATCTAAATGAGATTACTGACAGAGACATGTCAAGAACATTTGGTCCTTAAAGAAAGGAAGATACAAGTGTTCTGGGCAACTCTACAAGTCAGTGAGACAGCTAGTGGGCACACTGGGACCCATTATGTCCTAAAAACAATCACAATGGAGGTCATTTTCTGTAGCAATTTGTGGATGGGTTGTTTCATTTAGGAGTAGGATTAAAAAATGTCTCAATAGCAATTTGAGGGAAAAAGAAAAACATGTAACTACAGTACTAAAACAGTACTTGTCTATTAAAAAGCATAATGTGGGAGGTCAAAAAAACAATATAGTAGGTTATGAATACTATTTTCTTAATAAGATATTTCTATTTGTTTTCAACAGTTCCTCAATACTGTACCTTGTATCCTAATCAAGGTTAACACGAAATCACATTTCATATCTTAAAACTAATTGTCAGAGCATGTGGAACCAGATATTGTTTGATTCACTTCTGATCAGTATTTGTTTTTAACCATTTTCAAAATTTATTTACACATTATATATACTATACAAATGCTTTTCCCTCCCTTCCTTAGTCCTCATCTTTCTCCCCTCCTTCCTATTAATCCTGTAATAGAGTCTTCTCTATTCCTGTAATAGAGTTTCTGGTGAAGTTTTGATTCTACGATTTTCTACTTTATGTCTTGAGACACTGGATAGTTACTGTAAGTGACTTAAATGAAGTCAGTCAGAGATTGACTTATCTAATACTGAAAAATTTGGATAGTATTTTAAATCACATGATTGGAAGTACTGACTAAAATATTTGAATGAACTCTATAAATAAAAAATATTATGACTATGAGGTGGTTTTAAGACTACAATACATGACAGTGCCCTTGACACCATTGTAAGTACTAGCAGTAAAGACTCAGTTTTGGACAGGCATTATCTTGAGTCTCATCAGGAAAATCACATAAAGTTCATACAGAAACAGTAATTATACTTGTCGCCACTTCTCTTTAAAGAAGGAATACTTAAATTTACATTGTTCAAGTAAAATGTTCAAGGACACAAATAATATGACAAAATGAGGTTCTAAATATACTTTATAACGATCAATCCCATTATATAATGCTGAAGTTGAATAGTTTACCTATAGTTACGTGCATCAAAAATTTTGTTGAATATTTTGACTTTTCATATATCATATTATTTTTCAACTTCCAAATGTAATACCTAAGTACAATACTTGTGTGGTTATTTATATACGTTAAATATTCCATATTTTTTTCTTTTTGGACATGTAAGAAAATTGTACTTCCTTGCCTCTGTGGGGGAGTGAAATCAGGAAGTGCTGTCCTAGTACTTATGGACAGAACTGTTATTTCTAGATTATGTTATTTCTAGATTACGATATTGTCATTGCAAACCCCAGGTCTCTTTTTTTTCTTGTAAATGGCAAATAGGCAAATTGAAAGCAGTCAAGATGATAGTTTTATATCAGCTTGTGTTTCATTGTGATTTCAACTGTACAGAAACCTTTGCTAACAGATATTTGGCATGAGTTAGAAAATAATCCTGTTATTTTCAGTCACTAAAATTTTTCAGAATTTCAGTGACAGACTTCAAAATTGTACTGCTCTTTTGTACTGCCCCTGGTGGTGCAGAGTTTCAAGTTTACTAAATCACTAGTCACACAGCATCAGTTTGATCCCAGGCCAGGGAGGTGACCCACAAGGCTCAGCAGACCTCTCCTGTCACACCCATTGCTCCCCTCTGCAGTGTTATTTCAGAAGATAAGCCTGTTCTGCTCTCCATTCTATCTCTAGAGAATCCTATCATATCCCACCTCTGTCTTACACCCCAGTTCTTGTAGGCATAAATAAATAAATCCTTTAAAAAAAACTGTATTGCTTTTGAGAAAAGTTGATATAAATGATATTGTCTCATGTAGAACTGGTATTTTTGCTATCATTTTCAGCAACTTTTGTGTATAAGTAACAGATAAAAATATTGCTCCTGTAAAAGAACTGAGCAATGTACAATAATTCAAAGCAAAAAATAAAGTTCGCTTTCATTTATTTTTCACTCATCTGCCTTTCAGTCCTCTTACTGTGTATTTATATGCATATATTTATACAGCTGTTCATTATTCTTTTATTTTTATACAAATGCTTTCATTTTACGTGTGCTATTCTTAGACTTTCTTTTATCTCTTAAAACTATTCCTGAGAATTGTTCCATGTTATTACTTGTAGGTAAAGCTTGTCATAATTTTTCATAGTTTGGCTGTACCATATTTTATTTAACCACTGTGATATTGATGAGATTTAAAAGGCTTTTATTTTTAACAATACAAACAATGCAATGCAGGATTGCACATCTTCTAAATATATATTTGTCTGATTGTATTCTGTATTCGATTTTGCTTTGCCCTCTGAAACATTTATTTTTTAAAATATTTATTTATTTATTCATACAGAACTGGGGTACAGGCTGGAGATGCGGAGGGTGAAAGGATTCACCGGAGACAGAGTGGGGAGCAGAACAGGCAGATCCACGAAGTACACTGCTGAGGGAAGCAGCGGGCGGGTCAGGAGAGGTCTGCCATGCCATGTGGATCTCCTCCAGGGCAGGCGGGGATCGAACTCATGTGGAAGTGGTTTAATCTTCTTTGTGTTGTGCTTTAACCTGCTGCACCACCAGGGAGGGCCCCTCTGAAACATTTTTATGTAACAGAATTTATATCTTACTTAGAAATTTGCCATATGATCTTAAACTCTGTGTATCTTTGACAGTTTGTAAACCTATATTGATTATTTTCTATTTCTTTTATGGTTATTGAATCACCCACATTTTCTTCATCTTAGTTAAGGCAAATTTTTAAAATAGATTGTCAAATTGTTGGCATAAATTTGTACATGCAATTATGTGAAAATTTATTTCACTTCATTATAAGTATATTGTTTATCATTCCCATTTTTCATATTCTTTTTTTTTTCTTTTCATCTTTTAGTAGTTGAATATAGTTGTGCATAGAATTCCAGGTTTTTATTGACTCAGTAATTCAATTGGTTTGGTTTGATGCTTTTGTTTTTGATCTTTGAAATGTAGCTGAATGTTTAAATACTCTCTGACATCAGTGTCTTTGTAAAACTTTGTATCTATGTGTCTGTAAGTGTCCTTCATACATAAATGAAAACTTGACTGTTTTTGGAAGCTTGACTTTTTAATTAATATCTCTGATTCACATTTCTTAAATTCACAATTATTTAGCTACTGATAGTTTAATTTCTGATATTTGTTTAAGTTTCAATATATATTTTTTAAAGATTACTTATTTATGCATATAGAGCTGGGGTACAGGCCAAAGGTGCAGAGTGGTGAGAGGATTCACCAGAGAGAGTAGGGAGCAGAACAGACTGACTGACTAAGTATACTGCTAAGGGGAACAGCAAGCAGGTTAGGAGAGGTCTGCCCCGCCATGTGGAACACCTCCGGGATGGGCAGGGATCAAACTCATACTGAAGAGGATTTAGATGCTTAGTGCTATGCTTTAACCCACTGCACCACCAGGGAGGGCCCATTTCAATAAAATTCTAAAGGGAAAAATATCTAGAATAATTTGAATTGAAAACAAAATGTCAATTTTATGTGTAATAACCAATTCTCTGTCAATCACTTTACTTTGAGAATGTTTGGAATATACATGTTCTCCCCCACCCCCCAAAAAAATCAGAGTTTATTGAATATCAGGCTAACCCAAAATACTTTTACAATGTTTAATTATAAAGTAAATAACATTTAGAACATAGTATCACTGGTTTCCATTTTTCTCACTTTTAAAATGATGATGATAACAACAATAATCTGTACTTCATTCTTTATTATGAGAATTAAATGAGTGTCTAGAAATTGTATATTTTGAATTTCAGTAAGACCACTAGAATAAGTGGTCTTATTAATTTATCATAGCATAAAAAGAGATGAATGTAG
>NW_004567111.1:31670372-31708822 GCF_000260355.1 Condylura cristata
CAGGGAGGGCCTGAAATAAGTTTTATGTGCTTACTTCTCGTATTTCTCTTCTCTTTTTGAATACCCTACCACTTTTATAACTATAGCTTTGAAGTGTAATTATCAGTCTGGTAGTGTGATATCTTCTTTTTTGTCAAAGCTCCTTTGATGTTAGTACTCACTTAGTTTTATATAAAATTCAGTAATGTTTTCTTTATTTAGTTGAAGAATGCTCTTGGAACTTTCACACAACTTTCACTGAATTGTTGTGAACATTTACACATCTTGGGGTAAGATAAATATTCTTCTAATTCATGAGAATGAATTACCATTCCATTTCATTCATATTTTTATTTAAAATTCAATCATTTAATAAGAAAACACTTTTAGATTTTAGAATATTAAATTGATAGATTTTTATTACTTGCACATGAGTATAATGTAAAAAGGATCAAAATATATCCTAGACTATTATAAAACAATAAAAGTAATCATCAAAACCACATATATAACTAAATAAATATATATGTATGAATTAGTTGATTTACAAATAAAGGCCATCTGAATCTGTCATTAGTGGCAAATCAATCTAATTACAACCTTTTTAAAAAGTTAATTAAGAAGTTCAAAACATGATTTAGAAACATTTTGAGCAGATCCAAAATTTAACAAGTCTTTTTTCTTGAATGACATGTGACATTTAAATGAAAAAAAAAAAAAAGGTCAAACTTGCTTGTACAATTAAGAGACAAAGCATTTTGCATGGAATAAAAAGATAAAATCACTTGTCTTTAGAGCTGGTCACGTTTAAATTTGAAAACCATTTCTCCAAAGTGCTAAACTTAGGTCTACTTAACTTTTCATGTTTAAAGAAAAAAATTGTAAGATACCTTCAAATGATTTTAAGCCATTACAAAATCAAAACAGTTCTCCACTCTTCCCCAGTAGTTCGTACCCAGGAGGTATTTTGCATTTCCATCTTGGCAAGTTAAAGGCAATTTTCAGAATTATTTCTTTCAGGAAGAATTCTAGATGAAACTTTAATAGGTCAGGAAGGAATTAAAATCTATCAGTGTTCTTAGATTCTGTTCTGCAATATGACCCTTTCATACAACTGTTAAAAAATTTCAAATATCCTGAATATGCATTATGATTCAATTAATATTTTTTGCACTACTGAGTTTATTAAAAAATTGCAACTGTATTAACTCATTATTTTCAGGAAAACAGGAAACTTACTCCCTAGTTTTAAATATATACTATATATATTTTATATATATATATATATGACCTAAAGAGGTCCACTAAGAAAAAATTTATCTCAGTATTTTTTTTAAAAATTCATTTATGCATACAGAACTGAGGTACAGGCCAGAGGTGAAGGGGCTGTGGGAGGATTCACCAGAGACAGATGGGGGAGCAGAACAGGCAGATCAATGAGATACACTGCTGAGGGGAGCAGCGGGCGGATCATGCTACGCCATGTTGATCACCTCCAGGGCTGGGGATTGAACTTGCACTGAAGCAGCTGCAGCCAGCTTGCAGAGCTGCATCCTAACCCGTCGCACCACCAGGGTGGGCCCTATCCCAGTTTTATTAAATTTCACATTTTATCATGAGTGGAAGAGAAACGAATGGAAAGTTTTGAACATAGAATACACTTTGGTGAATTAAACTGTTACCTATGATTGGATAATAAATGAAACCAAATCAACAACCATGAACTATTTTTCATGATTTTGCAATCGACTGTGCTTAGTATAGCTATTATATTACTCCAGATCCTCCAGGATGAGATTATTTATGCGAATGAGTCAGTTGAGCTGAGTTGTAATCCACACCTCAATTCACGTGTCTTGTAACAATTCAGCCCTGGCACCACCTCTTTCACTGTGTGGCATCGAGCCTCCATAATGAAGGTGCAGAAACAGCCAGTTCCTTTAAAGTATGGAAGCAGCTATCCAAAGTACCGTATTGCTTTATTTTTTTGAAACTAAGTCTCAGGCCTCTCCGGTGGCACAAGGGGTCTCAGTAGCATGAAGCTATCAGCAGCCACTGCAACACATGTTCAAACCTGCGGCAGGGAGCTGACCCAATAGGAGCAGCAGACTTCTGTCTCATCTGCTGTTCTCCTCAACAGAGTATTTCAGTAGATCTGCCTGGTTTGCTCCCCACTTACCCTGGTGAATCCTCTCATCACTGTATCTCTGGCCTATAGCCAGTTCTTGCATGCATAAGTAAATGAAAAAAACAAACAAACAGATAATAAGTCTCCCTGAGGTTCCATTTCTGTTAAGTGGTGACATGCATGTGACAAAGGAAGGCGCTGGATGGCATATGACAGGGCATAGGTCATAAGCTAATTTAAAAATATGGAAGAAAGTTGCTATATTTACCTTAGTTATTTTGTTCAATTTACAATTATTTTTCTTTACAGTCCTGACATGAATAATGAACAAAATATAGCTATATTTATGCTTTTAATAACATTCACTTTATGTAAACATTTAGTTAAAAATGAAAAGATATAAAGAAGGAATTCATCAGTTACTTGCGCATTACATCATAATGATGTTAATTGGTTTTCAATTCAATATAATGCAATTAAAATAAAATATAGTGATATAATAGTTATTTTATTCTTTGTCACTTATAACAACAGTCATATTTAAACATTTTATTAAGTAATGTAAAACATATAGAAAATCAATAAAATCACAATATTTTATCTGTTTTCAATAAATATTATGAATCTATTATGGAGTGACCTATATTCATAATTTAAAGTGA
This sequence comes from Condylura cristata, assembly GCF_000260355.1. Lineage (NCBI taxonomy): Eukaryota > Metazoa > Chordata > Mammalia > Eulipotyphla > Talpidae > Condylura > Condylura cristata. The sequence continues at coordinate 31,673,142 of NW_004567111.1, forward strand.
AAAGTGACCATTTTTTTTTAACAAGCACATTGTTAAAAACTTAATACAAGTTTAAATAAAAACCTAACTGTAGGAAAGGCAAAAAACAAAACCAAACAAGAAGTACTAGCAATTTCCTCTTATAATATACCTCTATAGTTACTCTCCTTATTTCTGGATCTCCTTATTTTCACTTCTAGAGACAAAGCTTCTGGATGTCTGTCACTGAAGGCATCATAATGATGCATAAGTGTGGATCCCAGTTGATGTGTAGAAGCATAAGAAAGTGACACTCTTGTGCCTGAGCAAGCACAAGAAGAATATTATCCTAGATGAGGGTATGAAGATTACAGGAGATGACATGGACACGATGCTATGCAATCCTTTGTTATCTTTGCCAAGAGGCTGCCAGAAAAGGACTGCTACTGAGTCCCCTATGATGCAAGAAATCAAGAAGATATAGTAGAATGAGTTAGTGTTTAATTTCTGGGTTCCCAGTTATGTACATATTAAAGGAAAATTATATAAGCCAGTTCGCAAAATGCCATAAAGAAGATCTATTGGTAGCCACTGCACCACGAGTTTGATCCCCACCCTGGGAGGTGATCCACATGGAGTGCAGTAGACCTCACCTGTCTCTCCCACTGCTCCCCTCGGCAATGCATTTCCATCAATTTGCCCGTTCCATTCCCTATTCTGTCTCTGTTGAATCCTCTCACTCCCTGCACCTTTGGCCTGTATTCAGTTTTTGTATTCATAAATAAATAAATATTAAAAAAAAAAAGCTGAAAGGGATCAGGCATGAATTACGAGCACACTACTCCATCCTAATGGGGAGGCTGGGTGACAGCACCCTTATCTCCCTGAAGGGCAGAGCTTTGTGACATCTACCAACCCCCAGTCATCTACTTGCAACTTCTGGTAGCTCCTGACCCGTCCAAGGTAGGGTTCAGCTTGTCCCTTTCTGCCAGATATCAGAGGCAGGTATAGGGCAATCCTTTCACCCAGTTGCCAAACAGTTTACCAACTCCTGGACCTTCACTCTCCTTCCCTCTGTGACAATCTGGCCTTTCCTTGCTTTTTAATCTACAGATTTCTCTTTGGTTGTAGCAGACCAACTCATGCCAAGGATTCCTAGCTTGAGGAGGGACTACAGTATTTAAGGACACCTGATAGCAACAGTGACTCTGCTTTTCCTTTTAGCTCTGTGTATTGACATGGCTGATCCCATGCTGCCTGGTCCCTTCCCTTTCCTCTTGCTTGTGGATATTCATAGAAGCAGAACCATAAGGGACCTTCAATTAAAATAAATAAATGCATAAGATAATCGAAAGACACTTGTACACCCATAAATGCACCTCTAAAGCAATATAAACTTAGGAGCTGATATAAGCCACCTAGAGAAGGTCTAGATTCTGTGACTCTGGTTTTCTGACCTTTCTCTAGATTTTGGCATCTCTCACTATAGATCCTGCCTAAAGAAGCCATAAAGCTACAAGCACCATAAATTACAGCAAGTTCCAGGCCTTGAACACCACCACTATTGCAGGTGAACAGAACCCCTCTAAGTGACTAATTCATTTCCAATAATTATTTAGTATGTAGTTAAATAATGATCTACTTTCTTTTTCTCTCTTTACTTGTGGCAATCCAAGAAACTTCCTTTTTCTGTATGATAATTGCTTCACTGTTATAGATTAACTGCCCTTATATGTGGGCATATTCTTGGGAATCTGATCTATTTCATGGGTCTGTATTTCTGTTTTTGTTCCAGCACCATACTATTTTGATTTTTATTGCTTTGTGGTATCCTTGGAAGTTAGAGGGCAGGATACCTCCATTGTCCTTTCCTCTAAGGAATACTTTCACCATTTGTGGTCTTTTTGGGTTTATACAGATTTTATAATTATCTGTTTAATTTCCTTGAACACTGTCATTGGGATTTTAACAGGTACTGCATTGAATCCGTAAATTAATTTAGGTAATATGACAAATTTAACAGTTTCTATCCTTTCAACCCAGGATGGATTATCTCTCTGATTCTTTGTGTTTGCTTTTATTTCTTTAACAAGCACTTATAGTTTTCACTCTATAGGTTCCTCAATTCCTTTATTAAGTTTACTTGGGGTTGACAAATTGGCCAATAGGAGAAGGTGGCTTAAAAAAAGAAAACTCTCATGGCAGATGATTTCCATTTATATCATGGTTTAAGAAATATTTTCTTGGGTAAATGAAGTATTATATCATTTAATGCTATGGTAAAAGAATCACTGTTGCTTTTTAATGATACAGTCATATGACGGGTCTTAAGTTTCTAGGATACATCTAAAACAATGGCACTAAGGTGAAAAGAATTATATTCCTAATCTAAGAATACAAAGAAAGTCCTTGTGGTAAGAGAGTAGTAAGTATGGAGATGGGGATTATGAGGGATAATGAGAGAGATGATGAAAATAATTACCCTATTCTAAGTGGTAATGAGTATAAGTTTCTCTCCAAATTAAAAAAGTGAATTTGAACATGGGAAATGACATGAGATGACTGACATTTTAAATTACATATCTGGTCAATATGATTGTTTGACACAAACAAGCACAGACTTATTAAGAGGATTTTTCTTCTCTCAAGGTAAATTTAGTAGTGTTTTGAATGAATTATATATATATATATATATATAGATGTATAATGGATGCCCTTCCCTACTAAGGCAAAGTTACTACTTAGTGCCAGGAAAAATGCTAGGAAAAAGGAGAACCATGTTTTATGGAGAACGAGTAAGTAAAAACATGGCTACCTATATTGGATATATAAAAATGTAGTAGCCCAAACATAAAGGAGGCATATTAGACATAGATTTTAACTCCCCTTCAATTCTAAAGAATGGGAAAAAGCACAATATTTACTTAGACAGCAGGGCTTTGTTTGCTCTGTACACAAGGCTATATTGTTCCTCAATGGAAAATTTTCTTGGGAGAAATTAGAGAGGTTACTCAAATTGTGGATGACATTTCATTTAAAATGAAGATGAGGTGTTGAAATGCCATGAACTAGCTTTATAAAATGAAGGTGAAATCAATCTGCAAAGTCTTTATAAGTTTTGAGTGCATCATGGTATAAGATTTCAAATCTCCTCTAGTAATATATAAGAACATGTAAAAGATCATTTCCCATCTTCACTACCAGATTCAACACTATCCTGTCATTTAAAACTCAACGTTGAACGACAACAAAAATATTCTAATGAATGATAAGTAGGAGCAGTTGGGCAAAGATGAATGATAACCAAACATCCCTTGATCATTTGCTCCCACTGAAAACTTCCTGAGGTTACACTGTCTCCAAGATGATTTTATTCACTTCTCACAGTTGAATAAATTTACCTCAGGTACTTATTTTGTCGTCCTTTGTAACCTTCTCAATTGTTATTTTTCTTGCCCTCAGGATAAGGAGACAAGAACTTACTTAATGATAAGTATAAGTGAGTTATATTTAAACACAAGAAAACCCATAAACTGTCAAATAAAATTTAACTTAATAATAAACCTGTAAAATTTTTGCTTGTTCAAAGTGTTTTTAGAATATTCTTTAAAACATAAATCTATTCCCACTTCTTAAAATATCCTTGTTTCTATTCAAACATTAGTATTCAGGATATATTTAAAATTTTGTGTTTGTTTTCATTCAATCTATTATGTTTGCTCAAGAAATAAGTAAAGATAACAAATCAAAGTCCTTGGTGACTACATTTCAATAGTGTTGTTTACTATATTAAAAACACAAATGCATGTTTAGTTATAACTACTTTGCACAAGCTTTCATACACAATACAGTTTTATGGGCAATTTTAAACAAAAATTATACACTAATGATTTTAAAATACACTATTTTCATTTTTCTGTCATTCTATTTTTTTCTATATAGTTTATATATAAAATTGTTATGCTTCATGTTTGGTCTCCTAGTGATACAATTTTCTACAAGACAGTAGGAGCCCAACTTCACAGTAGTAGAAGAACAGAGCAACATATGGTCAGACACATTCATGCTGGGCAAAGGACAGCTTAACTGTGTGAGGAACAGAATAGATGGACAATTTGAGCTATGGTTTAGTCCTGAGTTTTCAAAAGTGAAAAGACGAGATTCACTGAATACAAATACAGAGAAGCAATAAATTAAGTTGTGCTGAAGGAATGTACCATATTAGTCATTTGTTCATCAGATTTTTTTTTCCTATTGTCTCCACTAATTTTCTGAAGCTGGCATTTTCAGAAAAATTTTAGCTTTTTCCACACACCTTATTTTAAAACTATTAGAGAGTATTGGTAATTAATTCGGTATTTTTTATTGATATTTCTTATGGAGAATAACAAGCACTGGGAAACAACTCTATTTTGCAATTACTGTATTTTAAAAGCCTCATATAAGCAATGTATTTTAATGATTTATTTATCCATGAATATAAGAGCTGAAGTGTAGGAAGAGATAAAGAGGGTGAGAAGATTCACCTGAGACAGAGTGGGGAGGAAAACAGGTGGATCAACTGAAATACATTGCTGAGGTGAGCAGTGGGCAAGACAGGAAAGGTCTGCTGTGCCAAGAGAGTCACTTCCTTGGCTGGAATAGAACTTATGCATCAGTGGTGTGGATAGCTCATAGTGCTGCGTCTTAACCCCTTGTGCTACCAGGGAAGCCCCATAAGCTATATTTTTATAGTAGGCTAAATAAAAATTATATATTACAAAATGCTGTATGAAATTGTAGTCATAAAAGTTGCAAAAATACTGATAGAATTTTCTGTTGGGGCAGATTTAAACAATTAATTAAACAAAGGTTAACATATCAGCTACCATGGAATAATTTTAATACACATTTTACATTTAATTTTCATATTTAATCCTACCAGTGATCCCAAAAGTATGTATAAATCAGTTCACCTTTTAAATAAAACTGATTAAATGATGCTAGATGTCTTATCCAAGTCACTAAAGGAGATTATATTCACATTTAGAACTGTATGACTCCAAAGTCACTAATTTCCTTCTATGCGATATTACTTCTTAGATTACAGTGATGTCTACAGGGACATTTTCATGATATTTTCTTTTGAAGGTGATACCTCTCAAATAATCCGTTTGTGTGTGCATTTGTGTGTGTATAATGTATACATGGACATATCTTTTTTTTATCTGTATCATGGAAATTAAGAAATATTTCAGTTTGTGAACTGTTTCTAACAGAGGCAGAATTTACTATAACATTGTGGCAAATGTAATGATTATCATGATAAAAGTTCTTTGCATGGTGAATAAAATGCTTTCAATGTCCTATTTTCCTAATCTGGGTCATAGCTGACACTATACAAAAAGATAAAGTAATGACAATATGAAAATAGTATGATGATAATAGTATATAGAATTATGTATTTGAATATTTACATTGCTTAGCCTTTGTGTAGTTAGTGGCAGTTATTTACATAAATGAATCATTATATTTTACCACAAGGAATTCTAATAATATTCCTGGTGACCTGTGTTCTTAGAAAATAATTTGGTCCACTCAACTTTCTTAGTCATTGTTTCCTACTTCCATTTTCCATTACAAATTGTGAAATAAAGTGAGAATAATTAATTAATTGGACAAAAAAACATTTGCAAGTAAAAAAGTTTATATCTGTATAATTAATTTGACAGTGAAGCCTATTTTCCTTAGAGTGAGAATAATTTCCTCTTCTACATTCTCAAATGATTTGACAAAGACTGGCAGATGAACAAAGGAATAGACCAGAAAATCATCCCATTTTTCTCTACCTCATATGCAAACACTTGAGAAGCCTATTTAAAATCTCCTCCTAGAGACAGAAACAATGTCAACTGAAATGAATGGGAACACTGAGATCTTTACTTCTAAAAGATTAAGAATCCGTCAAAGGTAATTCTGATTGTTCATGTTACTTTGAATGCAATCTATTTCCCCACAGTAGGGAAAGAGACATAAGCTGCATTAAAGAATCGTGGAATGAATACAATGGATAGATGCGCATTGCCAACCTTCTAACTCTCCTAGTGGCTTTTAACAAAGATCTAAGGGTGTCTCAGCATCCTTGACGAATACCAGACAGCAGAGCTTGCAGCCTAGAAGCCTACTCAGCAGAGCTGGGCCTGTTGGACACTGATGAGAGTTGGCAGGAGAAAGCAGCAGGCAGTGTAAATAAGCAAATTAGAACAGTCTGGCATCGAACAATTACCAAAGATGTGTTAATCACTCCCTCTTCATTTTTCCTGAGTTCTGCAACCCATGAAATTAATACACCAGTATTTAGAGAGAGAATCTAGTTTCAGAAATAGTGAATGAAGCTAGCCTATGGGAGAATTTACCTTAACACTTCACTCAGTTCCCCTACTTTTCTTATGAGGTATTAATATTACCATTGACATCGTCTAAGAAATTGCAACCAAAGGAGGTGCTGTCCACAGTTAATACACAAAACTGCCTGTGTTATCAAAAGTCATGAGAATAATGTTGATTTATTCATAAATGAAACTTTTCCTTCTACCTCAGGCTTCAATATTTTTTTCTTCCTTTAATAAGATAAAGTACCTGTATCTCTAGATGTTTAGAGAGACTGGGTTGTAGAAAACAACTTCCCTTCCTTTCCTTTTTCCATGTCCCCAGAAGTATCTTATGCCTTTAGGTTATTGTCAGATATGTACCAATTACTATTCTTTTAAAGAAATTCCTCTGCCTTGGAAGGTAACAGCTACCTTTTGCAGGTTTTTGGTTGGTGTTTTAAATTTTATTTCAACTCATGTAATCTTTCTAATAATCTTATCACTACTCCTACACTACAAATGAGACAATGTGGCACAGGATAATTTGAATAAGATAATATAGAAAGCTGTGACTTAGGTCTAAATCAGCCCATTCATTAATGATACTAAGTGCATGATTTTAATCACGCTAATTTCATGTTTTTTTTTTTTTAAGTTTGCCACTACTGAGCATTTTTTCATTATTTAATTTCAACTTGCCCTGTCTATGGTAATATAGGTTAAGCTGATTCCAAAGACATTATGATTTTGTAGTTTTCCAACTTTAAATTAATACCCAGGTTGTGTTTTACCAGTCTCTTTATGATGGATGCTGTGAACTGCTTGTAAGTCTTGACCAAATCAGCACTAATCACCAAAGGCAAATCATACACTTCTCTACTCATTGTATATGGATCCTGGGGCTGCCATAACAAATTACAAAAAACTCAGTGGCTTAAAACACTTTTTTTTTTTTTACAATTATTCACAGATGCTTTATTAGTTAAGAACCCCAGACTGGAAACTACCCAAATATCTACTGCCGAATGGACAAAAAATAATGATAGCATATCCAGGCAGTGTAATAATAGCAACAATAAACATAAACCAACTACTGAAGTATAATACTAGATAGAGTCAAAATAGTTATGATTAGTAAAGGCCAGAGACCTCACTCCCAAAAGAGGATATGCTGTTTCTGTTTTTATAAAATTCTAGAATATACTCCCTGTTGTTTGTGAGTTATTAGAAAAAGGTTTAAAGAGAACTGATAGGAAATAATCAAAAAGGAACCCAAGGAAGGTTTTGACAATGGATACATTCACAATCTTGATTGTGGTGATGGCTTCACAGGTATATACATAAAGTTAAACATAACACATCCTACATTTTATTATATGTAAAATTTATCTCATGTCAAGCATAGCTCAATAAAGCTATTAAGTACTAAATGTTCCCTGTACAAATCTTATTTACCTCTTAAGAAGATAAACTTGCCAGCTATTTTGTTTCTGTTCTATCCCTCTCCCCACAATTTTGGAGGATGAGCCCTGCCTGCAAGCATGGGAATGCTGGCTAGATGTCTACTGTAAGGGCTGGGTTTCCTGCCTACACAGGAATCCACAAATCTTGAAGTTATTTATTCTGACCATGGTCTTGGCCACAGAAGATTTTTAGCCCACATGGACAAAACCGCATGTCCATTTGTAGATGTCTCTTTTAAAGAGACATAAAATGTGTCTTTTGCCATCATTTCACTCCATTATCCCAGTGTCTCTATCAATTCTAATTCTTAACCTTTTCCTGTTTATCTCCTAGTCAATGACACTCAGAAGTCTAAACAAAGTGTCAGTGGAATAAATTTCTTCTGGATGCAATATGGGAGAACACATCTTTGCTTCTTAATTTATGGCAATTCCAGGAAGTTCTTGATTTATGGCTGTATAGTGCCAATGGTTGCTTCTATCTTCACACAACTTTCTCTTTTGTGTATCTCTGTGGCTCAAATATCCCTCTGTCTTCTCATAGGGAACTCTAATTGTATTTGCAGCATCTTAAATTCAGAATGATTTTATCTTGAGAGCCCTGTCATAATTACATTTAGTTAAGACCCTTTTTCCAAACAAGGTCATATTTACAGGTTACTGGGTTAAGACTTGGACATAGCTATTTTGGGATCACAATTATATTGATTATTTTCATCTAATATTTTATCAAATCACATAATTTTAAATTAAAATCCATAATTTCTTTATTTATTAGTTTTGCTCTGTATTGTCAATTCCCCCTTGATAGAATTTAAATATGTAAGTGAATATTTTTTGCTTATTTTGTTTTATGAAAAAAATCAAGTTCCTAGAATAAAATAACTTACTAATTTATTTTTATTTTTTATCTTTTTACATCATTCTTCATTTTGTGCATTTTTTCATCTCAGTTGTAATCCCCATGGTCTTTATATCACCAATACACCCTTGTTCAAGCACCACAGTCCAATGCACTCTTCCCACCTCAGTCCTGATCCCATTCCCCTTTCTGCCCCCATAAAATATCTCTAGTTTATAGTTGTTCATGTTTTTCATTTTTGCTCTATTACATTTGTTTCTCTCTCGCACTCTTTTTCCCCCTGATCCCTTATGCTCCTGCTTTGAGTGAAACCATCTGGTATTTTTCTTTTTCTTTCTGGCTTATTTCACTAAGCATGATCCCTTCCAGCTCCATCCATGCTGCTGCAAAAGGCATGAGTTTATCTTTTTTGATTGATTAGTATTATTCCATTGTGTATATGTACCACATCCTTTCAATCCAGTCATCTATTTTGGGGCATTTGGGTTGATTCTACATCTTCCCTATTGTAAATAGAGCAGCAGAAACATGAGGTACAGGTATCCTTTTGAATTGATGTTTTTGTGTCCTTTGGCTAGATACCTAGGAGTGGGATTGCTGGGTCATCTATTTTTAGCCTTTTGAGAAACCTACAAACAGCTTTCCAGAATGGCAGTTGCTTGCATTCCCACCAGCAGTGCAGAGTTCCTTTTTCTCCACATACTCGCTAACATTTGTTGTTGCTAGTTATTTTCATATGTGCCATTCTCAGTGGTGTGAGATGGTACCTCGTTGTGGTTTTAATTTGCATCTCCCTTATTACAAGTGATGGTGAACATTTTTTCATATGCCTGCTGGCCATCTGCATTTCTTTTTTGGAGAAATGTCTGTAACTCTTCTGCACATTTTTTGATGGGGTTGTTCACTTTATATTTGTTGAGTTTCATCAGCTCTTTGTGTACTTCTGTGATCAGTCCTTTGTCATTAGTATTGTTTGCAAATATTTTCTCCCAATCAGTGGGGTATCTCTTTGTTTTGTGTACTGTCTCTCTTGCTGTACAAAAGCTCTCTAACTTGTAGTCCCAGCTGTTTATCCTTTCCTTCACTATCCTTGCTTTGGGTGATGTATCTTTAAACATATTATGGAGGTGTATGTCACACAGATTTTCTATTAATACATACTTAGAAAACATATTTAAATCTAAGAGTAAAATGCAGGCATTAAAACCACATAGATGGGCCCTCCCTGGTGGCACAGCAGGTTAAAGCACTACACTAAGAAGCTTAAACCACTTCCCGCCTGCCCCGGAGGAGATCCACATGGAGAGGCAGACCTCTCCTGACCCGCCCACTGCTTCCCTCAGCAGTGTACTTCATCGATCTACCTGTTCTGCTCCCCACTCTGTCTCTGGTGAATCCTCTCACCCTCCACATCTCTGGCCTGTACCCCAGTTCTCTTTGAATAAATGAATAAATCTTTAAAAAAAACACACATAGAAATTTTATTTATTAATTGGAATATATATGCTGCTTCTTTCAAACTTTTTCACATCTTTATCAGCTCTGTATATTCCTAGCAGATTCACAAATTTTCTACTATACTACTACAAAACACTGATATTAGGGGACAATAATGAAAGGAGCTAAGATTATACTTGCAAAGAATACTTAACTTTTCTAAGAGAGAGATGTCATGTTTACTGATTCTAGAATTATTTGGGGGCACCTGTTATGAATTAAATCTTGTTCTGCATTTAGGACCAGTCAGAAAATAGATGCAAACAGTAGGATAAAATATTTCTTTGAAAATACAGTAGTTACATGGAGAATTTTAAAAGTTTTAAAAAGTATGCTTTAGTGAAATAAGTCAGATAAAGACAATGTATGATACTACACCCACATGCAATATACAAAGAAACAAAACAAACAAATGAACCAACCAACCAACCAAAAATAAACTTTAGATTATAAAGCCAAATTAGTGGTTACCAGAAGGAAAGTGGGTAAGGGGGGTTGGTAAACCAGGTAGGAGGGGACAATGTTTTGTGAGTGAAAGATTTGGGCATTCAGGGGTGAACAGAAAGTAGTGTATACAGATGATAATTTATAATATGTATGGCTGAAATTTATATAATATTATAAAGCAATGTTATATCAACAAATGAACTAGAAAGAAAAAATAAATCAATATAAATTATTTTAGCTGGTGATCAACAAAAAAATAATAGAGGGAATCTGGCTATTCTAATAGTTAACCCCAACCCATAACATTGTGTACAGTTCATCAACTCATTCAAAACATTTGTTGAACAATTTTTATATGATATATATTTTTACAAATGCAAGGTACAGATGACAAAATAGGTTAGCTATTGTCACCTTTAATCATTTTAAGTTATAATTGAAGAGAAGAGAGGAAATAAGTTGTAGAGAACCATAGGTCGTGAATAAATGTTGAGATAAAAAATAGAGCAAGATCAGGATACAAAATGTGAACATAAGGGAGAATATTATAAATTCAGTATTGACAGGGAAATCATGTATTTTCTATTTACAATCCCTTTAAAATATGCAATAGAAATATCTGTCACTGATTTTATTTAGTAATAGTGAAATTTGAAAAAAAAACTATATAAAGATTGTGAAAATACTATAATCTGAACATAATTATTGAGTCAATACAAAGACCTATGTATGTGGATGCAGTATAGTTAAAAAAATACAGCACATTTATCATGACAAAATATTTACAAAATGTTGCACATTTTTCTTAATTGGAATGAGGATCGCTCATGCTTGTTCTTTGGAATGATAAGCGAACAATTCCACTGTATTAAGTCACACATGAAAAGAGATATTAGAGAAGATGAACTTATTTCAAGGTGATTTTATGTTATACTCTTGTTTGACAAGAATGGGAATCTCAAAAGAAGAAAAATTAGATGCATGTGCTAAGTAAGGATTTCTAGTCCCTAATTTCATCCATTTACAGTACCTTGGAAGCATTTGTTGACAGTGTTAAATCAAAAGAGTGACCAAAGAGATGATGGATAGTGTTTTTTCAAGAAGAAAATGGCAGTTACATTAGGATTATTTTCAAAGTATGTCACAATAATGTATGATTATTTGTTCAAAAAGCAAAAAACATAACTATTATTTTCAAAGTACTCCATTCATATGAAATTGCAAAATGTACTAAATAAGCATTCATTGAGGATAGAGTATAAAAGTTCTACTGACAAGTTAGAAATAGACATAAAATAGAAAACGATGTATCTTTGTTTCAGTAAGCATCTAATGTAGCTGACGTGACAAAAATATATCCATGCATAATTTGTGTTTGTTTTTGAAACTTTCTATTGATCTTAAAATGTCCATACTGAAAACATAACTATATATTTACATTAATTTTCACAAAGTGAGAATATCCTTGTCATTAGCAGATATATGCCATCCACAGACTTACTAAAAAAGACCTAGCAGTGCACCAGGAATCACCTTCCTGCACATCTGCAGTTAGTAATTCCCCCACAATTAACTGTGATGATTTTTTAAAAAATTCTGCTAGTTTTGCCTGAATACACTATGTAAATAGAATTGCACTACATTTATTCTAAAGTTACTCTTTAACACAGTTTGTGAGATTTATATTCATAACTGTATACTGTTCTAGATTTTTCAGTTGCATCTTGCACAGTATTTTTGAGAGTAATAATATTTTTCTCATTTTTATTATTTTGACATTTGTGTAGTTTCCAGTTTGAGATAATGCAAAGGGTACTGCTAAGATCATTCTAGTTTGTAGCTTCATGAATGTATTAACATATTTTCATGGGCTTATCTCTATAAGATATCACCTGTCATTTTATGCATGGATATAGCTGAAGTAAATATTGTCAAATACTCGTCCTAAAGTTGATTCATTGATTTGAATAACATCTGTGTTATATCAGAGATCACTGTTCCATATCCCTGAAAATACTCAGTAATTCCCTGCCCCTCCAAACCCTATCTTTAGGGGTCTTTGCATTAACCAAGATAAGACACTTTAACAGTGTTATTTCTTCAAGACCCTTCACTAAAAATCACATGCTCTCAATTTAGATATTTTTAATATAATCTCAAATGTTTCCCGTCCCTCACTGAGAAGTAATGTAGGATCATTTAGCAAATTTAGTAAATGGAAGAAAATGAAAAGATGGAACATGCCATGATCAAAACAGGATACATCACTGCTCTCTTTTCTATGCCATTTACTTCAGTTCTTTATCACTGGGGATGGTCCCAAAATCCTTGAAGCAAGCAATTCAAAAATAATCTGGGTCTTTCCCTCTCTTTAATAGGGTACTAAGAGAGTAGTATATTCAATTAGCACTGGTAAGTTTCACTCTTCATTCTCTATCACAGATTTTCCAAATTTTTAGCTTGCATTTTCAAATTTGTGAAACATGTCTGTTTTAGAGTTATATGCTATTTTAAAATTCAGTCTGAATAAACTTAATTTACAGTTATTATAATATTAATATTATTGCAATTGTCATTTGCATCTTATTTAGGGATGCACATATCAAGTCAAGACGATGTTTATGGGACTTCTAGAACTTTGTTAGTTTTCTTTCACTGGTAATACTAACCAAGTTTTACTTTGGTTTTAAATTTTACTCTAATTGCCTTTTTTATATGATGTGACAGAAAAATCACTTCACTTTATTTTTTCAATGTAGACATTTAATTGATGGAGGGCCAGATATTGAAAATATATTCTTTCCAAATTGTATGGCAAAGACATTTTATGCAATAAAGGATCATGTAAATGTGGGTCTTTTTATAAACCCCTTAATATTATTTGCCTGTGTCTTTACTTTCATCATTATTATTTTGTTTTATTACATAAATAATGAATAAACTTATATATATATATTATTCTAGTTTTTATTTTGTTTTTCCCTATTTGATATTATCTGGGATACATTTGGGTCTTTAGATTTCTAATTAAAATTTAGAACAGCTTTTGAATTTCCACAAAATCTGTTAATGTTTTGATTGGCATTTCATAAACTCTATAGATAAATCTTTCTGAAAACAAGTTTTATATTCTTTATAATTTATTTTGGCATAGAAAATTTTAAGTTAAGTATATTTTTTCAGTTGACTATTTTTTTTTCTGTCTAAGTGCTTTGTCCTCAGAATTTAACCATTGATCTTCTTATTGCTTTGTTGATATGACATTTATTGCTGACTCACTTTATCATTTTTCTCTTTGCCCAAAGGTTTTGACAGATTGATATAATGTACTTAGTTTTGACTTCCCTTGCAGTTCTCTTTATGGCAGCACTCCTATATTTTTAAAATCTGATTATTTTGGAAGTATTGCATTCATTATTTTATTTAACAAAAATATTCTGTTCCATTCACTGTTTCTCTCCCTCTGGGACACTCAGATACATTTATAATAGATATGTTGTTTATGCTAATTACTCAATTGATAATTATTATTTTTCTTGTTTCTGTTCCCAAAACAAGTCTATTGCTATGTGTTGGAATATATTGCTTTCTTAATTAAAGATAGTTTTTTTTTTCTTTTCTGAAATTCTTACATGATTATATGGATTCTAATCAATTGGTAAATTATTTAAATTCTATTATGATTTTTCCATCTCTATATCCAGATTATTGAATTATATATTAAAATTATGTAATAAACATTATTTCTTAACTCCAATATTTGGAGCATCTCCAGTCATGTTTCTATGATCTGTTGTTAATAATTTTGGTAATTTAGTTTCATCTTCTGACACCTAGTAATTCGACTGAATTTTGTGCATTGAACTAGTAGACACTATTCATCATTATCATTTTTTTATCATAGGAAGGTCACCTTTTCTTTCACTAGAAAGAAAAAACTTGGGTATTCTAATCACTGCAAAGCAATCAGGAATTAAACTCCATCAAAAGCTGAAATTCTGGAAAAGCTTATTTTGTGCCTGATTTGCCTCTATTTCTAATGCTAGATCTCAAGCATTTTCATATGGATGTCTTTTAAAAACAATAGCTTTTAGAGACTCTTACTCTCATGACATCTGTGTTCTTAGTAGCAATATTCCACTCAGCTTTTCAGAAATTCTAAGCTTGCATTTTCACAGAATTAGATTTAGGCAATTCTTAAGAAGATCACCTGTTTGGATCCTCTCATTTTCCATTCTTTCTCTTCATCCACATGTTTCTGAATAAATCTCTCTTCTTTTATATCAATAGCCAATTTCCCTTAACAAGGGAGATGTCATATGCTCAGCATCATAAACATATCATCAAATTCTTAGAGAAAAAAAAAACAACGACATATGTGTGTGTGTGTGTGTGTGTGTGTGTGTGTGTGTGTTAAATTCATCTCTCTAGGATTCTGTTTTTGGTAGACTGTCTTTCATATCCTGTTGTTCTGATGGTTCTCTAAAGCTTCTGAACTTTTAATTTCTTCATTTTATTTTGTTTTACTAGTTGCTCTGCATAGAAGCAAAGATCACCTGCTCTATTTTATCTGTTTGGCAAGTTTAGTTTCATTGATTGCATCATGGGCTTTCCTTCATCATCTCTCACTGTAACCATAATTCTGTCTTGAAACTTTGAGGTTCATTTCATAATTTGGGATAATCCATGTGTTTCTATCCTTGTCCTCACTCTGAGAGTAGTTTTCAAGGTGTTTAACTAATTCCAACATCCCTCCAGATGCTATAATTACAGCAAGAAAGTCATTCTCTGAGTAGCCTACAGTCAGATAAAACGTTGCCATTTACAGTAGTTCTAGTTACAAGTAATTAATTAGAGCAATTTAGCCAATGTTAATCATGTTCAACAGAGCTCCCCAATGAAATTACAGAAATGTGAAAAACTGATTCTTGTTGTGTTACTGGTTGTCTACATGTGTTTATTACATAGCAATAACTGACTGAAACTAAATTAGTTCAATAAAATTGAGAATAAGAACACATGGGTAACATGCTTGAGAAAACCAGATAAAGAGTTTAGATTTTGAATAATCATCTCTGTGCTATATCTATGAAATGTTGTATAATAGCTACTTCACATTCTTGTCTTCTAGTTTAGAAATTGTAAAAGTCATCAACATAAAATAGCAATATTTAAAATAATGTGAATAAAGAAGAACACCTAGGAGAATATCTGGAAGGAGTTTTGAGTACTGAACGTATTTTTCATTTAAAAGATAGCAAAGAAAGAAAAACAGCATAGAAAGAAGAGCAATCATCATATCAAAGTGACAAGAGTGTGGCATTTCATAAGCCAGTGAGAACACTGTATTATCAAAAATAAAAGATAAAAGAGAGAACCAAATTTTTTTGGAAAAGGAAATGAATGAAGTGTTGTAGAGTGTTTGAGTAAGTTTAGAATAGAAATTAGAATTGAAAATCAGGACTTGAATCTTGAAGTTCTTTAGTAACTTTTATGTGTACAATATGATGGATTGAGAAGGGTTCCAAAGAGAGTGGGAAACAAGAAATTAACCACTGTGATTCTACATAATCCTTCTCAGAGATAAGGACAGTGAAAAATTACACATTTATAAATTTTTAAGTATTCTTTATATAAAAACATTCAGTACAGAATGAGCAGTAAGTAAACATGGTCTTGAAGCTGGTACATGGTAGGATTAAAGGTGAGAACTGGAGAAAGCCCTCTTCAGATTACTTTTGCTTTCCCAGTACAATAGGATGAAAAATTAATAACTAATATTGAAGAAAAGTTATCTGAATTCCCTAGGAAAAGGCATATTTGAATATTTGTCTAAGTAAGCAGAAAATGAAATATACTAAGGCAATGCTCAATAAAAGTTTTATGCATAGTTTCCAATAACTGCTGTGTGTATAGTTTCCCATAGAATAGAAATTTATGAAGAGTAAGTACTATTTTTTAAAAAAATCTCATTTCTAAAAGCAGAAATCTCTTCAGGTATTCAGATTTTATTTAATAACAAAAATGCTACTTTATTGGTTAAAACTATGTAACACTAGTGAAAGGATAAACTGAAATTCAGGTGAATTCACAAATATCCTGAGTAGCCAAAGCAACTGTGACCAAAAAAGTAGAATAATAAAGATACTCAATACTCCAAGGAATAGTACAAAGTGATAATCAAAACTGAATATCAGAACAAAAAAAAGTGACACACAAATCAATAGATTTACAGCCAAGAAATAAACCCACACCAATATAGTCTGTTAATCTATGACAAAGATGCCAAGAATAAACATTGGAGCAAATAAAAAAATTCTTCAGTACATGATTTTGGGGAAACTAGACAGACGAACAGCCATATGAAAATTAAAAATTATAAAATTATCTCACACCACACACAAAAATCAACTTCAAATGGATTAAAAAAAAAATCTTGCATGTAAGACCTAAAGCCATAATATATAAAAAGAGAAGGAAGTGCCATAAATCTCACAGGTGGCTTTGTGTATTCATGTACAGCAGCAAGGAAAATGAAAACTTTAGCAACTAGGAATGCATGAAATTAAAAAAAAAATTCTGCATAATGGAAGAAACCACCACTAAACAAACAAATAGCATACTAAATGGGAGAAATAGTTGCCTACCATACACATGGGCTGCTATATAAGATCTACAAAGCGTTTATAACATCAACAAAAGAAACAACCTACATAAATGGACAGAACAGTTCAAAGACACTTTCCCAATGACTTCCAACAGACACGTGAAATAGTGGTCATCATTATTTACCATCAGGGAAATATAAATCAAAACCACAACAAGGTACCATCTCAATCTTGTGAGAATGACTCATTTCAAAAAGTCCAGAAATAAAAAAGAACTGGAGAAGATGTGGAAAAAAGAAGCCCTCTTACACTTTTGGTGGGGATGTTATCTTGTCTAGCTCCTATGGAACACCATAAGGAGGACACTTGAAAAAAGTTTTCTAAAAATGTATCAACAAATCAACTTGTAGGTATATACTTAAAGAACATGAAAACACTAACTCCAAAGAAAACCTGCACTTCTGTGTTGAGCGCAGCACTATTTAAAATATCCAAACTATAAAAATAATCAAGTGCCCAACCTAAGAGTATAAGGAAGGCGTGGTATGTATAAATACACGTGGAATACCACTCAGCTATCAATAAAGATGAACTCTTGCTGGAAAGGATTATGCTAAACAAAATACATTAGAAGTAGAAACACAAATACTGAATTGTGTGACTAATATGTGTAATACAAAGAAACCAAAAGTAAGGGTCAGATAAAACCAAACTAACACCTTAGAAAGCTGACTGAGAGTATGAGTGAGGAAAGGGAGAGGGGAAAGCAAGGTGGTGACGGAATGCCAAGGACTATGTTGGAAGATTCTGGGTTGTTTGGTGGGTGAGGTGTGGAAATACCTGCAATGGGAGATCCTATACTTCTAAAACACAATACGCATTGTAAACTTATAATACAACAAAATTTAAAAAATAATTAAAAATCCCCACCAACCTCCTATTCACAAAAGCGTTCAAACATATAACCAGACTTCCCATAAAGGTTATTTTTAAATTTGTCAAATTTTTTAATTTTTATTGTTTATATATGAAATAAAAAGTCTAATGTATGAATCACTAGAACTCAATATAAATATGTAATACATTTCCATCAATAGTGTTACGGGATTACCTTATTCATTAGCAAGTTATGGTTATTTTCAGTTCTAATGTGCTTAAGTTTAAAAAAATTCTTAAAGTTGATATATTTAATAAAAAATGTAAAAATATGAACATGTACATTCTGCCAAAAATTTTGTCATATGATTATTAGTAGAAGTAATCCTATGTAAACAAATATTTTACTACTAAAATTTACCTGTGATTCAAATAACATAAAATAATATGTTTAACTTTCTGAACTTACATGTAACTCCAGGTGTAATATAATTTTTCTAGGCTATATGCACTAATGAATACTGTCAGTAAGGCATGTTTCAAATATATTGAATAGATACTGTATAATATTTTTTAAAGTTATTTCTATGGACATATTAATCCTCACTTTTATTAATCATATAAAGAATAGCAATATAACAAAAAGAAAAAAAATATGAAGATAGTACCATGCCTATGTATCAGAAATAAGAGAACAGTCCTATAAAAGCATTTTATGAGGAGACATGTATTGAAATCTAAGTTATTCTGTGGTGGCGACTATCATACTTAGTACATTTGTTCACTAATCCACTATAGAGTAAGTGGAATGTAATATGAAAGTTCCTCTATCTCCCTAATCACTCAGTTGATACTATCAATAATCAATCAAGCTAGAAACAAATTATTCAATTAATTATTGATGAGCATATTTTGGCTGCCTAGAGTAGGGACTATAAATAGAGACAGTTGGAATATATGAATCTTTTGAATTTTACATTACAAATCCCTGCTGCAAAGACATTTTAGAAGCATTCATTAAAAAAATCTATGTCCATAACAAATGTAATATAAGTATGACACAAATGTGCATGGCACATATTTATGAAAAGGCAGAAGTGTATGGAAAATATTCATGAAAAATTTGGCAAAGTTAGATCCTAAAAGCTGAAATATATCTCCAGGACCTAAGTGAAGAATTATTGACAAGTATTGCTCTCTCTTTTGACTCTAATATTATATGCATATTTTATATTGCCTCTGGAAATTACATTGTGTATCAGGTCATTTCATAAAACATATTTTTTTGAGTTCACATAAGGATGTTGTAAAGAAAATATGAGTTAAGCTATGAATCAAAAAGTTGACAGAATTTACTTTATGTGCTTAAAGATATAGAAATTAGAAAATCACATGTTTCTATGTATCAGAGAGCTGTACTGTTTTAAAATAGTTACTATCCCTACTGAAGAGGTACTAAAACATATTATTTACAATCCACTAGACATTATTAAACAATGACTCTCCAGTAAACTGATGATTAACATATCCCCAGAGAGTCTAAAGATCAAGCATTCTGTATATCCAGAATTGCAGAAAGGAGAATGGATTTTATTGGGAGCTAACATTATAGTATATATCTCTATATTATCCCATATAAGTATTTTTATGTACATACACACCTATACATATATGTAAATATCCACATGAATAAACACACAAAAACATAATTTATATTTTCTCTCTCTATATATATGAATTTATATTTATCCCATATTTCACATACATGCATCTATATGTATATGCAAACCCATTTTAAATTTCTATATACATATACATATGTAACATGGTTATTATTGGATATTAATGACTTTGTAGCACGCCACAGAGGGGAAAACTGACCTGTATTCATTTTAAATTTTGTTAAAAAAAGCTATACCATGATGTAGTGTGACCCAGCCAAACAACAGAAAACAGGAATTCCATAAATTGAGGGAAAACTCATAAGCAGTCATAAAAAGTCATAAAAGGAAAAGCATGTTTTCAGCAACTGCATGTTTTCAAAAAGATAATCTTGTAGTGACCCACAAAACTTCTCTAGTAGAAGGAATTATTTTTAAATATATACTGAATCAAAAACAAATCATTAACATGGAAGTGAAATATGAATTTTCCAGTCCATTATTGTTCCCTTACCCTGTTCTAGTACAGGAAGAAAACAAAACCCAGTCGGTTTTCAGGGCAGAAAAGATATAAGACACATAAAATATGGTTCCTTAAGGCTTCATAATACAAGTAGACATTCACTTAGGGGAAAGGGGACTTTGGGATCACAGTAAAGTTTGCTTGTTATTTTGACTGGCAGATTTTTATTACTAGAATGAGATTTTTGCTGATCCTTGAAGTGGTAGACAGTATAATGCCCCCTCAAAAGATATCTATCTTGTATTTCAGACCTGTGCATATGTCACCTTTTCTGTCACAAGGAACTTTGTAGATGTTATTTAATTTAAGAAATATAGATAGAAAAGCTATCTTGGATAATCTGGGTGAAGACAATGTAATCACAAACCAGGTGTTAATACTAGAGGCAAGAATGTCAGACAGACTTGAGGGAGAAAGTAAAGGTCAGAATGGTAAAATCATGAGTCAAGCATGTAGTCAACATCTAGAAGTAAGAAAAAGATAAAAGTAAGAAATACATTGTCATCAAAATCCAGCAGAAATGTAATTCTTCAATAATCTTGATTTTATGCCTGTGAGACCCATTTCAGACTTCTGAGTTCCAGAATTGCAAGGTAATAAATTAATTTTGTTTGAAGCTACTAAGTTTGTATAAATTATTTACAGTTCCATTAATAAATAAATATGCTTGAAATGATCACAACATTTTTATATTCTGAAAGTAAAGTGAAATCATGGAAGAGCCTTTAGTGCATATACACAACAAATATTAAACAAACACATTATTTTCTTTCTACTTGAATCTGTGCAATTTCACCAAACAAAGTATTTCACATGTGCTTCAAACATTATCTGACAAATGGCAAAAATGTGATAATATTGATATTTTATAGGATCTTGATGGGGATAAAATGAGATACCTTACCTAATATATTTTACATATACTAAACTTAATATGAATTATATTTCTATTACTGAGTTAAATAGCAACCTAATGTATTTTTTATTTTCTAAATTTTAGGATTATATATTGATCTCATTGTTTTAAAAAGATTTGATGCTTTTTATTAAGGGTTCACAGTCATATCGACAAATAATTTTATATCCCATAATATAGAATTTTACAAATACTTAAATTTTAGATTCTATAAGATAACAGTTCATAATTGCAAATATTCTAGCACTTCATTTGATAAGGTATTTTTGAGCAGTTATATAAGGTGGATGTTCTTCATTAAATGATTCTTCTATTATTTCTATCAAGTAGAGAGAGCATAGGTTCATTATATATTACAGCTGTATTAATTTTTACATAAAGATTGACTAAAGTAGTTGAAAAACCTATATGCTATTACAAATAACTCTAGTACAGAAAAAATATCTTTTCTATTTGCTGAGTAGCCATTGATTGTACCTCTCTTTCTCTTTCTGAATGTGTTTATCTGTTTCTCATTCTCTATTTTTATATCAATCATCATTATAAGCATTCAAGAAAAAAAATAGAAGGTATCCAAATCAGAAGTGAAAGGCTAAAATGATTTATTTTCAGAAAAGATAATTACATAGATACATAAAACCCTGAAGACTATCAAAACAGAAAAACAATTGTTAGAAATTAAAAACAGATTCTGTAGAGCAGCAAGACAATAACCCAGACAAACCTCAGATGTGTTTCTATATATACAACAAACTGTCTTAAAGAAAAATTTAGAGTGAATACCATTTGTATTAGTGTCATTAACAATAAAATTCTTAAGTATATGTTGAACTACAAAATCAGAATACTAACATTTTTAAATTAAAAGATTATGATAAAAAGAAATTGTGTTCTGAAATTGGAGGAATATAGTGAACTATTCCATAATGAGATTCTGTTTCAATGTACTTTCTTTCAAGATTTGAATATCATGTTTCACAGAAATAATATATATATATATATATACACACATACATATATGCATATATTTAAAAAGTAAAAAAGTCAATTTTATAGGAACAGATAATACCATATGGTTACAAAGGAACAAGGGAAGGGGGAAATCAGATATATAAATCAAGGGACACACAAACACATATGTTGTATAAATTATATAGAACCATAAAAAAACTACTAAATAATTTTAAGAACAAAGCTGACAACACATACTTCCTGATTTCAAGCTATACTGCAAAATCATAATAATCAAAGTAGCATGATATGGCATTAAAAACAGGCACATATTCTAGTGGATCACAATAAAGAGTCAATCATTTATAGCAAATAAACTCTGACACAACTATCAAGAACACACAACTATCAGGAAAGGAGGGTCTCACCCAAAATCATGTTAGAAAAATTAGATCTCCACATGCAAAAACCAAACAAAATGAAACAGGACCCAAACGTTAATACCGCTCAAAAAATTTTACTCAAAATCGATCAATGACATAAACAGAACAAAATCATTATAACTCCTACGGAAAACATACATGGTAAACTCCTTGACACTGACTTTGGTAATGATGTGTTAAAATACTAAAACCACAACAACAAACAAAAACTAAATAATAAGACCACATCTGACTGAAGAGCTTTTGTGTAGCAAAGGACACAATCAATGAATTGAAAAAACAACCAATAAAATGGAAAAATATTTGCAAATCACCTACCTAATAAGGTATTGGTATTAAAACCTTTAAAGAACACATTCAACTAAACAGCAACAAGCAAATAATCCAGTTAAAAATAGGGAAAGTACTTAAATAAAAACATTTCCAAAAATGGCATTCAAGTGGTAAATAGTCACATGAATATTTGTTCAACATCACTGTTCATCAGGGGAAGCCATATCAAAACTACAAAGAAATATCACCACATACCTTTTAGATGAAATCAGGCAAGTTCCAGGTGGTATGGCCATGAACCTCATACCTGCTCAGATGGATACTGTATTAAAAAAAAAAAAAAGCAAGATATAATAAATATTAGTAAGAATATAGAGAAAAGGGAATCCTTAAGTACTATTGGTAGGGATATAAAGTGGTATGCTCACTACGGAAAATAATATGTAGGCTTCCCAAGAAATATAAATAAATAAATACTAGATACTATATCATCCAGCAATTCTACTCATGGGTATATATACTATGGAAATGAAATCAGTATATCAAACAGCAAACTTAATTTCCATGTTCTCTGCAGCATTGTTTACAATAGCCAAGCTATGGGAACGATGTACATGTCTTTTGAAAGATGAATGAGTAAAGATAATGTTACACACATATACACACACACACACACACACAATGGGGTATTATTCTGCAATAAAAAATTAGGAAATTCTGGGCCCTCCCTGGTGGTGCAGTGGGTTAAAACACAGCACAGAGAAGCTAAAGCCACATCCTCATGAGTTCTATTTCTGCCTGCCCCGGAGGTGACCACATGGCATGGCAGACCTCTCCTGACCCGCCCGCTGCTCCCCTCAGCAGTGTACTTCGCCAATCTGCCTGTTCTGCTCCCCACTGTGTTTCTGGTGAAGCCTCTCGCTGCCCCTGAGCCTCTGGCCTATACCCCAGTTGTGTATGCACAAATAAATAAATCTTTAAAAAAATTAGGAAATTCTGTAAATTGAAGCAATATTGATAGACCTTGATTTGTACTAGGCTAAGTTAAATTAGCTAAACACAGAGAAATAAATATTTTATTACATGTATGTGGAATTTAAAAATAAAAAAAGTCAATTTCATAGGAACAGATAATACCATATGTTGCAAGGCAACAAGGAAGGGGGAAATCAGAAATATATATCAAGGGGCAAGCTGTATTACTAGAAAGGTAAGTTATGAGGCTTTCATGGATAACATGGCAGCTATAGCTAGTAAGTCTCATATACTTACTAAGAATAAATCTTAAACATTCTAACTACACCCAAAACAGTGTTAACTAACTGAGGCAATGGGTAAGTCAATTATCTTGAATTTAGTGATCATTCCACAAACTATGTGTATATACACAAACTATGTGTATATGTACTTATAACAAAGTATGCTATATAAACTTAAATATATACCTATATAGTTACATTTTCAATTATTCCTCAAAATTGAAGTAATGAATCATAATGTTTGTATTATCACTCCACATTTTTCTAACCAAATTATGTCACTAAATTTATCATGTGACCTATTTGGAACTTCAAAAAAAAAAATTACTGGAAGTTTTCTAAAGAGTCTGTGCCAACAGGAAAGAATTACTTAAACAAGCACTATCTTCTCAGCTTAATTAATCAAGATTTCTTTCACTTAGTCTTTAGAGTATAATTAAATAAGATAGCCTCAAAATGGACTGCTTGCTTCATCTGCCTGCCTGGAAAATATACTTATCCTCAACAGTTTTCCACATCTTTCAGCTAAACAATTTTGATTAATAGTCCAAGGAGGTTCTAGTCTTTAGTAAAAAAATCTTTAAAAAACTAGAGTATTAAGTAAGGTCCAGAACAATCTTTTCAGGTCTGTTTTTATTTGTCACTAATGACTCTGTGGCAACTATTTAAAATTACCCAGATTAATCAAATTAAAATTTCAAAATATTTAAAAATACTCAATAACTGTAGCAGTGGATTTTGGCAATGGTATAGGCATTGGTAAGCAAGCAATCTGCACTCCCTAGAAAAAACTCACTACATAAACATACACCATTCGTGGACATCAAATATTTCATTTAAAAAACTACTGATAGACAGAATCTCATTTATTTCTATGATTAGATTTTCTTCCCTATTGCCTCATTATACTTACAGTATAATTAATGACAGTAGTATGTGGCTGTAGTATGTGTGTGTATTCTTAAATTAAATACAAAATTTTATTTTAAAAGACTCTACTTTTCTGTTATTTTTTTTCCCAATTTTTTTTTTTGGCATTGTCTTTCCTTAATGGCATTAATGATTTACACAGCCCTCATGATAATTCCCTCATTACACATTTTCTTATTTATCAGGTGACTCTATTATATTTCCTGCAAATGTTTACATGAATGTGAAATGGCTGTATATAAACAATTATTTATGTTCTGGAATCAGATTATCAGTTACTCCTTTATATAAATAAACACTAATCAATAGCTGAAACCACCATCTTATTAATGTCCTATTTCAACTGTTTAAGTGTAATAATGAGATTTTCATGTGAAAGTGTTTTATTTTCTTTGTCATCTAAATTGAGCATTTATTTCAAATTGCAAAGTACAGTATTTCTGGGATTTTTTCAATTAACTAAGAAAATGCAATAGCTATTTTGTTTAGGAGGAATTAGCTTTTAATATTTTTTATAATCCCTTTGTTTCTAAGCAGCAAGGGTACTTTTGCATTTCAAAGTTTTCCTATAGTTCAGAAAAGAAAGAACTGTGGGGAGCATAACACTTAGTATCTTGAATAAGCAATGTTAACACCAAAATTACATTTGGAGGAATACGCTCTGAGAAATACTTTGTATTTTTATCATTCTTTACATGGAGTCTTAGTAATCCATTCTTTGTACTAGTGTTTCTGAGAATATGTCAATTTATGTTATTTTGTGAACATTTGTTAATATTATTGTTTTAGTTCCATTGTTAATGATAAAATATTAAGGACATCTATAATAATGTAACATATTGTTAATAGATCCATGTAATATAGGTTTTAATTAGTAAATAAATAAATGTTTCTAAAGGATAAAGCAGTTCAGAATAATATATTAGGCCAAAGTGAAGGGAATAAAAAAGCTCAAATTTAAATGCATGACAATAGTGTTAGCTGGTGAATAAATACAAGGACATTGACGATGAGTATTCCATATATATAAATGTAGGTCAACATATACAGAGTTATTTTTGTTAACACTAGTATAATAAAATTGGTATAAAAGAATACCAGCTTGTGATTCATTAGACTTTGGTATTGACCCATATGACTGTGTATAAAGCCAGGTAAGGTGATTTTATAAAAGTAATGATTTATATATAAAGGCTAATCTATGAGTAAGCACAGTACTAGAAGGGTAAAAAAGGACCAAATAAATGGATTACCAGTATAGAAATAAAATTGAAAAAAACTTATTTCAGATTTTGTGGAGAAACAGATACTGTGTCACAGAGATCAGGAAAATATAATCTGTTAGTAATGAAGTTGGGAAAGAGTTTCATACTCATGAGATATGTCAAAACTTGATCTTTGTTAAGATATTTCAGGAAATAAGGTAATTCTTGTTCACCTTAGTAACAGCAATTAGTATATAGCTATTAGATAAAAACTTATTTGTGGTAAGTCAATGAGAGAATAATGGTAAGAGTGAGTAGAAAAGGAACAAGACACAGATACTAACAAAAAGGGGAAAACAATATTTAAAAAGTATGCATTATCATTGTACAGGTGAACGTTTGTCAGATATGAGACAAACCAATAAAGTCAGGAATTGGTTGACAGGTGACAATCAAAGGGATGTAAGGATGTGTGGCTGGCAAGTAAAAAGAAAGGTACAGACATACAACATTTTTGAAAATGATATTCTTTTGAAACTGGGTAGAATAAATTAAAATAGACATAGATATGTAAGTAGAGGGGGTGGCACTAAGAAAACATACATCAGCCTCTGATGAAGACTTAGAAAAGCTGTTTTTTACTCTTATGAAGGTAAAATTACAATGCAATTGTTTATATTTCATCCAAAATTTTAATATGTCTTACTTGGTCCCTAGCTTCGATAATCTAGTCCTGTCTCTCAGTTCTTTTAAAACAAAAGATGCTGAAACATTGCCTTGGTTCCATCCGTATGATCATGTTTCTCTTCAAAACTATTCTTTTGATGCTACCCATAGTAGAACATTTACTCTTTAAACTTGAAAACAACCTCCCATTCCTTTGACTTGTGGTATGAACAGATTAACTTAATGACTTCGAACACTATATATGCCCAGAGAAACTTTTATGTCTTCTAAAATAAGCTGATTTAATGACATTTTACTTTGCCTGTGAGTTTGTGTGATATCACGTTTTTAAATGTTTATCCAATCCCAATGCTGTCTTCATGTATCTTGTTTCATCCTTTGTGATAAAATGGCTACTACATTATGACTTCTTATGCTATTTAACAAAGAATGAAAATGTTGGCTCATTAGAATTCACAGTATCTGTAAGATACAGCCGTATCAAATGCCAGAATGTGGTACTATAAAAAAGAAGTAATTTAAACAAATACAGAGCAATTCCACACATGGCAAATAACACATATTAAAATGTTTGTACATAAAATAAAAATGCTGCTTTTTACCCTTAAGCAATTACTTTATTTCCCAAAGACATATAAGCATTCTAATTTTAAAAGTTATGATGCTATCAGTGGCCACAAGTGCATTTAATTCTATTTTTAAAAATGACATTTCACTATATGACCTTCCATAGAAAAGCGGTGGGTTTACAGAAAGATTTTTCTATGACTTTTCTGTCCTTCATGAATTTATTTACTTCAATGGGGAAAAGAGTTATACTTTGTGTTGTTTTTTGGGAATTTTCTAATTTATAAACCTTTTAAATAAAATCTTGCTCATAATTGACTTTGAAAAAATATATTTTGAAAAATTCTTAACTTTTTTTTTTAAAGATTTATTTATTTGTGCATACAGAACTGGAGTACAGGCCAGAGGCTCAGGGGTGGTGAGAGGCTTCCCCAGAGACAGAGTGGGGAACAGAACAGGCAGATCGATGAAGTACACTGCTGAGGGGAACAGCGGGCGGGCAGGAAAGGTCTGCCTCGCCATGTGGTCACCTCCGGGGCAGGCGGGAATCGAACTCATATAGAAGCGGCTTTAGATTCTCAATGCTGTGCTTTAACCCATTGTGCCACCAGGGAGGGCCAAATTCTCAACTTTTAACACTTTATATTGGTTTGATAAGGAACAGAGGTCAGTACAAAATTTTTTTTCATGTAGGTAGTACCCAAATTATTGGAGGGTAACTTTTATGAAAGATTTTTTCAGATATCTTTAGAGGAGGTCAATATTCTATTGGCTTGGGGCATCCAGATAGGAAGTACTTCTCTGTAATTTAAACCTACTTGTCCTTGTCCTATATTTAGTGAGGGGTAGGAGAGGAGGATCTAGTCACACAACATTTTTCATATGGTCCCACTGAAATGATGAATGTTTCCAAGATTTTTCATACTTATGCTTCAAAAAACTCACTTCCAGTTACCTATTGCCCATGATACATTTCCAGTAAAGCTTAATCATTTTTATCTTCATGAAGGCCTATTCCAATTTCTTTAGATCACATATCAACTTTCATGTGGGCTTTTGCTATAAGACAGACCACTTGAGGTTTCTTTGCCAAAAGGTACACTTTTCTACTTTGAGACTGAATTATTTTTAAGATGACAAGACAAGAGGAACAGAGAGAAGACAACTCTAATTTACTATAATCTATTCATGTCAATTATGTCTAGAGCACCAGAGAGAATATTCCTTGAAACTACTCAGAGATGTCAGAAAGCAGAACTTGCATATAGTGTTATTCTAAGGCTTCTCTAAATGGAGCCATTTTGGTAGCAAGCTGCAATATCAATGTCTAGAGTTATTAAGTACTTCAATCAAATTATAATTTTGGATGTTTGCAATGTAAAGCTACTAGCCCCGAGATCAATTATGCATCAAATCATTAAAAAAAAAAGTTATATGTACATATATATGTGAATGAATGGTTTTCATAAGTAATGGAAAATATTTGGACCTCAAGACCTTGATAGCTTAATAAAGGAGATTGTTTATCAAAATTGTAATACAAAAATACATCATACAGAAACTATATAAATATCTTTACTACCCATAATTGATAATGATATTCAGAGTAGACCAATGAAATATTCCCTTTTTAAAAATATGGGCAATTATCACAGGTTTGCAGTATATCTCACTGTGGTTTTGATTTGCATCACCCTAATAATAAATGATGATGAAAATTTAAAATAAATTTTTTTACCCATAAAAACTATACCATCTTGCCCCACTCAACACATACTAAAAGAGTATGTCTGCAATACTGATTTAAAAATTAAGCTGATAAAATTAGAGTACTTCAGAATTCAAACCAGATTTCTTACTAGTCACCTGCTTTATATATCAAGGAGATTTAAATAATTTTGAAGTTCTGAAAAATTCTGAGAACTTTAAAGCTGTAAAAATGAGTACAGCAAAATTGTATTCAGAATAGCCACAGTATTTTAATGTAAACTAATCTCCCCCACCCCCTCAAAAATATACATTAACCTCTATCTAGATATATATTAAAACTCACAGATCAAAAGAAAAGAAAAAGAATTTCCTAATCATCTATATTTTCCTTAATTGTTTGCTTTATTTCATTAAGGCGCACATAGCTTAATGTTTGTTTCTTATCTTTCTACCTACAGAATATTTTGTATTTACAATGTAACAATGACTTTTATTTCTCAAATTCTTTTTTGACAAACCGAATGACATCTTTTTGGGTTTTCAAATGTTTCACTGACATTTAATTTTGCATAAAACTGAAAAAAAAAACACAGAAAAAAATGTATATTTGAGTGTTCAAGTACTACCTACTATCTTCCTAGGATAGCAAGAAAGAAATGTTGAAAATTGCAAGGAAACTTTTTTTTTTTGTAAAATACTCTGTTGCTGCATGAACTAGTAAATTTTATGTTATGGAATGGAGAACATTAAATTGTTCAAAATACAATTTGATCATTTTAATTAAGGTTATAGAACATCCTGAATTTAAAACACAATATTGTGAATGCTAAATTGAATCAATAAGTTAACATATATATTTCATATGATTTACTATATAAAACAGGGGTGCATTTGTTTAGCTGGAATATGCACTATTAAAAAATTATTCCAACTAACACAAAATTCAAATATGCTTTATCTGATGTGAAACATTAGAATGCAGACTAATGTGAAAATGAACTATTATAACCTCTTCATGTGCATCTTAATGAAATAAAAATTGGAAATGTTTTAACATATTTTCATACCAACCTCTACTGTATAATTTAAAATGTGAAACTATATTTGGCAACCAGTCTCAAAACATGTATTAATATGACCTGGGGGAATTTTAATACAGTAGATTAAATGAATATACTTAAACCTAGATAGAAACCTTTCTATTGATTTTAATATGTTTTAATCAATAAGGGAGATCAATAACAAAAATACTATAAAATTTTATTTTAGCACCATATTTCTTCCATCCTTCCCATTCAATCTCATTTCCCTTCCAGCAGGAAGACTTAACAAAGATGAAAGTTCTCTTTTTTCCAACCACAGAGTGTGAGAGAAATTGTCAGGGACCAGAGGCATTGCTAGAGTTCAAATATACTGATATCCTCCTCTGTAAAGCACAGTTCAAGGTTGCCTCTCTAAAATCTCCTAGAAATTTTACCCATTTCTCCCTGCGTATTTCAGTAACTGCTCCTTTCTTATTTCTGAAATGGTGCTCATCATATTCTATTAGAGTCATGCAGTCGCAATTATGGTGCCAGCTATCTTTTCTGTCTTATTCCCACCATGGTCCAATAATGCCTCATCTTCCACTAGTTTCTAAACGTGTGTTCCCCTTATATTAGGCCATGTGTTTCCAAATGTCTCTGTTCCTGAATGTCCTGTTCTCTCCGCTTTCTCTGATCTTTGTTTGATTTGCAACATTTCATGCTTTAGAGTTTGACACTGGAACGTTTCCCTCTAGACTTGATTTCTTGATCAAAAGGGTAGAATTCAGCAATTCTTCTGTTTGTCATTTTGAAACTTAATTCTTTGTAGTTTACAAAACTTAAATATTTGCATCCTTACTTTATTATTATAAAATCCTTTAACTACGTGTAGAGTATACCAACTTTATATACTAAGATCTTTCTAATTATCATATTTTAAATCCCTTATGATGAAAAATATTTAGTAGAAAACATATATTAAAGATAAAAAACCAGTACAAACTTCCCATGGATGCCATTTTCCTTATGAATGGAGATAAAAATAATGCCGCTGCCAAACGGTTATTCAGGATATTTGCACATTCTGTGCAAAATTAAAAATCAGATACTAGTATATATAAAATGTTCATTATGGCCCAGTTTTTTTTTTAAGATTTATTTATTTATGCATACAGAACTGGGGTATAGGCCAGAGGTGCAGGGGCAGTGAGAGGATTCACTAGAGATAGAGTGGGGAGCAGAATAGGTAGATCCACCAAGTACACTGCTGAGGGGAGCCACGGGCGGATAAGGAGAGGTCTGCCGTGCCATGTGGGTCATCTCCAGGGGCGGGGATGGAATTCGCACTGAAGTGGCTGCTGCTAGCTTGCAGTGCTGTGTCCTAACCCGTTGTGCCACCAGGGAGGGCCCAGATGGCCCAGCTTTATATATTTTTTACAAATAAGCAGTGCTAGTAGCTTATTTTTATTAAATACTAGTTATTCAGAATAAGAAATTAGTTACCTGGTCATTACTCCCTAATACAATGCTCATAATAAACTCACTAAATATTGATGAATTAAATGAATAATGGAACAAAACACTTACATGTAAAATATAAACAATATATATACATATGTAATCTCAGCTACCCCAGGTTAAAGAATGCTCATATTTCACAATTTTCAAATATTATTTTCTTTAGAAAATATCTAACAAGCTAGAAATTAATGATGCCTCAATCTATTTTTTTGTTGTTGTTTGTTTATTTTTTTTCCCACCATCACTGCTTTGGTCCTTTATCCCAAAACTCTTGTCAATGGGATGTGGTTGTTTCCATGGTTTAATTTGTAAGTAATGCTGCAGTAAACACTTCAGAACAAATAATTTCAGAATTGACAGTTTTATGCCTAAGAGTGGGATATTTGAGTAATACAGTAATGCAGTACTTTTTTTTTGTTTGTTTTTTTACATTTTAAGGTACATCTAGGATGCTTTCCTAAATGGTTTTACCAGTTTACTTCCACAAACAATGCAATAAGCTGTCTTTTTCTCCACATCCCCATCAATATGTATTGGGATTCTTTTTAATATATGCCATTCTAACATGTGCGAAATGATACCTAATTGTGGTTTTGACTTGAATTTCTCATTTTGACAGAATCAATTGTTACATATCTATGGATCACCTGGATATCCTCTGGTGAATTTCCTGTTCATAGCTACTGTACATTTATTAATTTAATTTTCTAGATTTTAATTCTATTTATGTACTTTTATGGAGGTAGCATAGCTCTATAACACTATATATTATTTAGAAGTACAGGAAAGCTTTCAGGTGTTGTTACAACACAATCACAATCAAGTTAACCAAAATCATCCACTAGGAAGGCAACAGGTTTTTATATATTGATTTTGTAACTTCTTACATACATACATATAAATATAATGTAACACAATATTATGTATGGGTGTTATGTATGTATATATATATATGTATATATATAAAATATACATCGTATAACAAATTAATTGGTACGACATGATTAGTATAAAAAAGAAAAATGTATAGTAAACTAAATGCTGTATAAAACTGAATTACAGGGTAAATAGCTATGTATATTTTATTCACATTTGTACATGACAGTTGTTTATGAATCACTACAGTTAAATAACATTCAGTTATGGGGATTTATTTTATATTCTATCATTGAAGAGTATATTCAAACAATACGTCTGATGTACTGATTAGTAAAAGTCTAAAAATAAATCAAAAAGATCTCTAACATAAAACCAAGAGTAAAGAAAAAAATTATGCAGAATAAACACTATTAGCATCTTTCTAGTCACACTGTTAATTATTAACACTCAGCAGTACATTTATTTATTGACACTTAAAATGCTTAGTTAAGTTTTTTTTTCTTTAATTAAAATGATTCCCCATGATTTTTTTAAATGAACCTAGAAACAATTCTCAGGAACTTAGCTCCCATAAATGAAATTATTGTACAACGGACATTTAAAAAGGTATTCTAGTTTACCTTATTAATTTTATCAGGAATGTGAGCATTAGATGGCTGTTACTTATATTTTTTCTTTTGAAATTTAGGAAAATAGGAGAGCTAAATGAACTATGAGAGTAAAAGAATACACACAGGTGAAAAAATACTAAGAACTGTCACAGGTACAGTGAAAAGTAGAAAGAAATCATGACAAATATTCACAGTTCATTAAGAGAAGGCCACACTCCTATTTGTTTGATTTTTAGTGACTTTTGAGTGATAGATACTTTATACAAATTATTGTTTATCTTTACAATAGAAACACACACAATTATGTGTACATATGGATTCAAGTATTTAGATGGAAATAAAGAGCCTTTGCGGGACTTCTAAACTGCTATTAGACTATACAATTATTACATTTAAGTACATTTAAAATCCTACCTAAAGTCCTATATTGCCTCACAAGATCTTCATCACATATAGTAATTCTTTCATTGTGAGAGTAGCTTAGTAAAGTAAACCTTATATTTTAATATGAGCAAAGAGAAGTGACATGTACATGTTGATAGATATAAAATATTGTGAACTGTTAATTTCATAGACAACATTTTTTTAATGACTGTGCAGCACAGATTCTACTGCAATATGCAATCATCCCAAAACTGGTTTAACAGGTCCTTGTATGTACTTACATACCACTCCCCCAATAGTTTTCTTTTTTCTTTTATTTATTTATTTATTTATTTATTTATTTATTTATTTATTTATTTTTTAAGATTTATGTACTTATGCATACAGGAACTGTGGTACAGACCAGTGGTATAGGGGAGGTGTGAGAGGATTCACCAGAGAGAGTGTGGAGCAGAACAGCAGGATGGATGAAACACAAGGCTGAAGGGAGCAGTGGGTAGGACAGGAGAGGTCTGCTATGCCATATGGGTCACTTCCCATGAGGGATCCAGCTCGCTTTGTAGTGGCCATGGATAGCTTTATAATGATGTGCTTTAACCCATTGCACCACCAGGGAGAGTCCCCTTCTTACAATTTTCAAACAATGAGTAGGTTGTATTGAGACTAGCTCATTGATGTTTCCTTTCCCCTCAATATTTTATATGCTAAGGTCAGAATCCATAGTTATGTATCAATGAATGCCCAAAATCGAGCAAATTGCTTGACAATTAATAAATATTGGCTTCAAGAATTTAACAATGGCAGATAGGACTGAGAATAAAACAAGATTGATGTTGTTCAGTGAAGCTCTGTGATATGGACTGCAATTAATATTGCATACTGTATAGTGCAATAGAATTGGTGCTACACAGTAGTAATTTCATTTTCAAATTCATAAATGTATGAGTCATTTTCACTTAGTTAGAAATTTGCTGTGATAATCACAATAGTAAAAAGTTGATGGTTTTCTGAATAATGAGTTGTGAGTTACATAATCACTGTTCAATTAGAATAAAATCAAAGCACTTAATTTGATTGACCTGTATGTATAAAAACTAAGATGATATGACACTATTAATCTTGGTAAGAAAATATACCCCTAAAATAGATTTTAACAAAAACTGATGTATGTATAATTAATACTTATTTATGGCGTCAGCAAAGTAGTTAATTAAACCTTTTAGTTTTAAAAAATCTGTGATCACTTCTAAGATTGTGTCATACCATGGTTAAGTGGTCAGTGAATTACTTTTTATTCTTAAATATCTATTAATTCTTCACATAAATATAGGCATTGAAGAGATCTCAGAAAATTGATAGAAAACATAGTTGAGCAGAATTTTGATAAATCCCTGTAAATTACCACAATTCTTAGAAAGTTATGCATATTGGATATAATGGACTAAAAAAAAAGTGAGTGTGTGTGAGTGTGTGCAGTGTTGATACAGAAGTATGTAAATAATCTAATGAGAAAATATGTGTTGGAATCTGTTGCTGTTGTGGCATGGACATTTATATTTTCCACTAGAAACAAGGTATATATTCATGACTCCTTATATGTGCCATAATAAGTTGTAAGAAACATGATGCTATAGATGAAATAGCACAGTGTTTTCATGTGAATTCACTTTAATCCATCATAGAACATATTTTGACAAATTTAATTTTTGAAGACTTAGCTTCTTTGACACAATTTCCTGACCTGAATTATAATGGCGGTGATACCCCCGCCCCCCCCCCCAAAAGCCTGTAAAACAACGTGTGAAGTAGCTAAATATTTGTTTAGCAAAAATTCAATGACAACCTACTATGACTCAAGCACAAACTATCGGTTAAAATATTTCTTCTTTAACATTACTTTCTTCATTTTATTTTTAAAATGTTAGTATCTAAATATTGTGGACTATGACTACTATTTATTAGCAAATAATTATTGTGTAAATTAAAATATACATATTCAAACAACCAGTACTTTGCAAGTAATTAAGCAAAAGAGTCTTTATATTTTGCTTACATTAAGCTAAAGCATTTGTGGA
>NW_004567111.1:31709861-31756526 GCF_000260355.1 Condylura cristata
CTCCTGGCCCGCCCGCTGCTCCCCTCAGCAGTGTACTTCATTGATCTGCCTATTCTGTTCCCCACTCTGTCTCTGGTGAAGCCTCTCACAGCCCCTGAGCCTCTGGCCTGTACCCCAGTTCTGTATGCACAATAAATAAATCTTTAAAAAAAACTATAAATTACAGATAAATCACTATTGGATTATTGGTGGCAAAAAATAACATTGTTGATATTATAAAAACTGAAAAAAATCAATTTAAGGGATTACATTTTCTTTACAACTTTGTACATTTTTTCATCTCAGTTGTAATCCCCTTGGGCCTCCCACCACCAACTGACCCATGTGCCATCACTGTAGCCCCATGCACTCTTCCCACCCTACTTTTGATCCTAATCCCCTTGTGACCCCATAAAATGCTTCTGGTTTACAGTTGTTCATTGTTTTCATTTTTACTTTATTACAAGTTTGTTTGTTTGTTTTCTAATCCCTTACATTCCTGTGAGTGAGACCATCTGGTATTTTTCCTTCTCTTTCTGCCTTATTTCACTAAGCATGGTCCCTTTCACCTCCATCCTTGTTGCTGCAAAAGGCATGAGTTTTATTTTTTTTTTTTGATTGCTGATTAATATCCCATTGTGTATACGTACCACTTCTTTTTAATACAGTTATCTACTTTTGGTAATTTGGGTTGATTGCATGTCTTCCCTATTGTAAACAAGACATACACCTCAATAAAATCTTTAAAGATACATCACCCAAAGCAAGGATAATGAAGGAAAGGATTAACAACTGGGACTACATCAAATTAAAGAACTTCTGTAACTCAAGAGACACTACACAAAACAAAGAGACACTCCAGTGATTGGGAGAAAATATTTGCACACAATACTAATGACAAAGGACTGATCACAAAGATATATAAAGAGCTGATGAAAATTAACAAAAATAAACAACCCCATCAAGATATGGGCAGAAGAGGTAAAAAGACACTTCTCCAAAGAGGAAATGCAGACGGCCAACAGGCATATGAAAAAATGTTCAGCACCATTTGTAATAAGGGAGATGCAAATTAAAACCACAATGAGAAACTATCTCACACCAGTGAGAATGGCACATATCAATAAAATTATTCAAAAATTAGGAAATGAGATAATTTTGTTAATAATGTTTGTTTTGCACTGAAAATGCTATCTACAAAGGAACAGATAGAATAAAAATGCATTCTGTTAGAAAAAATGAAAACTTACTTGTGCCCTGAGGCTGAGGCTTTTTAAAAATAGATTATGCTAGCTGCTTAATTAGATGGTATTATTTATTCCTTATTTCTGACAAAGCAATAGGTTAGAGTTAAAAATATTTATCATAAGCTACTTTATAACTTAAGTATATGTGGTTGTTTAAATATGTGGTAGTTAATTTTCATAAATCTGCTTTAAAAATTATTCTAACATTGTCTAGTAATGTAAAAATTAAATATTTCATAACAGCAATTCTAATGTTATGTTTATTTCAGGGAAATTCTATATATGTACCAAAGTATACAAAAAATATCTATAGCAATTGTTTTTAATATAAAAGAGAAGCACAGAAAACACACAAACACATACACATAGGATATCATATAGGATGAACTAGTCCTTCAACAGACAATATTGTTGCCTACTATCAGCTGAGCTGACCTTGGCCAGCCCATTTCTCCCTTACTTGCCCCAGCAGAGGCAGCCTGGCGGGGGTGGGAGACTGCCCAAGCCCACTGTGCTACACTTGCAACGAAACCATAAAGGGAAATGCTACCATGGTAAACACATGGGAACGATTTACTCTGAAGACACAGATAATGGAATTGGAGCTAGTGTGGATAAGGAATTCTGCAAATGACTAAAATGTAAGCTGTGCTTTATATCATTATCATAATATACATCACATATATATTTTATTCATAGATATAATTACATAAATATATAATGAATGATATATATGAATATACTATTAAATGTTGGTGGCATCTAGAGTAACTTTAATATTAAATAAAATACTTCCTTTCAGTTAGTTATTTTTTTCTTTTATCAAATAAATAATGTAGAAAAATTCCCTAGAGAATTCCATTAGAAAGATCTCACAAAACAGCTTTCTGAAAGGAACTCATAGATTCATAAATGCCTAGAGTTGATCACGATGCTTTGCACATGGACTCATAAATGCCTATAATTGATCACAATGCTTTGCTCATAGTGAGAAATAAATGCACTGAGATTAAATAATATATGTTATGTTCTCTTCTGAACACATCAGAACCTGGGCACGCTAGGTATTTATTAATGATCATTCACTATACAGTGTGGGAAATTGTCATCATATCACATTAAAGAGCTTCAAGCCTCAGAATTTTGTGATCTAAGAAATATATTTCAGGAGGAAAAAAACCAAAGATCTACATAAGTTTAAGTATACATATATAATTTAAATGACACATACGAATGTCAATTTATGAGTTTCTCAACTAAATTGTGTGAC
Organism: Condylura cristata; assembly: GCF_000260355.1. Taxonomy (NCBI): domain Eukaryota; kingdom Metazoa; phylum Chordata; class Mammalia; order Eulipotyphla; family Talpidae; genus Condylura; species Condylura cristata. The sequence continues at coordinate 31,712,358 of NW_004567111.1, forward strand.
TGATAACCCCTAATTCAAAGAGAAGCAACATCGAGTAGGCACTAAAATCCTTCAGTAATTAAAATGTTAGTGAAATGCTGCAGATTCAAATAACACAGAGCAAAAGAGATCTTATGCTGCTTAAATAGTGACATAATAATAGAATTCCTTAAAGAACACTTCAAACAAACTGAAGTACAAAAGAATACATCTTTCACTTCTTTAGTATTCTGTTCCCAACCAAGGACAAATAAAGACCAGAGCATATTACCAACTGTTTGTTAAAAGCTGAGTCCCTCCTTTTCATTTTGCCTGCCACAGTACATCAAGTTTTATGAATGATAAACAAGTTTTTTTTGCATGTGATCAGAATAGATTTTAATAAAAATTATAAGTGAACTATTTGAAAAAAGATCCTTCTGATCATTATATTGTGAAAAAGGTTATTGATGGTATCTGCTTGCTAGACACTATAAACATTAGAAATTCATTTTTTTAGCTTTGTTCTCATGTATATAATCAGTGAAAAATACCTATTTAATATTTAAGCAAGCTACTTAAAAATTAAACACTAAGTCTCTTTTTTCAAATATATTACTGGTATAAAGGAAATTAGTTTTCAAATCATCTCTTCAAAGTCCACAATTCCCATGAAGGGAGAAGTAAAAATAATTTGCCAGCATATGCTCCTACTTATTAGTGCACATGAAATCAATGGCAAATAACACCATCCTTGCATATATTTTGAAACTAGTGTTGTCTCTAAAAAAAAAATTAAGTCATTCACACCACCACACAGACACATACACACACACAGACACACATATACACTACCATAATAACAGCAGCAAAATAATCAGTGACAGTAACTTTCCTAAAGGAATACACTACCAAATCTCTGACTGCATTTTGGTGTAGATTTTTTTTAAATTGTATTAATGAGAAGCATCATCTGATTTTATAAGCTTTACATCAATGAGTCACTCACATCAAATTCAGGCCACACATGGCTCAGCAGCTGATTGGTATCTTAGTGGACATAAATTCTACTCTCTGCAGAAAATTTTAAATAAAAATAATATATTTTTCATTTTTCACATTTTCAAAAAATGAAAATCTTGTGTTTCCTGGATTTTCCAAATACTAAATTTAGAGTTTTCATAAATTGCAGTTAATAGTATTGAAGCACCACAGGAAATAAGGATAATTTAAAAAATCGTCTTATCACATTAATTGGTCACAGCCTTAGTCAGCTGGTCAGTTGCGTCTCTTACACACATACTAATAACTGTTAGATGATTCACACTCTTGTTTGAACACATTTGTTTAGAACAAGTACATAGTTGAGGAATGGAAATTTTCATGACCTCCTTAACAAAATGCTATTATTTAATATTTGTTATATATGTTCAATGTCATAAAATTATAGACATAAATGTGAGGAACATCTTTATAAAATTATTTTAAAAATATTTACAGATTTAATTATACATTTGGTTTAGGTGAGCTGAAAGTAATTCACATATTAAGATAAATATTAAATTTAGCATTCTCCCACTTTATATATATATATATACACACACACATCTATATATAATTATTTATAATATAAATCACCTGGCTATCTAGCATTCAAGAGCTTGCTTTTAAGAGATTCAAAAGATTCTCAAGACACATGAGAATTTTGAAAAAAATATACCTGTCTCTAATCAGAATTTATCCATTGAATATAAAATAGGATGTCTGAGTCTGAAAATTGGAAGGAGTGAAGTAGGAGTGAAATAGGACTGAGGAAACTATTGAGAAATGATAGCTTAAAGCTAATTTAAAGTAGTGATATAAATACATAGAGATACACACACACGTATAAGTGGAAGGGATCAAAAAAAAATCAAATACTAATGCTACAGTCAAAATAAAATAATGAAGTAGACAAAGGAACAAAGAGTAAATGGCTAGCTTTCTCCAACTGTGATGAACTATTTTTTTGGATACAATGTATGAAGATTTTCTCTATTTATATTAAAACCATAATAATGATATTATTTTTTCATATTGCTATTATTAAATTCTAAATCAATGTATAAAACATTGGCTTAAACTATAAAACTCAGAAAAAATAGTTTAAACTTAAACTTAAAATAGATTTTCACAAAAATGATATTCTACTGAATGTTTGTGCATTTCTGCAAAAGTAATTTTCAGGAAATTTCTCCTTCTATAATCCCAAAGGGATTCATATTATTGAAGGAAGGTACTAATTAACTAGGTATTAAGAGCATGTGGTCCCAAATGGGTTTGCCCTTAGTATTTGCATCTACACACTGAAATACAATAGCAATGCAAACTTAGAACTACAGCTAAAATCCATAAAGTTAAAATTTACTACAAAGTTTAATCTAGTACATGTTTAGAGAGAAGCAAAATTTTCCTTAAGTAACTGTAGTGATTTCAGATAATTTGACTTTCTTAAAAAGTTACATGAATAGGAACACTTTACCCACAACTGACCTATGCAAACCAAACTGCAATGACCAAAGAGATTTAATAATAAAAGAGAAATCACAAATAATGGAAGAGTACCAATATATTCAATCTTTGGCTGATATAGCATAAATGAAAAAAAATCTGGATGTTACCAAAGAAAGCAGAAAAGATGAGACACCGGTATAGGTCACTGAAAAACATCACACTTTCTAGATTATTCTCCGTAATCAATTATGCTTTAATTAAAGTTCATGTATTAAATTAGCAGCATTCAGGAATGAGTGTTAGAGAAGAAGCAATGATAATCAGGGTAACTCACAGCAAAACTGAAGGAATAAAGGATTATTTCCCCCTTATCTGAGAGATTTGGCTGGGGCTAGAAGATATAACGAGAAAGACAATACTACTGTTAAGCAAATTCAAGAAAGATCCCAATGCTGACCCTTAAATCTAAAGACTGACTTTAGTAAACTAGAAAAGATAACTTAGATTGTTTATAATAGCACTTAGGAATGGACATTAAAATATTAAAATATTTTGTATAATTCTAAAAAGTGAAAGGGAGCTCCTTATTATTTGTCAAATGGTTACTTTACAGAGTTTATTAAATTGGTGTATATTGAAAATGTATCCATTTTGAAGTCAATATAAGAGTAACTGGAAAAAAGACACAATCTGTGCATATTTTAAAAAAATTATTTTATTGGAATATTAACACTAATTTAGATACTTTCTAAATTTTAGCCTTTCTAGTAAGTATATGTCCTTGTCTCATTGATTTTGTTTTTTCCTTGATGATCTGCAAGAGTTCCTTATATATCTAAAATAAGTTCTTTCTGATATTTGCACTACAAGTTTTCTTTTGACTACAGCATTATCAATATCATAAAAATCTCTGATAAGCATATTTTTAAAAAATATCTAATTTAAGTATCTGTCTTTTATTAGTGTTATTTACTATAACAATTAAGTGTTAACACATTTATGCATTCAGTGTTAATACAAATTGTTATGGACTTTTACATAATCTGGTGTTGATATAAAATGCCGCAATCATACTAGAGGTTCCTTATAAAGGTTCCTTACAGGCACACACCTATGCTAAATGTAAATATTTCATGCCAAGAAATATATTCTAAGGTATTAGTGTATTTCTCTGAAGAAATATTTGTACAGAAATTGACATAGTTATTTCCATCAATCAGCCAAAAACCTGTTTTTTATTCATCAATAAAGGCATAAACCTTTTTGCTTAGAAAGTTGACATACATTAAATTATAAGTTAATTAAAATTGGCTTACTATTGCCTATCTGCTCATTGTTTCTGTTTTGCAATTCTTTTATCTCTCTTTCTCTTTTAATTCATTAGATTTCTTTGCTCTTGTCATGCAGTTTTATTACATTCTTTACTTTTTGTAACTAAAAGTATTTTCATTGTTAATATTTAAAATATCTAACAGTTAATCCAGCCTACATTTAGCTGATAACTGGTATTGCTTTTGAATGGGTAGAGGGATAATGTGATTTTTTTTATGACTTATTTATTCATTTATGCATATAGAACTGGGCTAGAAACCAGAGGTGCAGGGCAGTGAGACGATTCACTAGAGACAGAGCAGAGTGCAGAACAGGCAGATAGACAAAAGTACACTGCTGAGGGGAGCAGCAGGTGGGTCAGGAGAGGTCTATGGCACCATGTGGGTCACCTCCAGGGCCAGGGATCAAACGCGCACTGAGGCAGCTGTGCTAGCTTGCAGTGCTGTGTCCTAACCCACTGCATCACAGGGACAATGTGATTTTTATGGTATATCCTGTCTCACTGTCACATGGCTATATGAATTCATTAAAGCCATCAAGTTTTATTGTTAACTGTTGAAAAATTTATGATATACTAGTCCAAACTCAATAAAATACTGTCATTGAAGATCATAATCAGCTTACCTGTTTTTAGTATATATTTAGTGTATTCAAATTCTTCATAATGTCTTACTTAACCAAACATTTTTCTAATGCTTTTTTCAAAGTTGTTTAAAAATTGAAGATTTGGGGCACCTGTTTATACTTTTTTTTGCACCAAAATATTTTTATTTAAGAAAGATCTGTCTACACAGGTGCTGAAGTATTTGGTAAGTTCCGAGAAAATATGCTTACTTATATTTTTTCACATTCAAATCTTTAAATCTTTTAAGTTAATTGTTCTCAAAAGTATTCTTTCAATTCTAATCCCTAGCATTATTATAAGAAAAAAAATCAAATATCTTGCAACTAGATAAAATTACACAGAATAATTACAACATTTTTTATATAACAAAATGACAGACCTCAATTTACTTCTTTTCTGGATAAAATGCAAATATTTCCAATTTAAAATAAGAAATCATTAAAATGTTCTTTCTTGATTCTGAGATTTCTAAAAAGCAATTACATAATCTCAAAAGTTTTATGAAATTTGCATGTTCATAACTTATTCCATCCCTTCATTGTTGGCATAATTCATGATAATTTTCCTAGCTTAGTTATGGAATTAACAAAAGTCTTAAAATAGAATTTTTAACATTAAAATAATGAATATTAATTTAAATATGCCTAGCTTATTTTGAACAAAACACAACACAAAATTAAAAAATAATTTATAAAGCTATCCAATATAATTAGTGAATATTTAACTCAATTTATGATAGTGTAAGGCATTGTTAAAATATTTATTTCTGCTTCAGAACTTATTGTCTAGGAATAATCACTTAACTAGTTAGGTAGATAAAATATTCACAATTGAATTTAGTTTTTGACTATAGCCTGTACAGGAATGTAACACTTTAGAAAAGTTAAATGGTTGGGGAAAACTGAGTAGAACATCAGTTAGGCTGAGTACACATGAAATAAATGTTTGGGGAAGCAGAAGCCATCAAATTTTTATGGCAAGGCATTGCCATTTAGTAAGACTAATCAGGTAAATAACTCTAGAAAACAGAGTAGAGTTTCCTTTGGATCTGTTCTTGACTGAGATGTAATGAACAGGTTGAAATTTCACAGAGGAGGGGAAGGAATTCTTGTGCACTTGTGGGCAGAACCATTCTCACTTGGAGACAGTAAGTCCCAATATTTCATTATACAGACAGTTCATTGAAAACCTAGGATATTCCATAGATACCAGAAATAAGAATTGTATAGAACTAAATTAGAATTCCAATAAAGGGAAATCCAGTTTTGACCCTTAAAAACATCTCATAAAATTCAAGCTAATCTAAAATTTACTTAGATGCATGGCAAATAAAAGTGATACTCTTAAGGAAAATAGCCAAAGCAGATACTTTCCAACATATATTCACAATTCACTATTTAAATATGCATTTCTAAACATGCAAAGAAACAGAGAAATATTATATGCAGAAAAAACACCAATTATATACATAGAAAATAATGGACGCTTACAGAACATTAAAAAGTTATTAAAATGTCAAGAATGTAAAGGCAATTATGACCCTTAAACTATGAGAAAGAAATTCATATTGTTATCCAAGATTTTATTCCAAGGAACTTATAGGCTCAAATGATTTCACTAGACAACAGTCAATCATTAAATAATAAACTATATTAAACTTAAGTGAAACTTTTCAAAAATGGAGAATGTGGTAAGTTAAGAGATAAAAATAATTATATTAGTATCACAATAAAGTACACTATTGGTTCTTTAGTGTAGGTTTGGTGTGACATGTAATATCTGAAGAGGTGTGAACCTATTCCTCCAGCTCATATAGAGCATTGTAAACCAACATTACTTCAATAAAAGTAATACAACTTACAAAGCCACTAAGAAAGAATGACCCATATTTAGAAGACCAGAAACAACAGGTATTGACAAACGTGCTCAGACAAACAAAAATTTGCACATTGTAGATGGAAATGTATAGTAATCCAGTCTCTGGAAAACAGTAAAGAGGTTTCTGAAAAATAACTCTACCATGTGATCCAGCAATCCCTTTTCTGGGTATGTAACCCCCAAATACAAAATCATTAATTTGGGGGGATATATGGACTCCTCTGTTCATTGAACTACTGTTTACAATAGCCAAGGTCTCAAAACAACTAAGTGTCCAAAAGACAAATGAGTGGTTAAAATGTGTTTTATATCTATCTATCTATCTATCTATCTATCTATCTATCTATCTATCTATCTATCTATCTATCTATCTATCTATATACACACACACACAATATTATTTATTTACGAAACTAATACAAACTTGCCATTCATGGTAGCATGGATGAAACTGGAGGGAGTTATACTAAGTCAAAAGAGAAAGACGATACCAGATTATTTCACTTATATGTGAAACATAAAGAAATACAGCAAAGGGCCAGAAAAAAGCAAACCAAAACTAACCTAGAAATCTGACGATAGAACTGGGACCATGAGAAAGGGAGGGAAGTATTATTAGCAAAGAGAGAAAGGCATTCAGTGGACTCTGGTGGAGTATTATTTGGGCTTTGGAGGTGGGTATATTGTGATAACATACATTTGTAGGTGTGAACATGACCTCTACATATATAATGTTGTAAACTAACATTAAATCAGTAAACATAATTAAAAATTAAAATTCTATTGGTTCTCAGAATTTTTAATAATTTCCCTTCAAATCATGTGAGCCCATCTAGACAAAAACTTGCAATTTATTTTAGTAGCTAATCTTAAATTTCCCATGGAACAAGCAAAGGTCTTTTCAGAGGCTTTTTACTGTCATCAGTGTATGTAATTTTTGCAGGAGATAGCTTAATTATTCAATTTACTTTTTACTTGTTTCATCTTTCCCATATTTCTTTTGATGTTTTTATACTTCCTGTCTTTCTTTGAGCACTTTGAATAATTTTCCTTGGACAATTTTACATATAAATAGAGTTGATAAGAATTTTGTTAAAAAGTTAAATTTTTGGATTGTGTTCTCAAAACACCGAGACCATCATGACTGTCAGTGTTGTTTTTATGTCCTCAGTGCAGATTTCTCTCACTATCTCTATGTGATGGGTAGAAATGGATTTTCCTCAGCATGGCACTTGAATATTTCAGTAGGCCAATTGTTCCGAGTCTGAAAGTGTGAAGTAACAGCCATGCAGGGAGAAGCTGTTTTTAGGGCATTAGGAGACACATTGTCAAGAGCATCAGCAGAAGCAGACTGTGTTGCAGCTGTTCTCCTACATTATATAATAGGATACCCATATTTTAACTCTTGGCTGTCACAAGCAATTAACAAGGAATGAAGAAAATAACTTCGAATATTCATAAATAACTAAGAACTTTCACACACTTTGAAATAGGCAATTAGATACTTCAAGTTTTCTTATCAAAATATTCAAAACTTTTTTTCATTTCAAACAACTCTGTTTAGATATTTTGTTGTTGTTGATTATTCCCCTGGTACATTCCACACCTATGAGCTACACCTAGGGGATTATTTATTTTATTAGGGAATACATATTTGTATTAGTCTAATCTTTGGTATATTGGGCTATTTGATATATGTAAATCTACTGATAAGTCTTTGAAATAAAAAAAAGTAGATATAAGAAAGACATTCAACCTTTTGGAATAATACAGTGTTTACTAACTTTTACATTAGTCATGAAATACAACCAATAAATGTGTTGGTGTGAAAATCTTACAGGAATCAAGAGTTGATATCTGTAGGAAGCTGTGAAAGCTGCTAAAAACAAAGTGTTTGTTGAAAATGATCTAGTAGCATTTCAGCCAATGCATTAAAATTTAAACATGTGTCTGCTTTGCTAAACAAGCAAAAGTCTTTCCAAGAATACAAAGGTTCAGGTGGTATACAAATGTACTCAAAGTGAAAGGATTTAATTTACTGTAGTTTTATCTAAAATGTAAACCTTTTCCCTCAAATTACAGAAAAATAACTAAATGAATATAACAATCCATGGATTTTAAATTTAATTTAATTTTAGTTTGGGTGAACGTTTTACAGTGACTACACCTGGATATTGATTTTGCAGTTCCTTGTATTAGAAAGGTATAAATATAACCACAGTTAGACAGAACATACAAAGAACACAATTAACTGAATTTCTCATTTTCATAAAACTTCACTTTGAATGTAAATTTTATAGACAAGATTAACTATTTTAAAACATGTAATTCCTCTCCCTTATGACTTGCTGGGGATCATAAATATCAATGAATATTTGTGTAAACTCCATTTAATATTATAAGTTATGACAATCTTTAAAAGCAATGATACATTTATTAAAAGTTTATTTTAGCATAATGAAGCTGCTTTGGACTGGTATGGTAATGAAAATTTACATAATATTTCAGTAACAGAAATAACATTATAAACAATGAAAAGTTAAATTTTAATACTGAAATAGCTAAAACAGATTAAGAAGAGAGTTTCCAGGTATAAATTACATGGCTATACATCAATAAGCCATTCCTAAGGAGGCAATTTAATTGTCTTAGACTTAATCTGATAAAGTAGGAAAATCATGTTTTACAGAACTTATTGGAGCAATCTATGGAGGTAGGGAATATGAATGTCAAGAAAGAACCTTATATTTTAGGTTGATTAATCTGATGGTAAATGTGTATAAGAAAAGTTTTTAAACGTATATTTTCAATTGATCATACATTTGTTGGTGATGATGACAAAGAATTAAAGAAAAAAGCAGATTGAGAAAATTTAAGAAATAAATTATTAATAGTTATAGTTGTACTTTTCTTGGTGATTGCCATGTGAATGGGAAATTTATTTATGGATCACCCTGCAGACACTCATTTGTACTTCTTGTGTTCCTTCTCCCCTCTGTTAGAATAAAAAATGTCTGTGCTGTTTAGGGAAACTTACACTCTACTTTCTAAATATCTCCACTGTATCACCACAAACACTCCTTAATATGGTGTCCAAGTCATCATGAAAATTATATAGTGTGTGTGTTTGTGTATTATAATGTATTATAATCCACATTTCCCCTTTCTAGTGCTGTGCATCTCAGGAAACAATATTCCTCTGTTTTAATCAACTTAGAATCTAGTGCCAGGAGCTAGAAATCATTCCTGTAGCCAAAGCCTACTAAAGAAATTATTAAAGCTAAATCTTAACTAAATTTTATTGTAAAGCATAGGAGGTGTGCCTGCACCACTCTATGTTGAATTGTTTCTTAGTATTTTTAAAATCATTTTTGAATTTCAAAGATGATGCTACAGTGCTTACTAAGTTTTATATTCCCTATAAAGAAACATTTACATTGTGTCCTACTGATAAATTTTATTAGTGTTAGAATGCTTTTTGTGCAGAAACTGTTTTAAGCAACAAAATTCCTTATTTCAGAAAGTAGTACTACACACTAAAGGTAATAGAAATCCAGTCATCAGTTACTCTATGCTGCTATGTAAGCATCTCTCTTAATGGGAATAGTTGGGGAAAGACATAAACTCAAAACTTCTTCAACAGCCCAACATAAAAATTCTCATATTTATTTATTTGCTAGAACTACTGAATTCACATGTCTGGAAAAACAACATTTTATACAGATTACTTGAGGATCTAAGGTAATCACACAACCTTAAAAGAAGAGAATATTTTGAGAGCTAAATATGATTCAGGAAATAATTTTTCATTTATGGAACTTAGTTCCTCTCTCTCATGTTTCTGAGTCACTTGGGCATCTGTCCAAAGAGTTAAAATCATCTCTACATTTTACATTTTATGTAAATCTTCTCTACACCATAACCATATCTTTATCCACTCATAGTTTCTATTTTCTAATGATTCAGTTTCCAGGTGACCTCATAATTGCAACTCTGCACCAATTTCCTTTGACCCAACTGTATTTTTGTGACACCTCCTTGCAGCCTATTATCTGCTTCTGATATGAACAATATCCATACCTTGCTATTTCCTTTACATAATTCTTAAGAAAGATAAGTAATTAAGCAATTCACTTTTTAACCCAAGATAAAGTTCAACATATAGAAGCTATCCATACTTCAGATGTCTTAGGCTAATGACTAATTATAGAAATACAAAATATAGCAACAAGTAGGGTAGAAGAAATAATTTTAACATAAAGAGGTTTGTCATAATACTTAGGACTATCACTAGCATGTAGGTTTGTCGTAATACTTAGGACTATCACTAGCATTTTTTTTTTTCAATCTACATTAAGCGCTAACAGAATAATAAAACAACATAGTCACAGATCAAATTTATGGAAAGAGACAAGAAAGGATACATGGACACTCAACAATCATTTATAGTATAGCCTGTGTATTATATATAAATGCAATATGTAAGATGTCATTTTTATAGGTCCTCAAATGCCTGAAGGACTGAAAAGAGTATCTGTGGGAGAAGAAAAAACAAGTAATGAATCAAACATGGACATAATTGTCATAATCCTGGGGCATCCTTTTCCCTTTTGCACCTGATAAATATTACTGAAATACAACAACTTTCTATACAGCTCCTTCTATCTCCAGTCTTCAGATCCCAGTGTGTATTTGACTGCATTTAGGAAATTTTCTTGAAGTTGTCAATATTATATTAACTAAAAGTTCTAAGGGCTGAATTGAAGCTGATGAAGTCTGGAGGTTTGGGAATCCTTCAAATCAAAGATAACATCCATATCAAAAAAGTAGGCATGACAATTGTTTCTTCTTTTGAATAAAAAGAATAAAAAATTTCATTTGAATAAAATGAAATAAAAAATTATCTATGTAGCTGCAGTAATATCCTAGGGAAAAATTACCAAGAACAGGAAAGATAAATGTATTCTCACTTTCCTTAACACGTTTATTATGTAGCATATGTATGAGAGAAGAAACTGTTCTTATTCTCAAAAAAGTACCTTTCTGTCAATCGCTTAAAAAGATGCAAATATTCATACTTATATGTATATTCATATATTTTTAAGATGCTAATTTGATCATGTCAAAATGCATATTTGTGAAGTTTAAAATCTCTAATTTTGAAATGATTTACAACAATGAAAATATTCAACCCTCAATGTAATATATGGCACAACATCTCATAAAACATGAAATTTGCAAAGATTATAAAAAATAAATACTATGACTTAAGAACTTCTGTTTTGTTCTGACTTCATCTTACTGAGTTGAACTGGGTCTTTTTGGAGGTTTAGCAAACAGAATGAACTAAAATTCTCTATTTTAGACAGTAACTGGGCAGAAAAAAAATAAGGAATCTTCTAAAATACAGCTTAGGATATAAGTCATTATGCTGGGGATAAATGCTTTCCATAAACAAGTATTTTTCTAATAATAACATCAGCAGCTATCCATTCAAGGTATGTTCAACATCAGCATTTATAAAATATTCACCCACAAGCAAGGATTAAGTAGGGTAAACAAAACTAGGAAAAGATATACTACTAGATTGAAATATTCAGAATGTATTGCAACTGTATCAGTAGAGAGTAGAGGGGAAGAATGAGAAATGGAATATGGAATACTACTAGGAATGGAGGTACTATAAAAATTGATATAAAAATGAACTTCTGATGTTTCTCTTCTGATTGATAGAATACTTCCACAATAAAAAAATATAAATGCTCAAAAGACTTAGCAGATAAACCAAATTATCATGGCTTTAGAAACACAACTTGGAAATTAGGAAAATCCATTAAGTTGAGTCCTACCTTTACCATTGCTCTCCCTCCTTCCAAGACATTTATCTACTCAGCATGTGGAATTTAGGGATCTAACAAAAACCAGCAGTCAAAACATTTTCAGATATCTTACTAAACAAGGAGAGAATTCTCACATCAAGCCAGTTGAGTTAACAAAGATTTAAAAGATTAAATTCTTGAGAAAAGAGAAACAAGGAAAATGCATCCAACATTTGGTTGTGATTGGTATTCAAAGTTAATTGTTGAAACCTAAGTTTTTAGATATCAATTTAGAGACCGGGACAGGATATAGAAAGCAACTGCTGAGATGGGAAAAGGCTTAGCTAAAACTTGAGCAATCTCACTGCCAGGGAAGTCAAAACAAAAATACATCATTGTAAAGCAACTTTACCTCAATAAACATAATCTGAAAAATACAAAATAAAACAGATAAGGGCATGTCAAGAGATAGGAGTCTAGGAAAAAACAATACTTTAAGATGAAATCCCTAGGTGTTTCCCCGGTGGCACAAGGGGTTAAGTCTCAGTGCTATGAAGCTATCAGCAAACACTGTTGCAGGAATTTGTCCCCTAGCTCAGAGCTAACACACATGGCTCTGCAGACCTCTCCTGTCTCACCTGCTGCTCTCCTCAGTATTTCAGTCAACCTGCCTGTTCTCTCCACTCTGTCTCTGGTGAATCCTCTCAACCCCATACCTCTGGCCTACACCTCAGTTCTTGTATGCATAAATAAATAAAATATCTTAAAAATAAATGAAAAAAATTACATTTCCAAATTTTCATGTTCAAAGAATTAAGCAAACCCAAGTCTTTCCCAAAGTCTTAAATATAATCTTGATTGGATTTAATGGATTTTCCTGTACTCTAATAGTCAGGCATTGGAAAATCAAAAGAAAACATTAACATTTCCCCATATGCTACAATGTCCCTCACCCAACTCAATGCTGAGTAAATACAGTCAGAACAGGATATAGGATCATATGACTAAAAGTCATTAAAAATAAACATGTAATAGAAACAAACTCAGAGGTCTTGATATAGTGTAATTTTAAGCCATATTTAAAAATATCTTCTATTAGAATGTTGAAGAAAATCAATAAATGGATGGAGAATTGACCAGAAAAGTAGAATCAAGTAAAAGTTCTATCACTTCACGGAGTGATGATATAGAACATGATCAGCACTCAAATTATCATTTTCAGGCTTTTCAGCTTCAGAAACTTTCTCATTTAAGGTCATTTCCTCATGATATTGGGACAATGAGTAATAAGACTCAAAGATCAACATGTATTTTTATTTAGGCATACAGAAATGGGGTACAAGCTAGAGGTGCAAATGTGGTGAAAGGATTCACCAGAGACTGAGTGGAGGGGCAGATCAGGCAGATCAATGAAGTACACTGCTGAAGGGAGCAGTGGGAGGCCAGGAGAGGTCTGCCACGCCACGTAGATCACCTAGGGGCCAGGGATTGAACTTGCACTGAAGTGGCTGCAGCCAGCTTGCAGTGCTGCATCCCAACCCATTGCGCCACCCGGGAGGGCCTAAAAGCAGCTCTTTTGACAAGGTCAGGATCCTAATAGGAAAAACCTGGCTCCCCAAAACATATATTATTGCCATCTTCATGGACGCCTTGAATATTTTAATTTCAAGATTTCTTTGAATCTCTTAAATTTGCTCATGTGACTGAATCTTCCCTATTAAAAGGTGATATCTATTACACATTTGAAGACAAGGTAGAATCCTCCACCAAGCTGCCAGCAGTCAGGATTTGCTCCCCTATCATTTCCTGGCTATTGGATCTAACCTTTACATTAAATTATAGCCTGAATAGCAGGTCATATACCAGTCCACACATGCCAGGGAAAAGAGTATTTCTAATGAATCTGTTAAGACTTATTTAGCATACATAGCAGTATAGAGAGGAATGTTCCAGGGGTGGTAGCTGAAGGTTATCTTAAAATAAAAAGAATGAGAACTTTACTTTGGAGAGAGTTGATTTGATGTACAGATAACAAGCTGGCAATGGCAATGACATGTGAAGTATATGTGTGAGACTGAGTCTTTCACCTATGGACTTTTTTTTTTTTAAAGTAGATTCCTACTTCTGATAACCACTCTCATCAAATATTTACATTACTAAATGTATATATTCATACAGTTGTAAAGCACTAATAGAAACATGCTGAGCATGTGCCAATGGAGTGCTAACAAGAAACTTGGGCAAAGAGGATACTCAATATGCAAGGAAGACGTGATAATGAAGATCTTGTAAATGAGGCTTCATAAAACTCTATTAGGATTCATAACCCCCCTTCATTTTATTTAATGAGATAAGAAAATAGTACTTTTTAATTGAAAAACAAGTATAGCACTTGTGATAGGCACAACAGTTCTCCCCCCAAGATATACATATCTTAGTCCCTGGGATTTGTGACTATGTTAAGTAGCAGGTATGATTAAGTTAAGGACTTTGTGAAAGAAATATTATCCTGGATTTGTTTCATTAGTCCAGAATCATTACAATCTACATAAAAGTATAAGAGAAAGAAATGTGAGAGCAGAAACAGAATCATAGAGAAATCTGAAGACACTATTTTACTGGCAAGAAGGAAGAAGAGAAACACAACCTAAGAAGTGCAGCACTTAAAAGATTTCTTCCCTCAGGTGCAGTCACCATAGCTTTCCCATCACCAAAGTGCCCAAGGTCCTCCACACCCTCCACTGTGCTTTCCCCCTTTTCTCCACTCCTCCCCAACCCCCATCTTCTCCTTAGTGTCTCAGAACTTAAACTCTACATTCAAAGGTCAGTCTTAGTTTGATCTGTTGATTTCTCTAGGTTCTACCTATAAGGGAAACCAAAAGGTATTTATCTTTCTCCTTCTGGCTATCTTCAATTTAAAATAATCCCTTCCAGTTTGGAATAATCCCTTCAAACCTGTGTTGCCACCATGAGTTTATTTTTTTTGATTGTTGTGTATAATTCCATTATGTATATGAACCATATCTTCTCCCTCTACTTATCTGTTCTGTGACACTTAGGTTGTTTTCATATCTTAGCTATTGTAACTAGGCCTGCTATAAAGGCAGGAGTGCAGGTTGCCTTTTGAATTGTTTTTATTCTCTTTGAATAGAGACCTGGGAGTGGTATTCTGTCCCTTCTGTACATGGTTCAGCAAAGAAATTTGGACCAAATGCAATAAATAAATAAATAATAAAATAGTTAAATTAAATAAATATACAGTTAAATTACAAAATGAGTTCATTAATTAAATTTCATAATCTAAAAAATACTATTTACACATAATGGCAAGAAAATTATCACCTGTTTAATTCATAAGTGTTAAATTCATTTTCAATCAATTCTCTGAAAAAAACAAAAGTGCGGCCCTCCCTGGTGGCGCAGCGGGTTAAAGCACAGCACAAAGAAGCTTAAGCCACTTCCGCATGAGTTCGATCCCCGCCTGCCCCAGAGGTGACCACATGGCCTGGCAGACCTCTCCTGACCCGCCCGCTGCTCCCCTCAGCAGTGTGCTTCGTAGACCTGCCTGTTCTGCTCCCCACTCTGTCTCTGGTGAATCCTCTCACCCTCCACATTTCTGGCCTGTACCCCGGTTCTGTAAAAAAAAAAAAAAAAGTGCAGGCAGCTTTTAGAATCTACAGTAGGCAAGAGAATTTGTTTCCCTATATGTTTTAGAAGAAAACAGTCATGTTACCACTTTGTAGTCCAGTAAAAACCCATTTTATACTCTTTAACCTTAAAATATAATAATAGCTTTTCTTTGCTTGGAGTACTAATATTAATCTGGGACAATAATGGAGCAACACTAGGGATCTCAATGCCATGTACTGTGCTAGATTGTAAAAACATGTCAATTCATAACTTTTATCTCTATTTGAAACTGGAAAGACATCAATGAGATTTGCCTTTTTCTTTACCTACTGTGTAACTAAAGGTAAAGAGTTATATTACAATTAAGTTGACACTTCTGTATCTCTTTTGAAAGATAGCCCCATGATAACCTATTACCAGTAAGTCAGGCTAAGGCCTTCTTCTTCTTCTTCTTGATAGCAGATATTTATTGTAAGAGTTGGCTCTATGTTTGTGGAGGCTGAGAAGTACCAAGGTGTGCTCTGCCCAAGCTGAAGAACTAGTAAAGTCTGTAGCATAAATGAGTCTGTGTTAAAAGGCCTGTAGATGATTTCTACTTCTGATAACCATTCTCATCAAATATTTACATTACTAAATCAGAACTTATATTTTCTTTCCTCATATTAATTGATAAACTAGAATGCTATATTGTATCACTTTAGATAATCAGTGTCTATTTTTGCCTATTGTACCTCTCTCCCAGCAATGAAATAGACTAAAACTCAGTATTAAGTATTTCTACAGGTGGAAGAGATGAAGAATGTGCAGAGTTGTAAAAGATATTCACTGACCTTCTGTTTCCAAGACACCAATTCATTAATCTTCACCATCCGGTATAAATAGGATTCATCCATTATACTAAGATTTCCACCAGAACCTAAGGTATAAAATGTCAAGCAGTTTTTAACCTCAGAAACATGAGTAAGGACATTCAGTCCCTGAGTCTATGCTATCAGAATTCTTTATAGCCTTCACTTCACTTTTATACTCTTAGGAAAGTTCTACGAAAGGTTCCATATGTAGCAAACAGATCATGTTATGCTACTGACAAGTTGTATTTTATCTTCTCTGTAAATAGTAAATAATACTTTTAGTTTAATTCGATCATCCAAATGTGTATCTAGTTTTGTAAATTTCCACAACTTTGGGGGCTTTTTGTATCAATTACAATACTAAATTCCTATGATATGCACCTGAGTTAATGCATTTTACTAGAGATTTTGGTTATTCCAAGGTTGGAGCCCTTCATGTGTCTTAAAAATTATCAAATTCTCAGAAACTGAAATCAAATTAAATGATTAGCCAGTAAGTTTGCAGGTGACTGTCAGCTATTTTGGCTCCATCTCTTGACTGGTGAGGTCAACCCCTTCATACCTTATTTTGCCATAAAAATACTTGTTATTTTCAGTTCCATTTTCTTTGGTATTTTTTATTGTAGAGTCCACTACTGATTTTTTTTTATAGAAAATTATCCCATTTTTCATTTGAAAGCAGAAAAAAATGAGGTAAGTCCAAGTAAAGGTAAAGTAAGGGAATCAAAAGAACATTTAACATACTTGATATCAAAGAATTTATTAAAAATAAAATGTGACCACAAGTGATTTAAAGAAATAGCAGTGCCTATCATGTACCTCAAAAGTAAGGAGGTATTATAAGGTAGCACTGTATCTGAGTTATATTTTTTAAAAAATATGGACAGATATAGTCATGCATATTCATATTTATATAAATGTGTGTATCAGTGTTAGAAATGCCAACTAAAATTCTATATTATAGAAATACAGTCAATAAAAATATGACTAATCTGAAGATTCTAAACAGTCTAGTTAAACATTCAGAATTATATAATTCATCATTCCTATATTCTGATATTTTATAAATTTTCGGTAACATGCCGTTATTTCCAGGATTCAAATTGATATGCTAATTATATATTATAAAATGCATTAAGAAAAGTACAACTGGTGCTATTATGACTTGTTTAATGTGTGTTGCTAAATAATAGTTATATGTATATGATATAGGCAGAAAAAATATTGATGTGCTTTATACAAAATCTGCCAAGTCAGAGATCATGACTAACTTTCTAACCCCCCAAAGTTTATCTTCCCACACTGCTATGTTATATGTTCAACAGCAGTTTAGTGTTTTATATTATCCTTTCATTTTTTTTATATGTAAATTTCGTCAGGCTTCTTTCACTGTTTCAGCCCTCTCCACCCACTCTGAAATGGTTTTTACCCTACAGCTTTTTCAAAAATTCTCATGTAAATGTTATCTTCAACACGATGGTTCCACAGTGAATGGAAATTATTTATTTCCCATTTAGTATTCTTTGTCTTATTTTGGTACAAAAAATGATGGGTTCAATTCCCTGAAAAATATGAAGTGTAGAATACAACACTATTTACTATGACCACAGTATTACCCAGAAACTCTGGTATGTATTAATCTTGTACAACTAAAATACCTGTTCAATAGCAACTTTCCTTTATCCTCTCTGGGTAGCCCCTTGGAAATTATCTCCTAATATTTTTTTCTATTTATTGGACTATTTTAGGTGTTTCCTATGAGTCATATGAAACATATCTCATTCAATTTATCTCTCTGTGAAATGCAGTTTTGAATCCTCTTTTTTAAAGGTTCTTTTCTCTTTATTTTTGCAATGTCATTAAACACAAAAGCAACAGAACATAAATCTTAAAAAGTTTACAAGTGAGTATTTGTACAGAAAATATGCACACATCATTTACAGCAATTCTACATGATAAAATAATTGACTATTAAAAAAGTATTTTAACTCCCTCTAGAATTCTTAACTCTGGAATATTGTAGAAGGCTGAACTAGCACTATTTATAAGTACTGAATTTGTACGATACAACTTATATAAAATCCATTAGTTTAATAGCTAAACTTAAATATCATTGATTCATCAATATATGTAGGAGTGCAAACACCTAACTTGATATATTGACAAAAGGCCAAAGTCCAAACTTCCATAAAAATATTAAAGATATTTCATTTTGAGAAATGAAACCTGAATTGGAATAACTTCATGGTTTAGGCTAAATCCAAGCCAACTTCCAGACATGTGGCAACTTAATCTCTGTATACTATTGGTGAGAATGTAGACCATCCAGTTCCTATGGAAAATGTTATGGCGTTTCCACAAAATATCAAAAATAGATATTCCATAAGGGCAAACAATTCCATTACTTGATATTTACCCAAAAAATACAAAAACACTAATTCAAAGTGTTACATATTCAGATCTATATAACTGCAACAATATTTATAATAGTCAAGTTGTGAAAACAATCTAACTGCCCAACCACAGAGGATAAGCAAGAGGTGGCACACACACACACACACACACACACACACGCACAGGAATATTACTCAGCTATAAAGAAAAATATGAACTCTTGCTACTTGCAATGTTACTGATAGAACTGGATAAGATTATGCTAAGCGAAGGATCTCTCTGATGCTGTAGCAGGTTAAAGGACAGCACTGAGAAGATAAAGCCACTTCAGCAACAGTTTGATTCCTGCCTGCCCTGGAGGTGACCACATGGCCTGGTAGACCTCTCCTGACCCGCCTGCTGCTCTCCTTCATCAATCTGCCTGTTCTGCTCCCACTTCTGTTTCTGGCGAATCCTCTCACCCCCCCTGACCTCTGACCTGCACCCCAGTTCTGTATGCATGAATAAATGAATCTTAAAAAAAATAGATTATGCTAAGAGAAATAACTCAGAAGGAAGAAAGAGAAAAGTACCAGATGATTTCACTTACATGGAATACAGACACAAAACAACTGACAAATCTAAACCAAATTAATCCTTACAAATATGACTATAAACTATAGAACAGAGTTAGACTTCTGGAGTTGGTAGTGCAAGGGGGAGATAAGACAAAAGAGGGAGGGAATCCAATGTTCTCTGAGAAAAATGGTGCTTTGGCGTTGGTATGTTGTAGTAATATATTATCTGAGGCGGTGTGACTATATTCCTCCAATATTACATCAATAATAAAAGATAATAAAATTGAGAAAAAGAAAAAGAATGCCAGCAACTAATTAAAATGAAGAAAAAAAAAAGTGAAATGCAAATTCCATTAAAGTATACCTGTCAGGTTTACTTGGAGGATGGTAGGAATTAAGCAATCAATTTTGTTGCAAGATTGCTTCAAGTTAAATTTTTCTTGGATTAAGCTACTATTTAAAACATGTAATACCATTACTATACATAACATTAATGTTAAAAAAAATAAGACAATGTTCGCTTTGTTTTGTTTTTTAATGATGTCTTTTTATTTCTACACCATAAAACTTCCATGGTGCCCCCGTCTACCATTTTTGACCACTCTTTCTATAATTACTAAATTCATATTGTAAACCATCAATTTCAGTTATACTAAAGAATGTACTGTTCATGCTCTAAATCTCAGCTCCATGGAAACAATAGACATTGAACATATCCATATTTAGCATATCAACATAAATTGAGAATATCATTTTGCAGAAGGTAATAGTAAAATTACATAAACTAATTTTATATATACAGAAGTATGTTTCATTTGTCCTAACCTTTCATTTTATGAGTATAGTTTATATTGTACTGTTTCTTGAAAAAAAGGGAAAAATAAAGTATTTGTTTTGTTTCAAATAACAGAAATGAAATTGAAACTTGAAAGTTTACCTGAATCACAGGTAAAGTGAAAGTCTAACCATGAAACAATGTTTGTTCTAGAAAAGCAGTATTTATTATTATTATCATCATCATCATCATCATCATCATCTGTTCTAAGGTCAAAAAAATAAAATAATTGAAACAAGACTTTTTTTTTTCTAACTCTAAAGAAAATACTATAGTCATTTAATTTGTATCTCATATCAATTACATTTAACATTGTATGATGGCTAATGAGGATATGTATTAAGTAATAGAATGAATACACTGTATGGCATTGCATTTACAGATTGCTTTACTTCAGTAATTTTCTAAGGGCAGCTTCTGAAACTTTGGAAACCAAGAGCCATTTCATTGGATTCATGATACCAAACTACTTTGCTATAATATGAAGAAGCCAAATGTGTCCATCCCCACCCCTTCCATCTATAGTTTCAATAATGTTGCAGCAGAACAGCAGAGACTAAGGCATATTAAGAAGTTACTGTATTCTTCAATTCCATAACCTGAGGATGTTAAGTATGGGGAGACACATGACAACCACCATCACCAAATAATAGTATTTATTGAATAATGTTTTAGGTGAAGCTGTAATTTAATCAATTTTACTAAGTCACAAACCTTGAACACATAGCATTTTAATATTCATGTGAGCAAATGGGAGATACACATGAAGTATTTTGTTATAAAAGATGATGGTTGTCTTAGAAGGTACTTTTTTATTTGGATTGAAAGATAAACTAGTTGTTATTTTCATGCAAACAAATTTTATATGAAGTAATGGCTGATAGAAAGATTTAACTTTTTCAGATTTGGGTACTTTAGCAGTGTGTAAAATAAACTATAAATAATTGATTTTGCCATTTCAAGCAAAACAGCTCATTGTATTTTAACTAATGATAAAATTAAAGCATTCAGGTCAATTTAGAATTGTAAAATTTTTATCTGTAATTGTCAACTTGCTAATTTCTCAGTATTTACAGCTGTCTCTAATAGGTTGTGATATCAATTAATATTCTATTTATATTTTTATAATGAAGTATATAAAAACTGAGAAGATCTGTACAATGAATAAGTAGTATCCAAAAGAATAATACATAATGTTATACATTGATTCATGGGCATACAAAGAGTAAGATGACCAAAGATTTAAAGGTAGAATAGTTCAAAAAACTCAAATTATTTCCTGTTCCACACTGAAAAGATGTATTAGGAAACTTCTGCTTTTTCAATTTGGTATATCATCAAAGTCTTCGTACAGTTACTTGAAAAGGCTCTCTTTTTTATAATTTATTTTTATATTTATATCTTTTATCAATGTGTACTCCTTGTAAAATTCCCACTACCAGTTCACCCATGAGCCATCACTGTAGTCCCTTGTTATTTCTCTCCCCCAAAAGGCTTGTCTTTCTCAACATTTCTTGTGATAATGGATTCTCTATATAACCTACTACAAAACCAGAATATCTCAACAGCATGATTACTTAGGCTCTACAATAAAGCTACTTTCCTCTGTGAAGTTAGATTTGAAAGAGGTTTGGAAAATGTAAAATAATCACATTTTTCACAATTTGTTTTTGTTTTTTGGGAAATATTTCTTAAAATACTTTGTTTAGTTTAACAAGATTATTATTAGTGAATCTTCAGTGATAAATAACACATTTATCAATTTTAATTTTTAATCTGGCAATATAAACAAATCAGACATGAAAAAAATTTCTAAGTTTCAATATATTTTAAAATGGAAAAGATATCATGAAAGCCAAAATTTGAGGACCAGTGACATACATAAATCTTAAAATAATGGGCTTCTGGATTTGAGATTGTACAAGGAAATTTGCATACTTTACTAACAGAGAAGTTAATGCTTGGTATAAGAAATACCTTTTCATAATTTCTCTTATGCTTACTAATGACTTGCAATATTTCACAAAACATTTGTAACACACTTTCCAGTTAAAGAAATTCCTTAAATAATAGTTGCTATCCTGTCTTTCTTTGTCATAAGTGAAGCTGTATACATAAACAATTTAAATGCTTTAATTTATGTTCTTCCTGTGAAATAGTTTAGTTGGTTTTGCCTCCAAGGAAACTAGAGCTTTTAGAAAACAATGTAATCCCTTGTCACCAAACATAAGATAAATGTTTTAGCTAGACTATGCATGGGGCAAACCGTAAAGACACGTTTTGAATTTATTATTCAAGTATTTGAAAGAAGTTAGGCCAGAATTTTATTTTGCTATTCAGAGAGACAAACTTGCTTCACGATTCTTTAGTATGTTGGGCTCTTATTCTGAGATTTGTTAACTCATTTTGCAATATAGATGCCTTATACCCAGGGACCATAGAACAAGTCCCATATACATTCCTTTATCAACCACTGGTAAAAATCTGGCTTAGATAATATATTATTTGTTCACTAGCAAATGCACATGCACTCAATCAAAACTAGGGTTCTGCTAAAAAAATATTAAAAGAAATGCCACAGAATAAGGTACCTGTTATGTGCTTGCAATGAAATAATGATAACTATGATTGAATCCATTTTTTAAACTATAATTTGTCTTAATAACAGTCAGAAAAAGTAGGGAGTTCCAGAGTCAGTAACTTACTGACATGCAAAACACATAAAATATGTTATTTTTTTGTTCAAATATTATCCTTATTTTGTATAAAACAACTTTTTGTTTCCCTAAATGCAAAACCACCTCAACATGAGTTTGATCCAGCCCCAGAGGTGATCCTACAGACCTCTCCAGTGTCACCTGCTGCTCCCCACAGCAGTGTACTTCATTGATCTGCCTGTTCTGCTCCCCACTCTGACTCTGGTGTATCCTCTACCACACCTGCACCCCAGTTCTGTATCCATAAATAAATCTTAAAAAAAAAAAAAACCTGTAGAGGATACTGAATATTCACCATTCTGATAACAAAAACATCATCAAGGAGCCAAGATTGCTTTATCACTTATTCCACTGTCTAAAGGATAAAGGCATTCATCTTCAGATTTTGGGGCCACTTAGGTATCCATAGCATCAAAATATCTAAAGCACTTTTTTTTTTTGCACAACATAAATATTCACTGAATATTATAGAATGAAGAAATTACTGTACAATTCTCCACAAAGTCTTTTGTTGCAAGTTATTTTAGTCAGTCAACCCCATCCAACTATGGAGAAGAAAAATAATCTGTTATTTACATTATCAATAATATAAAACTTCATGTAGTATTTATTGCTAAATACTTTAAATAAAACTATTATAGTAAATTTAATTTTGTAATAGTCAGAATATACACTCTTATATGATCTGCCACAACTTGTTAATTCTTGGATACAGAGCAGTGGCAATGTGTGACTGCTCTTTTCAAATGCTTAATAGTCTCAAAATTACATGAAGTTTTTGGTATGTGATATATCAGGACCTCAAAAATTCCATCAATAAACCTTCAAGGTATACATTACTGTTCAATATACACTGCATGTCATACTTGTAATTATCCTAAATAATAATGAGTTTATGGTAGCATATCTAGATATAAATGGCTAACGATCCCTTTGACTATAAATCTACTTCATTCCTTGCTGTTATTAATAGATGAGCCATGTGTTCAGTCAGAGGTAGAATTTCCCTGAAAATTGACACAACGCAGCAGGCAAGATGTTATTTTTTAATATCTAATAGTGACAGTTGCAAAAGTTAGTAGATTAAGGAGGTAAAATATTGAACTCTTGATGTCTTATTTTCCCAAAGAAAGCTCCAAAAATGTATAAAACTATAAAAGAAACAGAGACATCACAAGACATCTGCTTCCTCACTTGCTGTTAAAACCGGTGCTCAGATGTAAAACATCAATATGTCAAATATTATTGTAATTTCTAAATACAATACAGCATATTGTGAAGACATGATTTTAATCCCCATGCTTATTTTCTGGTTTTTAAGCCACTTCTTAGGATAGCTATTTTTATTTTCCATTATCATTTCCAGGAGAGATATAGAAATATAATGCGATGTTTCATCGCTAATTATTACATAGTTTTTGTATTTTTTTTTTAAAGATTTTATGGCGTGGTTACCTCCCAGGCAGGCAGGAATCAAACTCATACAGAAGTGGCTTTAGCTTCTCAGTGCTGTGCTTTAACCCGGTGTGACACCAGGGAGGGCCCAGTTTTTGTATTTTTTAATTGATGTGACACTAGCATATTGCACGGTATATGATTCATGAGTTTAAGCTCACAGCTCTTCAAATGTATGCTACCAATCACACTTATCACCAAGGCACACATGGTCTACCACCATGGTCCACTGGGTCTCTTCCACCCTCATTTACCCATCCTCCCCTCCATCTCCAGTAGCCACAGTTCAATAGTCATATTTCTAGAATTGATTTGACTTCACTTTGATTGGTTTTGATTTGACTTTGTCTGTTTTGTGTCTTCATATTTCACTTAAAAGTGAAATCACTTGGTATTCCTGTTTTCTTTCTGAAACTTCAGTAGTATAATCCCCTCCGAGCCATCCATCTTGCTATAAATGGTAATTTGCGATCATTTTTGTAGCTAAGTAGTAAAGTAGTATTTTCATATGTGTTTGTGCCACATCTCTGGCCTGTAACCCAGTTCTATGTGCATAAATAAATAAATCTTAAAAAAAAAAAAGCGCTAGAGGCTGAAACCCAACCTTATAGTTAATGGTGACTCTTTGATTAAGGCATAGCCAGAGAATCTGGGTAGTTGCTATGTATACTACTTCAGGTTTGTCCAGTCCAAAGTTAACACATATCTTTGTACGTTATTCCCCTGTCTTTTGACAGGATATCAATTCTAAGAAACACAGTGAAGATGGAACTCTTTCGATCTTCCATGTTCTAAATGGTTGTTTTAATAAAGAACCTGCACCAGTCATTATAATTCACATAAGTAATAACCTTTGACTCTTCAAAAATCCACTAAGATAGTAGAATTTTTATTAACAACTAGCATTAACAAACCTCTAAGTTTTGAACAATTTATTTTCTTAGCTCAGTGGTAAATCTGTTATTATGCATAGGCCAAGGAGAAAAAAGGCATTTAGAAAAATTTTTGTAAGATGAGAATTCAGTTGGCATTTGCCTGGCAGGTTTAGTTGTAGTGAAGATGAACCAACGCTTCTCATAGAGGAAAAAAGAAAAATGGGAAGAGCAACTATGTAGCTCTTTGTAATAACTACATAGCTATGAATCTAGCATGATGCAGGCATGTCGGAGTAGTGTTGCATATAAATACTGGTTATCCTTAAGGAAAGCCAGAGAGCATTCAGTGAATCTTTTACTAGTTTGTGAGTAGATGTATTCCTTGCTTTTATGTACAGTCTTAGTGATACTTTGTTTTAAATTCATTCTATGGTATACACCCATACTGAAGTAAATTTTGCCCAGTTGTAACAAATACAATATTAAATTCTAAATTCATAAATAGATACTCTCTGGCATTCAAGTGGAAATGAATACTTGCTCTAGAGTGAAAAAAGTCTGAGCTCTAGTTCTTTCTCTGCCACTTACTGTGTGATAGTAAGGTAAATATCAACCTCACTTGTCTCAATTGATTCATGAGAAAATAGTCTGCATCTTCTCATCTCTAACCTCTTTCACATAATAAACTCTTGGCAGTGTGATTTACATTCAGCTAGGGAATTGTGGTACAATCTCATTATTATTCCTCTCTCCAAAACAAGTTGTTATCCAGGCTTTCTGAGTTAACTCATCCACATATCATTAGGTCTACTACAAACTCTTTCTTCCTGTCTTCTTACTTATTTTGCTTCCACTGTAAAGTAATTTTACTGACTAGACCAATGTTCCACATATGAACAAATAAAAATAATTAAAGGGACTAATCCACTGCTAGAAGGATAAAGGGTGAGACTGAATTATAACTACTAAACTTGATTTTGGAAAAAGGAGTGCTTTCTCTTACTTCTTTTTCCCCAGTGATTCTGTTGCTAGTTTCTAAATAGATGGTATGTTTTGAGCAGGGGAGAATGATGGGAAATAAATACAAGTCTATGAAATTTTTACAAACCTTACTATCATTGCATAACTTTATGACCAAACATCCAGTTTTAAAATATACAGAGCCCTCACATTTGAAGAGAAGTTTAAAGTTCATCAGTTTTCTTAAGTGGCTTGTTTTTCTCTCAAAACTAAACATTTTAAATTAAAAATATATGTCATATAATCATTTAATAATAGAGTATTTGAATTCTGCTTATAGAATTTCCTATATGAGTCCCTAATGTGAAAAGTAATATAGATATATGGTTAATTCTTTATCATTCATTTTATTTTATGCAAATCACAATCTAATATCAATCCTATTTCCCTTGATGGCTTTCCTACAATGCATATTAAATCAATGAATGATTACATGGCGGGGTGGTATAAATGATGCTTCTACCTAACTCAAAATCTAATAACCAAAAGTGGTTTTCATGTGATTTTTTTAAAAGATAGATTTAAACATAATATGGTGTTGTGTTTAGTACTTTTTAAGGGAATAAATAGGCTTCTGAAGCTTTGTAAAGACAGCTATTTTTGTTAAATCTTGGTAATGTTGGTTTTATGTTTTTAAAGTATTGAATCAGTAAAACTTATTAAGTTAATAACTTAATTGAAAAATAATGAAGAATTGAGACAATTAAGTGGATAAATCAGTTGCAGTGTTTTATTTGGTAAACATTATCTTGGCAGCTGTTCTATATTCCTCAGTTCACAATAGAATCCTTCAAATTTACTTTGCAGTACAGATACCAAGTATGTTAATACATAGTTACATAGTTAACATACTGACTTTTGAATGTAGTTAAACTTTATATTTTACAACACCCCGTTCCTGAAATTAACAATAATAATTGTTATTATTATAACAGTATTAATAAAAACAGCAGTAATAACATGTAGTGCTTGCTCTATACCAAATACTTCACATTGACTTATTTAATCCTCCAAAAGACCAATGAAATAAAAATACTACTTGAGGTATAATAGAGAGAACTGGAGGTAAGAAATAAGGGTTAAGGAATATGTTATTACTGAAAAGACAAATGTAGTAGGAAAGTACACAAAAGTCACAAAAGGAAAGAAAGTTAAAAGTATGAAAATATGGTATTGTTTGTACAACTAAATATCTTGAAACACATGAACACTCTGCAAAGTTGAGGGTGAAGGTGAAGGTATTGCAGGGAGAGGTGGTGTATTTTGAAAAAACAAGGTGAAAAGCGGAGACTTGTCCTAAATTTGAGATCAAAAGTTAAAATGAGTCAAAGTGAAAAACCTACAAAGGAATATTCTGTCATTTTTATCCATCAGAGAACAAAACTATGTAAACTATCAATCAATTTACAGATATCATCCTGTGGCAGGACCTATAAACAAATTCTACATTTTAAATATTTGGTGAATTTTAACAAAATAAAAAAAAATGCTGAGGCTGAAATTTAAGATTTGAAAGACAGGGCATCAGTAAAATCCCATAGCTATCTTGTATTCACCCTTAGAAACTAATAAAAGATGCATCAGGTTTCACATTGAGGAGGTGCACATTTCTGGTAACAAAGCTTACAAGTAGGTGGATCCATTAGATATCTCAATGCAAGACCTTTAAAAATGCTAAAAGATACTTTTCACAAAAGCATAGAATTATGAAAATTAGCAAGTGTTAAAACTGAGTTTTGTGTACATGATGTGAATGAATAAGCAGATGCTATGAAATGTTCAAGGCAGACTGAAGCACAATTTGTATGGATTAGAAAAACTATTGAAATGCATTGCAAATTTATTTACTTCCTTAAGACTTAGCATCCCCTGTGCTGCTAATTCTTTTACAACTGATTTGATTCCCTCTAATTGAGCTCTTGACACTAGATATTGTTTATACACGGCCATAGCTTATCCTCTTAATAAGTTATTTTATTGTCTCAATATCTGTAATTAAACCTGTATCATAATTCCCTAGGGTCCCAAGTGATGGCTCAGCTCAGACTGCATGGCAGAATTTGTGACATTATTACTCTATACTTATCAAGTCCCCTTTACTAATGAAAGCACAAAGTACCCAAAATCCAGCCTTACTGTTCCTGAATTCTGAATAGAGAGTTTTCATTGGCGCAGTAGGTATTTATTTCATCAATAGACATATGGAAGAATCAGGATTACTTAAGAAAACATGCCTGTTTTTTAGAGGTTATAACTGTCTGTTTATAGGAACCATGGTGAAAGAGGAATAAGCAGAATCTTAGACAGAAATAAGAAGACCTTGTATTGATTTGTTTCAATATAGAAAAAGGGGAGAAACAAGAGTGGAAATTTAAGAGTATGAATATTTATTCAGAAAAGGCAAAGACAACTGAACATAAGTAAAAGTTACTGAAATATATGATTCAGATTTTCTGCCTCCAAGACTCCCAAACTGTCAATTTTGAGGCTGCTTTCCCATATTTCCTGTGCTATTTTATCTCTGGGCATTCCTAATTCCTTTGTTCCAGAAATTTCTGTATCTTCTTTTTACAATCTCTCTTTTAAAATAGTGGCTTCCTACGATTATTGATATACTCATTTTTCTCTTCTTTCCTTTCATTGGTTGACCAATGTAAAGGGTATGTCCATTAGAAATCACCATTGTTTCTTCCACACTTTCACCAATTTGAGTTAGGAAGACTAGACAAATGGAAAGTTTTTATCTGTTCCTAAATTCTTTCTTAAAAAGTCTGAGAAAGTTTCAACAACTACAGATGAAAACTAATGGGAGTCTCACGTGAGTTCTGAGTACAACAATATAAGGATGCCAGCTCACATTTTGCAGAAAGTCTGGAAATACGGTTGCTGGCTGCTCACGAGCTTTCTGGTTGAGGTTCATACTATCGGTTCTGTCTTCACTGTCAGGTGTGATGATTAATAAAACTTTTGTGGCCACTGCACTTCTAAAGGTTTGAATTATTGTTTGGTCACCAAAGTGAGAAAGGTAAATACTGGATAAAAAGCAAAGCATTTACAAAACTGCATCAAAACAACTAAAGAACTGAAGCTACTAGCAGGAGAGAGGTAAGAGCAAAGGCAGTGGGATGCTTTGATGGTGGGAGTGGTGTCCTTACATACATCTGGGGAGGTATGAATCTAGCCCCCTAACTCATATAAAGTGCTATAACCAGCATTACCTCAATAAAGAAAAAAAATGTATAAAATATAAATAAAAACAAACAAAAAAATAACCGAAGCCCTAGCAGCAATGAATAAAATAGTCTCCTAGAAGCAAGAATCACTGCAGTAGGTAGTGGTATTGCACAGGTGTAAGTGTGTAGTATGTATGCATAGGGCTATAAATCCTATCAAATGCTTTTGCAGACTTGTGTGGCACTTCGGAACATACAAAGGCAGTCTCTAAGTGGTAACATTAGCTGGTGTAAGATATATATATATATATATATATATATATATATATATATATATATATATATATATATACACACACACACACACAGTGTAGAGTTCAGGTCTTCCAAGTGGTCTCTGGTTGGTTAGTATCTTAATTGTATCCTCTTCACTGGTGATTTGAATTTGAGTAGCTTGTTTTGGCAGCTTTTTGCAGGGAAAAAAATGTAATGATATGACACTGTATTTTTCTTTACCAAGAAATATATATAAGTCAGATTCTACTTCTCCTTCATTTTTTTTCCCAATTGAATAGCACAAATGCTAGTCATCTTCACATATTTGTTAAGAAATACTATCTCGTACAGTATTTATTTAAGAGATTTAATTATTTATACTTGGGCTGTGAAAGGAACTCCGTAGGTGGACTATAAGCTAAGACATGTAACAAAAATCAAATGTCCTCAAACTGAGCTGGCAGTGGATTGCCTATTAAAGCTTTTAATCCCTCATCCTTCCCTGCAGGAAAACATCCTAACAAAAGGAATTGCTCAGAAGGGAAATGCAAATCAGTAAAATAACCTAAGACTTGTGAGAATGACTTATTGAAAGTAAGAAACAGTGAGTATTAGGAGATTTTAGAGAGAAGGGCACCTTTAAACACTGTTGATGACAATGTAAGCTAATGCAGTCATTATGGAAAGAAGTATGAAGATCCCTCAAAAAAATTAAAATAGAAATTCCAAATGATTCATTTATTTCACTTTTGGATAGTTATGAAAAACATTAAAAAAACACTAATTTCAAGGTATCTATGGAAGTCCATACTTATTGCAAGATTGCTCAGAATAGAGAAAAGCCAGCAACAACATAAATGCCTATCAGCAAATCACTGGATAAAGAAGATGTGGACAGATACAAAATAGAACACTACTTAGTTATAAAAACAAAGATGAAAGCCTGCTATATACAACAATATACATGGCCCTAGAGCAATATACTAAGAGAAATAAGTCTGATGGAGAAAATCAAGTAGTGTATGCATCAGTATGTAATATACAGAGAAACCAAACGAATGAATTAAATAAAATATGCTTTTATACTTGTCAGTTTATTAGACATAATTAGACTAATTAATTTCACCATAAATATCATTCTGGACATTTTTCCACATTTCAAGAATAGAACTTTTACATTATGTTTCACTTTAGAATGTGGAACTAAGGCATTATATATGCTTTAGTTTATATATATATATATATACTTACATATATAACTGATATATATACACTTATATATATAACTGCACATATAGTATATAGATATAAAACTGTATATGTATATATGTACATGTATATCTATGCATATGTGTGTGTGTAGTGTGTGTGTGTGCAGACAACATTTCTATATTT
This sequence comes from Condylura cristata, assembly GCF_000260355.1. Taxonomy (NCBI): domain Eukaryota; kingdom Metazoa; phylum Chordata; class Mammalia; order Eulipotyphla; family Talpidae; genus Condylura; species Condylura cristata. Next base: position 31,743,641 of record NW_004567111.1, read on the forward strand.
TTCTCCCATAAAACTGATTCTGAAGAGCCAAGACTAACATGCATTCAGTAATAAAGTTTACATATTGGAGAGGGCTGTCCATCTGAATAGTTTTCCCAAAAGAACTGAACTAGAAGGGTTATTTGCATAATTTAGGGACTCTCACTGACTCAAGTGGTCACAAAAAGCTTCAGCTTGACCACTCATTTCAGTAACTGTCAAATTACTATCCTTACCAAAATATTATTGGAAAAATAAAACTAACTTGCAAATAAAAAGCTTTTTCATTCTAATATGGAAGATAAAGAAGAGACAATTTATTACTGAGTAATCACTAACATAATGTTATGCAAAAGTAGTATAAAAGCACTGGCTAACTTGTATCTCTTTCTTTTCTTCCCCTTTGTGTGTGTCTGTAGTACAGCTGAATCTTAAGTGTGCAGGTGAGTAACCCAGGTCACACTGGGTTGCCTGTAACAACACTGGAGATAGCTCTACTTTAGACAAATTTGACACAGGTTAATCCCTAAAATTTTATCTAATGTCAAAAGTTTTTAGTAAAAATCCAGACTTATTATGTGTCTAAGAAATCACCATTAAGAAAAGAGGGAGGGATAGAATGGTCTTTATTTTTTTTTAATTTATAAAAGGAAATATTTTCATTTGCTTATACAAATTATATGAAAAATAAATTATACAAATTTACAACAGTATACTTGCAGTTATGGTTTCTGCTAAGTCAAAAGTAGAAATACACCCCCACCCCCAGCTCTCCCACTATAGCTGCATCACTCAGGGCTACCTAAGAGTCCAAAACTGTTAAAGGACATACATTCTAAAAGGGTTTGACCATTCATGCGCACAAAGGAATAAAAATGATAGTATTAGTGTGAAGTGAAAGACCTAGAATTGATCTGTGCATGGGGGGGGGGGTTGTGGGGGAGCTTGTGAAAGAGAGAGGAGAAGAGAAAAGAAAGGGAGCAGGAGAAAATATTTAAAATTATTCATAACGGGTTGGGTAAATACCCAGGCTCAGCCCAAAATGTATTCACAAGTCTAAAGAGCCTTCTGGTGGGGAACCACAAAAATGGAGTCATGCAGGTCTCAGAGAACTGGGACAGAAGGAGAGAACAGAAATTCAACTTTGAAGTCAAAATCAAGTCAGCCATAGTTTCTGTCAAAACACTAACATCCTAGGGCCTACTTCTCACATGTCTCTTACCCACAGTCTCTTTTCCAAAGCTCCATGTGAAGTGTCTTGGCTTTACATATCTAATCTCACACATTCCCTAGATCCCCTTCTGTTTGTGTATTCACAGTGCTACTTCTCAACTGCAGTTCACTTCATAGACTGCTTGGAAAGATTGGAAATGTAGTCCAAGGCTGCTGTATGTAAGTGGGGGAGAGAAAAGTGATATTCATTACCTCCTCTTTTCACATTTTGTGACACGATTTGAATGCAGTTGAGAAGATGATAGCCTACAAGATTTTAGCTGGGCTGACAGATGTGGATAGATGAAATAGATAAATGTGTATATGTGTGTGTGTGTGTGTGTGTAGATCCATATGTCTCTCTCTCTCTCTCTCTCTATATATATATATACACACATATGTATCTGTATTTGTACTGTGTATGTATATAGTGAATACATATAGTGAGTGGGAGAGAGCTATTGTAAGAATAAACAAATGCAGAGAAAAGGAGAAAAAATCACTAGACTTTTTACCAGAGAAATATTCAATAGATTCTTATATAGAACCAAACTAAATGTAAGGCTTTAAGAATGAAAAAAAAAATAAATGGGCAAAAATATACATCATACCAGAATATATGGGCAGGTGATACTTAATAAAACAAATCTGAAGATGATTTTCCCTATCAAATTATACCTTTTCAGTAAGTTTAACTAAAGCGGTAAGACATTAACATAGAGCTCTCTTTGTCAGGAAACGCCTATTTTTATTTTCCATTTTTATGAAGAAGTTAAAAATATCATTTCATAATTTAAGCTTTCAATTTTTGAACTATACAGATGATTCTTCTTGCTTTAAAAATAATGTGTGTTGTGTGTGTGTGTGTGTGTGTGTGTGTGTGTGAGGTGCTGTAGGGCTTTGTTATTAGCACAAAGCACATAGTACTTAAAAAGGCTATTGTGTTGAGCTTGCCTGATGAAAAAGGTAACCTTGCCTGATTAAAAGGTAACTTAATGTTTTTAAGGGAGTGATATTTACCCTAGGGCCAGATACTAAACAATAGCAACAGCAGTAAGACCTTAAAGCTTTCATTTCAAATATGTTAGCAATTTTTGTAATCCTTGAACCTCATATTTTAATGTGTTCTGTTTTTCTCTTCCTGGTAAGTCTTATAAAAGTTAGATAAAGAATACCAATGTTAACTAAGAATTTAAATTTTCCTACTCACTGATATCTGCAGTGTATAGATGTATACCTCCAATCAACTATTATATCCCTCACTTAAAAAACTTATTTTCTAACCAACTACTCTCCTCTTATGAAAATTGGGGAAATTTCTTTCATAAATAATTCTTTAACATTTTCCACAAAATTTGGCATTCCCTTAAAGCACACTCTGGCACTTATAATTTACATAAAAATTGAGACAGATATAGAATAAGCTAGAAGTAACATGAAAATTCATTTTTAAAATTTTCTATTTTCAGGTAATTCTAATGTATAAATTAGGTTCTAGAAATTTGTGCTATCTTATTTGTTTCTATTCCAATTACATGTTGATTCAATAAAAGTTACAGCATATTTCTGAAATCTCAGTAAGCCCTAAAATTCTAAATGTTAACATCATATTAGGTCCAAGAGAAACAAATCCCAGCCACATGTCCTATCTGCATTCATAACCAATCAAGACACAAAGAGAAGGTAGCAGATATGAAATATGATGTAATTACTAATGTAATAGAGGCTATGGGTGTGACTAAGCATCAAGGTTTTCTGTAAACACCAATATTAGTCTGGAAATGCATTCATACAAGACAGCTACAAGGTTTATTTCTCAAAAGCAAAATGTACTCTTACAAAATCAACAGCATAACTGCTTTATCCAGGATTATATTATAAGTAAAGGAAATTAGGTGGGGTAGATGGAAAGCAGTCAAGAGTATTAGTGTTGGTGGCGTTTCTCCAGAACAAAAGAGGGTAGAGGGTATTTGGTGCTCACCAATACTCAAACATTCTTTGTTCACTGCATCTTGCTTTGCTGCCTCTCTAGAATTCAAAGCATAGCTCTAGAAGCAGGAAGATGCCATAACCAAGATAGAGAAGAAATGGCCTTAGAGTGTTCTGTGAATACTTACTCATTTTTCTGCCTCCCATCTGAACATCCAGATGGAGTACAGCTAAAGAATTCCTTTATATATTTTTCTTTCATGTACTGCTCTCTTAATAAGTTCTGAGTGGATTTCTGAGAAAAATGGAACACTAATCAAAGTTTGAGTGGAATATTACCAATAAAAAGAGTTCTTGATTTTCTGATATTTACATATATGCATGCTTTATAACAAATTACTAGTTAATTGCATACATCTGACCTGAATATAAACAAAAATTGATATTTGTTTTCCTTATGAAATGTGCTCATTATCATTATTACAAAACTTCTTAAGATTGTTTTGAGTCTTTTACATATAAATGAAAATTATTTTTAACTAATTTCACTTTTAAATGTGGCTTTATTAATTTCCCAAAATTTAAGTCATTTATGAAATAGAAACTAGAAATCATGACTAAGAACATTAAAACAAATCTACCAATTTCAGTTTGAGCTTGACCATAGCATTTGTAAGTTTTATCTTCAAAGTTAGTGGAATAAAGATGTTTATAATGATGTGATTTTGACTTATATTGGCAAATCAATATCAATATTATATACATTTTGTCTCTAAACATTTATAAATGAAAGCTGGTTGTTACTTGAGGCAAAGTATCCAATATTTCCTCAAGAAGATTTTTAGGTTTAAAATAGCTAATATAAAATATTAGTGGTCAACTTCATGCAGTATATACAGATATTGAATTATAATGATGCATGGTGGTGCAGGGGTTAAAGTCTCAGTACTATCAAGCTCCTGCCAGCTTCTTGGCCAGAGAGTGAACCAACCACATGGTACAGCAGACCTCTCCTGTTTCCACCTCCTTTTCCCCTCAGAAGTGTATTTCAGTAGATCTGCCTGTGCTGTTCCCCACTCTTGTCTCTAGTGAATCCTTTCACCCTCTGCATCTCTAGACTACACCCCAGTTCTTTTACACATAAATAAATAACTCTTAAAAATGTAATGCTGCATACTTAAGTTACATGCTAATGCAATGTTATTTAATTTTATAGGGCCCTCCCTGCTGACACAATGGGTTAAAGCACACCACTATGAAGTTATTGCAACCACTGCAGCATGAGTTTGATCTCTGACTAGGGTGGTCACCCACATGGTGTGGCAGACCTCTCCTGACTACCAGCTTCTCCCCTCAGCGGAGTATTTCAGTAAATCTGCCTGTTCTTTCCCCATTCTGTCTCTGGTGAATCCTCTCACAGCCCCTGTACCTCTGGCCTGTACACCAGCTCTGTATGCATAAATAATCTTAAAAAAAAAAACAAATCAGTTTTATAAATATATATTAGAATAAATGAAAATGGTTACAAACTATTATGAAACTATTTCCTGAATTTGAAGATCTACTTAGCAGGCTAGAGTTACTGTCTTCCATTAAATTTCAGGGCACCACTTATTGTTTCTACATTATATTAGTACAAAGTATACACTTTTTTTCCTGGCTGTATTTCAGACTAATACATAGACAGACCCTCTAGCTTAACTATCAAAAATTTTGTATAAGTAACAACAACAAAAAAAGCTTTCTGTAAGTTACTGAACTAAGAAATATAATGCTCAGCCACTAAAGCAAGTTAGTGCATGCTTCTCTTTGAAGATTCAGGGTTTATGAAATAAACCCATTTAAAGTTGATTAAGTTATGTATACTAGAAAAAATTATCTTTCAGTTGTTCTTGCATAAGATTTTTCACCCTACAAAAGTGAATGAAGAATAAATACCCTACTAACTAAATACCCCTATAGGGCAATAATGAAACCTACTTTTCTTAGAAGGTGGATTTAGGTGAAAGCAAATCAAAACATTCTTGATTTATAATGTATATACACAATCTAGTTCTGATGTGAATTTGCAGCATAAATGAACACTGCTACTGTGCTTCAAAATTCTCAAAATCAGAATTTGTTTTCTATGGATTCAGGAATTCTGAACTATGTAGTTGATAAAAAATGTCTCAAACTTCTTTGAGGAGACTACCCATTCTAAGACACAATGAGATCTAGCAGAAAAATTTCAAGAAAAATACATATTTAATCATTAAAAAAACAAAACAAAAAAACAACACACAAGGAGACACAAAAATTGCTAGTAACAAAGATGAGAATCAGGAGTACAAAAATGTATACTGGAAACAGACTCAGAATATAAAGTACATATGATTGATATGCTATAAACAGTAAAGATCTGAAATGTGAGTAAATATTAAACAAGACTGAAAAACAAAATGCTTAGAAGTAAATATAAAGCAATTGAAACTAAAGTGTGTGATGCACCCTTAGGCCCAGTTAATGAGAGAATTAATCTGGCACAAACATCTAACAATGTTATTGAGAACAAAACACACATATATAAAGAACTGAAAAAATACACGAAAAAGATGAGATGTCGATTTTCTAAGAAAGTCGATAGTAAGATATACAGCATGCAGAAAGAATTGGCTAATATTTATAGCTAGATAATATGAAATAAAACATTAAGTTAAAATAGTGAGTTTGGCAGACATAGACTATCATTTTATAAATCACGTTATCAAATTGGTAAATATAAAAATTATTACTGAATAATTACAGCAAGAAAATATGTTGTATCCATCATGGACTCTTGAAGCAATGAACATGAAGTCAAAAAATGTAGATAGTGGAGAAAAAGATGTAAAGTTGATATCCCTGGTGAGTGGCCTCTGTGAGCTGTCACTCTAGTTCTGAACTACCTGACCTCGCTCACTTTTTTGTTTCATGAGGTGGAAAATCCTTGTTTGTAGGACTCTGTTGTTTGAGCTTTCTATTAAACTCAACAGAAAATATCTTCACATCAGCCATCCCATCAGCTTCATAAAAATGCTTTTTTCACTACTCCCTCACCACTGAATATTATCATCTAAAAAATATTTCATTTTTTAAAAGCTGTAAAGTATCATTTTAATTTATCTTGGCTTTCACTGATTATTATTGGGTTTGAAAATGTCACATACTTACAATATCTTTTATTGGAGTGTTGCAGCATAATCTTTACCTACTTATATCTTATATTTCCACATCATAGCATCATTATAAATTTTATTGGATAAAGGTAATTAACTATTTGCTGGCTAAGTATCATCTAGTGATTAATTTCACCAGATAACCCACATAACAGATCTTTTGAAAATATTTGTAAGCTATAATGTTATTTTTTACTGAACAAAATATAAAATAAAGGTTTCTATTAAAGCTCCCCCACAGCCAATTAACTTCCTGTACATGTAAATTTATCCACACTACTCTTGGATCTCTTAACCAACATTATGTTATTTAATGGGAAAAGTTTAGCTTATTCCTTGTAAAGAAAGTGCTAGTTCCATTTTTTAAAGTGATCAATAATTTATTAATGCAGTTTGGTAAGAATAGAACAAGGCATAACATATAACTTGCTGCTAAATGAGGGCTAAATTTAGGGAAAATATCATCTGTAGTGAATATTTTATCAAAGCATACCTACTGAAAACATGCTTTATATAAATCTGTTTTCTACCACTTACTACGTCCTGGGATGCCCTTATTCATGATGCTGCTCTAAGTAAAATACATTATTCCACATCTTTGACAACTCCATTTCACCCTTTCCATTAGAAACTAATTCAATATTTTATTCCTACAAGGGTTCTCTATTATTGACCTGATCCTTTAGCTATATACAGATGTTTATAAACTTTAGCTTAATTTTAATTACTTCAATATCAGTGCTATAGTTTCTTTATATTCTGTCAATATTTCATTATGTATTGCATATAGAAGATTCTCCTCAAAAAAGTTGTTGAACGTTACTTTATTAAAACAAACAAAAAAAAACATTTTTTTCAGAGTAATTTGGTATTCTATGCTTTCCCTACCTTTACCACCTAGGAATCTCAAATCCATTTACTTTATAGGACACAAGAATCTTTGAGACCATTTTATTTGCTCACAAGTTGTGAACCTAATTAATCTATTTGTTGTGTTCCATAATTAATCTATTTGTTTGACTAAAAAAATCACCAATACATAATAAAATAAACATGTTTAATATTCCTATCATGAGCACATTTTGAAATTGCTAATAATATGAATACTCAAAGATCCTTTCATCATACTCTAATGAAAGCTCAAGTCATATCATGAGAAGGATAACAAAACATGACCCTGTTTTCTGTGATTGATGTTGGAGGGCAGGAAAGTTAAAATTTTCGCAGCATAAATATTTACTGAGCTAACTCTGATGAATACACCCATGGTTTAGGGCTCTGTCTGATCTGAAAATTTTTCAGCTCTAACTCTCAAGCTTATAAGTGACAGGTTACTATTAATGACAGGTGGGCTGTCTACAGCAAGCAGGACTGTCAGGCAGAATGCTTGTCATGGGAACAATTTTAAAATAAAAAAAAGATATTACAATTACTTAGGAAATATTCAGTGATGTTACTAACAATCACAAAGGAAATTCAGCTTTTTTTTTTTTATAATGTTGTCTGTAGATTCAGAAGTGTTTCAAAACACCTCCTAACAAAGATACAAAAACCATTAAGAGATGCTTATTGCACAGCAAGCAGAAATTTGTGAAAAGGGAAAAAATTAAAATATGTACATGTAAGAGCTTAAAGTTAATGCTAGTGATGAAGTAACTGTTACTCAAGGATCATGCATCTTAGTGTGTGTTATATAAGGTGGTACGAATGAGCTTTCTAAATTTATTCATTTTCATAGAATGGCTAGCTCTCTAAGCTCTTGTACCTTTTCTTAGTGTCTCCTGAGCTCCATTCTCTGTGTTTCCAATGACAGGAATAACAGAAACTGATGAACAATGTGCAGTTCTAGAATACAATGCACTCTTGCAAGTTTAAAGTTTTGTTGGACTTTTATATGCTACTACAGATAAAAAAGAAATGGTACAATCTGGCCTATATTTGAAAAGTTTGGAGCTCTTAATGTCAAAAAATGGAATAAAAATATCCACATAAGTATATAATTTATAACCAAGAAAAATGGAATCAATGCCTACCCAGGTGGAAGTAGCAAAAAGCATGCTACACCTAAAAGCCGTTATTACACATACAAACTTATACTGAGATTAGTTAATCATATATATACCTCACCTGGTAGTACTACCTCAATCTTGAATTCCCAGTAAAGGAGCTTGAAGGAGAGTTGTTGGTCTGGAAAAAGTCTGCAGGCATTCTATAAGACCCTTCTAGGAGTGCTCTAAAAAAAATCCTCCTACTATAAAATCATTTGGTACAACTGTGCTTTGGGCCTTAACGATATGGCTGTGCTGATGTCATTTCTTATATTTTAAAAATGAAGACTGAAATCTCTGCAGATAGTTTTGAAAGGATTTTAATGATGATCATCAAGTAGCTACAACATCCCTTAACATTTGTTTCCAATAAACATTAATTTAAATATCCTACTGTGTATAGTAAATTAATGTTCAGTAATATTTACTTTTATTGAATGCATAGACATGTCATTACACTTTCTTCAAATACATTATTTTTATGCACTGAAAACTGTTTTTACTGAAATATTTGCCTACATGTACTAAGGCTAGCTATATAGGAATTCATTAAAATTTATTATATTTTGCAGCTTGCATTTTATGAATGTTTACTCATATTTACCTTGTCTGCATCTGTTGTATAGAAATTCACTCAAATTTATTGTATATTATGCCTTGCTTTCTAGTTACCATCATTACTCAAATATATTACAGTATTAGCTTATGCAGGATTTTGTATCCTAGTATTTACCAGTATATAAATACATGTATTATTCCTGACTACTGAGCCTTAAATTATTTTTCAGTGCTAGTATAATATTAGTGTTTACATAAAACTTACACTTTACCATAGAATTCCATTGGATACTGTACTATATTTTCATCAACAAAATGTTTTATAATGAAAATAACTTTAAAATTACTTCAAAACCATATTTTTAAAAGTGCTGAAATTTTATTTTTTTGCCAGAATTTTCCCTACACATATTTGAGGAACTCCTTATGCCTACCTGCTCTAAATGTTCTCAGAGATATAGATGCCTCTGAAAATATGAGGGACAGATACTCCTTATGGAATGGTAAGAACACTAGCATATATAAAGATTTGATATCATGTACCTTCCAAACACAATGGTTTTTTAAAGTTAATGGAATTAGAGATGTATAAATATGAGGATCTCCAAAGTTGAAAGTCTAAAGTTCATTCCTTGTCACCTTTCCAGGGTTCCTGCCTCTACAAAACAGTAAAAAAAGGATAGAATGACCAAATGATAGATTTGCACTGGAATTTTCAAATCCTGAAAAATTTTTCAAGATTCACATGGACTATACTGTTGTGAAAGTTTTAAGACAAACCAGGACTATTTTATGACATTTATTATTTCCGCCTAAATTCACAGATCATATTTACAACATAAACCAAAATATTATGAGTATTTAACATATAGTAACATTTGCAATTACCACTCACATCATCATTAATCTAGTTCACATCATCATTAATCTAGTATTAATTCATAAACTTTGAATCAACAATCATAACCCTTTCTCCATATTAAATTAGAGACGAAAGCCTACGTTTATAATTTTGTCTGCTTGCTCTTTTATTTGTCTGCATGTCTGTCAATTGCAAGATTCATTTTATTACTTAGCATTCTTGTTTACAAAGCTATTTCTACCCTATATTATATTTTACTTTGATTTCTGCAGGTGCCTTCTAATTTGTCTCCTATATCTACATAAACTCTTTTTTATCTCTTCAATAGCCTCCTCAAAAGTAGCATTCATTTATTCAGTTTCAGGGCCGTTAGAAATTGTAAGGGACTTTTTGTTGGAGACTTTTTGTGATTTTTTTTTTCCTCCTCCACTAGCATCCACCTAAAAAGAGCTCCTTGAGAAGATGGAAAGGTAGGTAGTCCTTTAATACTTTTTACTTGCCATTTCCCCTTCTGAAACAAAACTCCCACACATCTATATACTTACTAAAGAAAAACAAAACGAAACAGCAACACATATTTAATTTTCTAAGGGAAAAACTCATTCATAATTTGCGAGGTTATCTTAATGCTGATTCTGTTCAATTTCCCACGCCTTCAGTCCCATCCACTATGATGCTACTGAATTATAGTAGGCTACAGTACAGGTTGAGTAAGTTCAGTTCAAATTTATTTTGTGCCTATACTATAAATAGTAGTTCTGATCAATTTGTCAGTCTTAATATGATTATTTTTTTCACTTATATATGCTTATAGAACTGCATTTTTAGTAACATAGACAATTGTCATTTATGATTGCCAGATTAAACTGTCATTCGTGTTATATGAGTACAAGAAGTGTATCAGATCATGGCTTTGCTGTTCAAAATACTCTAACAGAGTAATTGTGTCATAATAAAAGGTTGGTATATGTAAATAAATATGAGCCAAAGATACAGCTCATTTTGTCTTCTTTCTTGATAGTGCAATAAGCAAGAAACAAGGATAAACAAGGAGATGAAAGAGTGAAGTGAGGAAAGCAATAGAAGAACAAAGATAAAAGAGTACTGAAAATATCCAGATGAAGAACATTACAAGTATTTTTAAAAAGGAAAGCAGGCCCTCCCTGGTGGCGTAGCAGGTTAAATAAAGCACAGCACTAAGAAGCTAAAGCCACTTCTGCATGAGTTGGATCCCCGCCTGCCCAGGAGGTGACCACATGGCGTGGCAGATCTCTCCTGACCCACCCGCTGCTCCCCTCAGCAGTGTACTTCGTCGATAGGCCTGTTCTGCTCCCCGCTCTGTCTCTGGTGAATCCTCTCACCCTCCGCATCTCTGGCTTGTACCACAGTATGAATAAATAAATAAATCTTAAAAAAAAAAAAAAGGAAAGCAGGACTCAATAAAGAAAAGAATAAGTTGCAGAATGAGGAAGGTCAAGGGGTCATTGTGGCTGAAGGATATAAAGGAGAAAAATACAAAAATGGTTTAAAAGTAACAAGAAGCAAGAATATATCAATAAGGACTTACGTCAAACAGAAAAGTAAAGGTATTTTTTTAATGGAGGAAACAACAGATATGAACAACAAACCAAGATAGACTAACCAAAAATAAATAGAGGCTAAAAAGCTCCATAAAAAGGAAAAGGGAACCCAAAGTAATACATGAAACTACCAAGAGAAAGTGGGCTTGGAAGAAAAAAAAAAAAAAAAAGGTGCCGTTGTGCCCAGCAGAGGCTTGTACAGACATTAGGTTCAGTTAGCCCAGTACAGCAGGTTTAACAGGAAAAAAAGAAACAAGTCAGATAACGAATATTTCTTTTTATGTCTTACATAATAGACCCCAGTCTTGTCAGAATACCCTGAGAGGAAATCAAATTAGATTTCATTGGAAAGTGATGCAGAGGTAAAAAGTATAACTTAGAACCTTTAAAAGCTAAGACCTACTACAAAATGAAGAAATATATGGTTACATAAAAAGAAGATTTCAACAATAGAGTTTCTAGCTTTTAATTTTTCCTTTTGCTTTCTTTCTTTATAACCACATATATTAGTGTGCTTAGCTGCCTCAGATCTGCTTTAGGTTCCTGGACTAATCTTAAGACACTCACCTCTCTTGAGTTTCTGAAGTTGTATCCTACTATACAAAGCTTTGAAAGTGTACTTCCCTCCAGCTGCATTCTTAGCTGTCTGAATATACATGTATTCAACATTTTTTTTCTTATAGCCAACAATATCAATTATTGCATAGTAAACTAAAGCAGGAAGGAGTTCACTTTGTACAGTCTTGAATTATTGTCTGGTGTTTGCTTTTTGTTATTAGAATCATAATCTTTAAAAATATGTCACTTTCTAGTATGACATTTACCCTATTGCTTAATACATAAAAGAATTTTTAGCTAAACAACAGTTCATGCAGAAGTCTGATTTACATTTTAGAAAAAAATAAAAAAGTTTAAACTTTTATAACAAAGAAGCTACTAAGATTAAATTAATTAACTTCTGTTTCATTCCTCAACTTCTAAGTTTCATTCCTCAATACTCAAGCCTTCTGTAAAAAAATGTTCTTATACTCACATGTAGAATCAATTATTCTTAGCAGTTTAATAGGCTTTATACATTATATATCACATCTCAAATTTGTTATTTTTGTCAGTTTATGTGCTAGATTTGCCCCATCTGTTAGATTACATACTAGATGTGTAATCTAAGCAAGCAGGAATAAGCAGACATATATCGACAGTGTATCTGCTATGCACCAACAGAAAAATACTGTGGAGAATTTTACAGACTTTGTTCTATAGCTGTATTTTAAATGTATAATATATCTGTTCTAACTTAATAATCAGGAAGATGAAAATCCAATGGATGTCAATATAGTCTTTTAATTCAATCAAGTAGTTGAATCCTGGTACTCTCTCAGAAAAACAGGACTTAGAAAAGCTGACTTGGGTCTTGGCTTCCACAAACATAGAGAGAGATAATGTTATTAACTTTATAAGGTTAACATGAAAAATGTAAGACATAGTATATTTACAGTTTTTAAGAAATAATACATTTTTTTT
>NW_004567111.1:31757251-31839906 GCF_000260355.1 Condylura cristata
AAAAAAAAAACTATAAAACAAGTAATTAAGAATATGGATATGTACCTCTACAAAAAATTCTCAGGACTATGAAATATGCTGGCATTTCTACAATAAAATAAAATAATGTCCTTAAAATTGCAATAGGGAACATTTGCTAAATAGAGTAAATTTAATTAGCTCTAAAATTCCTATCCATAAAATTTCATGCTTCTCATTTATCACTTTTCTATCACTTTTAATACTGATACTCATAGCTGCACCCATTCTCAAGAAAAAAAAAATGCTAGTTTATAAAATCACAGTTGTCAATCAAAAATTTTTAAAAAAATTCTCAAACTCACTGTCACATAATTATTTCACATTCTAAGTTACTACCGGATCCAACAACAAAGAAACAAATGGCCCAATTAAAGTATGGGCAGAAGAATTCACTAGAAAACTTCATTACAGAAGACATTCAGACATATGAAAAAATGCCCAAAATAACTCATTATAAGAGAAGTGAAAATTAAAACTACACCTTAGATACTACCTCATCCCTGTAAGAATGCCACTGCAGAAAGAATGGAATTATGAATATTAATGGTGGATGTTGCAGTGAAAAAGGAATTTTCATCCACTTATGGTGGGGATACAAGTTGGTAGAAGCTTGATACAAGCTGTGGAAAATGGAATGGAAATATCTCAAGAAAATTAAAATGGAAATTCCATTTGACCCACCAATACTGCTATTAGATATTTATCCAAATAACATGAAAAATTTAACATAAAATTTACATGTACATATATAGAAGCAGGTTTTACATTTGCCAAATCATGAAACCAACTCAACTCTCCTTCAAAAGATTAATGCATGGTGAAACTGTGGAACATTTATTCAGTGGAGTATTACAGAGCTGTGAAGAAATATGAAGTGGTGACACTTGACATGGCATTGATGAACACTGAGGTGATTACGTTGAATAAAATCAGCCAAAAAATGATAGATTTCACCCCAAAACTAATGACAAACTCTAGAAGAACTAGATTTTCAACACTCCAAAAACTAATGACAAACAAACACTAGAAGACTAGATTTTCAACAATGCAAAAAGGTGTAAGAGGGTATAGAGAAAAGGTTACAGGGGATGGAGCACTGAGAGGTTGGGGCATGAGTATGGGTGGTTGGTTAGGTGGAAGCCATAAACAAATAAAAAAAAAAAACCCTCAAGAATGAAGAAGCAATGTAATAAAGTATCATTTGCTACAGAACAATAAAACATATTATGCAATTACCAGACATGGGAAACAAAACTCAGGGGATATACATACATGTGTGTGTGTGCATACATGTATGTGCATGTGTCATCTATCATCATCTAGCTTTATCTTCCAGAAGTCAGCCAGCTCTCTTTTTTGCTTATACCTATCTTCCAATTAGCTAGATACGAATAATTGAGCCTTAACCCGTAACTTCTCAATAGCTTTTGATTAGTCATAGATTCTGTAGCTCCTCCTCTTTTGAAACATTTAAAACAAATGTTCAAAACAGGCATGAACACGTGACACTCAAATGACTTCTTGTGAACCTACATTGACCTCAAATATGCCTTTTCCTCAAATAAGTTTGTTAAAATTAAACTGCTTAAATAAAACCAACTTCAGGAAAAGGACTGTAACAGCTAGGATAAGCTATATAGTTTTAAAATGGGTACCAATTTTCAAGGCTTCAAACACTAGTAATCCCCTATTTGAGAATGTATTGTCAGTGTAAATAAGTCTGAAATTGAAAATGCTCAATTTGGTCTATCATATTAGACTGAGTGACCTGAATAATGCATTCTCTTGTATTGTGTATTGCAGTGATATTCTCAAAGCCTTAAGCGTCCTCAGCAGTCAAGATGTAGGTGTCCTTGTGATCTTCCAATTGACTTTTCCAATATTTCAGCAATTATCCTTCCAAAAGTTGGACAATTGCACTCTCTGTACAATCTTTATAGAACCTGTATTGCACATTGTCACATAGGGCAAGGGTTACATTTCAAACAATTATTTAAACTGAGTGGTGATCAATATTGCTGTTGTCTCTTCATGTAAGTGAAAGAAATGACATGTGTAACTTAAGACAACATCCCTGGGTGCAGACTGTTTTAGAGATATATCATAAAAGTAGACAGGCTAAATGACACAAATCAACCTATCATATCAGGATCTACAAATACTCAGTAAGTTGGAAAATTCAGGCTCACTTTCTTTGAGTATAAGGTGTATTAAAAACTGTTTTAAGAACACAGTTCTGTCCATTAAATCAAGAACATAGTGTAAATAGAATTTCAAGTTCATGTAATGTTCAAGGAGAGAGTCTATGCAGAAACATTAAATTAGTCAGAAGGGCTTTAACCATCCAAACCTTGTGTACAGGTGTGACTGGTTTGCCATATGGATGCTATCATCTGGTTTACCTGCCAAGTGTAATCCTATGGCAGAGATCAGGCTATCAAGCCTGGTATTCCAGACTTGAACTGATTAAGATCAGAATTTCTTTCAGATTGCATCTTTACCAAATTAAGTCCAGAGCTCTGACTTAACATGTAGTTTAACAGCAGGAATGAAGTGGGCAGCTCAGGCTCAATAAATTATTGTGTTTGTTTGGAATGTTGCATATATCATTGGAAAAATTAACATTTTGTTTTATATTCATTAGTTTACCAGCATTTGTTCTGTTACCTAAATCAATGATCCTGACTTTGAATAATTCCTTATTATCTTGGGTGTGTCTAGTTAGTCATACCTTTGTTTAGAATATCTTTAAACTTCTACATCAGCAGTAGGTACTTTTAGAATAAGAAATTATACACACATTGCCCCTACTGGTTTAGAAAATTTCAAAAATAAAGGAAGTTGCTGAAAAATTCAAGTTCAGCCATGATGCTAACTCAGTATAGGAATTTCCTTGAAAGTTGGGAGAACTGATGAAGTGAACAGTGGTTTATGAAAAACTGAGCAGATAGCTGAAATACAAGCATAGATGTTAAATAATCTCATATTTGGAATCCCAAATGATAACATGTGACACATGTTATCATTATAATTACCATAACTCATAAATTTCAATAATTTCTTATTCATTTGGGAAACAATGAAATTTCATATAAAAGAAAAATCACACACATGAACTAGAAAGATAGGATATGAGTTGCATCTAGAAAGTAGATTATGGCAAAGTGGTGTTATACACAGGTAAACATAACACCATATCTCACTTTTTTCTTCTCGAGAAACAGACTTAATGGAGAGTCTTTAAGCAAGCAAAAAAAAAAAAAAGGTATATAAATATTATTTGAAAAATACTTGAACATTACTGTATGCTAGAAAATAGTAAAAAAACTATTAGTTCCACCAGGTTAACACAGCTAATATTTTACTTCCGTGCATACCATTTCAGCATTTTTTTATTATCCATATACAATTTTTACAAAATTACCATCGTTATGCACTTTCATATTATATTATAATGCCTTTTTCACTTAACAAGTCATGTTCATTTTTCTCAATAGTGCTACATAATTTTTCTAATTACCACTTCTAATAGGCACATAGTTTTTCATTAGAAAGATGTACCATAATTTACAATTTAATTAACTATTCTTCTACATGAGCATTTCAATTGCTTCCAACAGTTCTACATTATAAGTAATGTTTATGTGTCATTATGTATATAGTTTCTTTACATTTTTATTAGAATTCTGAAGTAGTGATAACAGGTTAAAAAAATGAACTATCTTTTGGCATGATACAAGTTGCTGTGGATTTTTTTCCCACAGCATTGGGAAAAAATATATATTGTTTACAAAACTATATATAATTTGAGGATTATGGCTTCATATCTCAACATGTGCACAGCCTCCATTTATCCTAGTAAAATGTACCTTTACATTACTGATTTCTCTATAACTTTGTTAGTAAGTGCACATTTGTTTAAGAAAGACTTTTGTAAAGAAAATTAAGTGAATGGTGCATTAGTTGAGAGCCAGTATTAAAAACTGATCAACATGAGGAAAGTGGTAGGAAGTGTCAATGGGAATAACAGTCATATCTGTTTGCTACTATTACATTCTTTTCATGGGACAGATATGCGTCATACTCAAAATTCCAAATAATTTACATTAATTGTGTAATTTAATCAAAAGGCAACTTTAGGAAATAAACTACATTATAAATTCTGTTTTGGAGATGAAGTCTCCGAAACAGAAATTAGGTAGGTAAGATAAACAACTTTTGAGTAGCAGATTTAGGATGTAAAATGCAGTAATTTAGGAACTGAGGGCACAGCACAGCCAGTTTCCTTACTTAATACAACAGTCCCACTCCTGCCCCCTATCCCATCATGCCATACGATATCGCCCATACTACATTATTTTTCAGTCCTGGCTGAGAAGATACATACAGATTTACATACAGATTGCACACATGTATGCATATAGACTAGGCAGAGTATTCAATCCCAGGCCAGTGAGATAACAGACGTATGTCTCAGCAGACATCTCCTGTCTCACCAGAAGCTCCTCTCAGCAGTGTAATTCAGTAAATCTACTTGTTCTGCTCCCTACTCTGTATCTGGTGAATTCTCTCATTCGTCTGCACCTTTGGTCTACACCACAATTTTATAAACATAAACATTGGGATGTATACCAGTAATGAGTCCACTCTGATCTAGATTTTACGTCGCTGTAAAACAATTATGGTAGATATGATTCTTGCCTCCATTCTGTGTGCCCAGCTTTCATTTTTAGTATACCTTCAGTCTTCTGGATAATCAATACCATATACTTCAGAAGCACATTGTAGTAACTTCTGTTTCCTCAAATGTTTTTAGTTAAACCTTCCAAATTTACAGTTTTCTTAATTTTATATTCATCTTGGACTGATTCATTATTCAAAATGTAGTTAAAATAGTATGTAATCTTCACCTCCTTCCATCTAAATTAAGGAAAGGTCTAATTGGTACTTCCTTAACTATCAAATACAGAGTAATTTTTCCCCCAAACATCCTTATTTTTCACCCTCTATTTCAATACATAATTATACAATGCTTATATTCAACAATTATTAAACTTTTAAACTTTTTTTTTTTCTTTTCAGACAGTTTGAAATTTCCAGGAGGGTAACACAGACACATTGTTATTATCATATTTTGCAGATCCCAGCACAGAAATTTTTGAATATTAAATAAAAGGTATTCAGCAAGCTCTTGTTAATTGTTTTTTAGCTATGTATTATTCTTTAGTTTCTTATATTTAGGAGGTTTTTAAGGTAAATTAAAATATACCATCTAGTAATAAAAATGTCGTATTACGGGGCCCTCCCTGGTGGCGCGGCATATTAAAGCACAGCACTGGGGGGGGGAGGGGGCTAAAGCCATTTCTACGTGAGTTTGATTCCCGCCTGCCCCAGAGGTGACCACATGGCGCAGGAGATCTCTCCTGACCCGCCCGCTGCTCCCCTCAGCAGTGTACTTTGTGGATATGCCTGTTCTGCTCCCCACTCTGTCTCTGGTGAATCCTCTCACCGCCCCTGCACGCCTGGCCTGTACCCCAGTTCTGTATGGGAAAACAAATAAATCTTAAAAAAAAAAATCTTAAAAAAAAAAAGTCCTGTTACGTTATGGTACTGACAGGCAAAGCAAGTGTTTGTTATAAAATTAAACTGTTACAGATACTAGTGTGTGTATATAAAATCACCATATTATTATTTAATAAATAATTTTTGTGCACATGAAATATCTGAATTTTATCTTACATTCAGAAATTTCAAATTTTATTCTTATGAATACCCTGCCATTTACTTATGCATACATATTTAAGTTTGATTACACATACATACACTAAAAATAAAGTCTTTCTTCTACCATTGCACTTATTCTTTCTTCTGCAGTGCACTGCAATTTTAATGGAAAAGCAATATGCAACCTTTGGAAATTCATTTAAAGAATGATTTGCTAAATTCCATTGATATAAGCAGGCTCTGAGAACATTTTTTTATTAACTTATTTTTTTAATTTTCTTACCTCATTGTTCATTTGTGTGCAATATTTGATTATTCTCCTTATAATTCCCATAACTCACCACCACCATGGCATCTATGAACTGTCACCACAGACCCTTGTGCTCTTCCCTCACAGTTTTGAATCTTCTCCCTCTCCTTCCCCAGCTGGATGCTTCAGATCTATGGTTTATGCTTGTAGCAAGTTTTGTATTTAAACTTTTATAAGTTGTAATTATTTTCTATGTCCCTGCTTTAGGACACTGTAAACTGATTTCTACAAAGGGAACACCTCTTATTTCAGATTCTGATCTTTGACGGTGCAAAAAAGTATTAGTTCCATTCTTGAGTATAAATCTGAACAAGTTTTCTGTAAAATAGCATTACATCATACTTTTAATTTTTATTAGAGGCATTGAAATATCAATAGTTGTTATAATGAATATAAAATACTGGTCTCTGAATTTTTGCTGATTGTTGAAAACTACGCTACGTAGTTGAACTTTCAATGTTGGGTTCACTATTTTTCCTCTTTTCAAGTTGATTATTCAACTTACATCAAGAGACAGTTTTTATGCATGTAATGAGCACTCTAAGTCATTATGAACAGTATCATTTGATCACATTTCTTTGGCGACAAAGTAATCCAAAAATTTCATCATTTTGTGTGTGTGTACATGAAAAGCTTTGATTGACAGGAGAGCGTCCTTGTAAATGATGGTCCTTACAGAGTTAAAAAGAGTAGATCATTTTCCTCAGTTAATTTACATAAGAGGACATGTTTCTTATGATATGGCATGTAACAAATGGCAAAAACTGGGAATTCTATTTGAATATATAATATTTAGTAAGAAGAATAATTTGTGGCATAAAAATATATGATATTCAGGGCTCTTCCAATGGATTAAAGCACTACATTATGAAGCTCTTCAAAGCCACTGCAGCAAGAGTTCGATTCCCCAGGAAGCTGACCCATATGATATGGCAGACCTCTCCTGACCTGCCTGCTGCTCCCCTCAGCAGTGTATTTCAGTCTATCTGCCTATTCTGCTCCCCGCTCTGCCTCTGGTGAATCCTCTTACCCACCACACCTCTGGCCTGTACCCCAGTTCTGTAAGCATAAATAAATAAATCTTAAAAAAAAATGTGATATTCATAGTATATTAATAATATAAGCATTTGCTATTTTCAGATATATCTATGTATATATATATAGCATGTATTATTATCATTATATGTGTATATTTTTACTTACATAGCTAATGTACAAAATAGTTTGCTTGTCTCCAATTGTTTTTGTTTCCTGTCAATTTCATTTAAAAGATTACAGGAATGGATTCTTCATCTAAACTTGAAAGTGCCCTTCCTATCTTGTGTATTCAACATAATATATGTAATTTAATTGTATTTGTTACTTAAAAAAAATCACAGAGTAGGTGGGTTGCTGACCAATGTGTAGGTATATTAAATACAATTTGAAAAGTAGAAAACATTAAATTTTGAGATATTTCATATTACTAAAAAATATATGTATTATGATAAAAATATGGCTGTATTGAGTGTGGGTGTCTTTGTACACACACACTTAAACATATATTAAATTGCCTCATCTGATTATACACATTTATTTGCACAGATGTATATGAACATATGTATGTTTACTTGTAATATAGATTATATCTTCATGTACACAAACATTCTTTTGCTAGCTAATTGATTTTTGTATTTTCCTGGTAAATAGTACAGCAATATCTTAGGAAAACAATAAAACTTTTAATTGTAGATCTCTAATCTACATAGAAGTATATGTACCCAGGGGGGAAAAAAATTCCAAATAGCCTGCAAGGTAGCTTAATTCTATTTCCTTTTTTTTTTTAATTAAGATTTATTTACTTGTGCATACAGAACTGGGGTACAGGCCAGAGGCTCAGGGGTGGTGAGAGGATTCACCAGAGACAGAGAAAGGAGCAGAACAGGCAGATCGATGAAGTACACTGCTGAGGGGAGCAGCAGGCAGGTGAGGAGAGGTCTGCCTCGCCATATGGTCACTTCCGGGGCAGGCGGGATCGAACTCATGCAGAGGTGGCTTTAGCTTCTCAGTGCTGTGCTTTAACCCGCTGCACCACCAGGGTGGGCCTAATTCTATTTCTAATAGTAACGTAACATCTAATATCTGTCTTAGCATTAAACACTGATGTAAATGAGCATAGACTGACTTTTGAGTTAATGCCAAATGACCAGGAACAGGCCTTGACAATTAGATCACTGCAAACAAAAAAGTGAACAATTTATAAAGGCTTCCAAGAGAAATTGGTCAGGAAGTTTCTAGCTCATGGAAAGAATTTCAAATTCTGTTCTTTTATTAAGTTCTACTCTGAGGTAGACAATTTCCAAATAGCACACCTGATAAAATAACTTAGGTAACAGATATATTGTATTTGTATATGTCTTATACTTCTAATTTACCCATGTGAATACTGAAGGTATATTGTTGATGCTTAAATTTAATCATTGAGGAATATATACTATATCATGAATTCAACTGAGCTGGGAGAGAGAAAGCTAATCTACCAAGCTTCCAAATAGCCTATTTGGGCAAAAATCCAAAGATGGAAAAGGTACCTAAATAGCTATGATGGTACGAGGAAAAGGTTACATCCAGAGGGGAAAAAAAGCAGCTTTTCTATTTTCTACTTCCCCTGTGGAGCACTGTACCAGTGGAAGGTAAAACAGATTAGCAAAAATCTGGAGGTCATCTCACAGTTACGGTGACCAAAAAGTTTTGTCGATCATGGGTTGAAAGCAGTGTGAAAGGGGAGGCTCCTGAGTGAAAAATTATTGGGTATATAGAGTGCAGAAAAGCATTAGTACAAGGTTCCCCCCCCCCTTCCTTCACTCCACAAAGGAATTTCAGCGGAGATATCTACAGGGGACTCAGGTGGAAGGCCTCAGATAAAGAGATCTAGAAATGAAGTCACAAGGGTTCAGACCAAGGAATACAAATTATACATAGTAAACATGTATCATCAACAAGAACCTGCGCCCTTGACTGCAACTCCTTGCAGACACTGGAATGCACTGGTTGTGCATCAAGGATGTGTAAGGAGGGTGGCTACTCCGTCCCCCACGGGGCCTGCTGGGTAAAACTCAAATCACGTATGGACAGGCTTGAAAAGTCACACAGATTTTTAACCAGGAACTGGACCACATGCTATTATAATAGAATCATTCATTTTCCTTTTAATATTCACAACAGCCCATGTGAGTAACTATGCTTCATAGATGAAGAAACTGAGGGTTACATGTTAAATAATTTACTTTGGGCTACCGACACATTAAATATAAGAATGAGAGATTCCCTGAGTATAAGTCTCAAATTCATACCCTTATATTTGTATGAGAGAAAACATTTAACCTCTACAAGCTTATGATTTTTGGTTATTTCTAATAATTAAATAGAGTTCAGACAGCTCAAAGGATAAAAAATCATACACATTTGTTTAATATAAATTTTACATGACATGAGTATGTTTATAAGGAAATGAAGACTCAAAGAATAACAAAACTTAAATGCCTTACACTAGGTAGAACAATAAAGAAAATTACAAAAAAGTAATTTATGTGCTGAGTTTATTAGGAAAATAAGAATTATTTTAACAAGGAAAGTTTGTACTGAATCTTTTTGGTATCAACTTCCCTTATTTGGCAATAAGAATACTTCCTTTCACATTAGAATTTCATCTCTGCTTTTAAGAAGAACTATCAGAATGTTTTTCTTGTATCTGCTAATTTTAATGGCTTTTATTTATTATTTAAAATTTTTATTTTATTTATGAACAGAAAATGGAATGCTGGTAGGAGGGGAATGAGAGGATTCACCAGAGACACAGTGTGGAGCAGAAGTGGCAGATCTACTGAAATACACTGCTGAGCGGAGCAGAGGGCGAGACAGGAGAGGTCTGCTGTGTCTTGTGGGTCAGCTTCCAGGTTGGAGATCCAACTAATGCTACAACAATTGGCAATAAATAGCTTGATCACAGCATTGAGACTTTAACTCCTGCACCAACAGGATGACATTGTTTTTAAGCAGTTCTAACTCAAAATTGTCAGCATATTAGACTGACAACAAGATGCTGATGTCCTAAAATCCTCATAATATATACTATTTCCTAATTAATAAAATTTCAAGTAACACAAGATTCATGAAAGGAAATCAAGTCCCTTTGTTCTCTTGTCCATTGCTTCCTTTCCTTGTCTACCATTCTCAGTTTCACTCTACCAATTTGTCTAATTTTGTAAATTTACTCCTTAGTCCCCTACTCTGTTTTAAGTGGTGAGAGACAGGTGCAATTCCTGTTTTCATAGCCTTATTTTACATTTTCTCTTTTTGTTGGCAAACAGAACAATTAAATTACTTGTGTGAATCCTTCCTCAGTTCCTGTTTTTCATGTTATATTATATTTAACCTTTTAAGTATTATGTATTTTTAATCAAAGAGGAAATTGGATAGAGAGTGGCAGTAATGGCCATGCTATATCAAAGCAGATATAACTGTTTCATTTTATATACTACATTGGGGAGGTAGCTTTTTCTGTGGGAAATCAAACAAAATCTAATGAAACAATTTCATCTTCTATAATCAAACTCTATGATGAGTAAGTGTGAAGCAACAGATGTTGAAAATACCAGAAGTCATGGCAATTCTGTGTGTGAGGTCATGGTATCCAAGAACAATAAAAATATTTAAGAGTGGTTTATAACTATGTTTGTTAACTCAAGTAATTTAGAAAATAAAAGAGGCCCAGGAGAAGCACTTTGTCTGATTATCTTAATGGGATTTTTTTTTCAAACCTGCTTTAATATATAGTCTTTGCAATAACATAGATGATATAAATATTATTTTCAATTTAACATGATAATTATGAAGAAATTGAGGCTGATTCTGTTGAAATAATTTGTCCATTGTCACCAAGCATCTGTCATAAACAGATAATAGCTCAGATTGCTAGGCAAGATCCTGAATTCTAATCACAGTACATATTAAAATTTTCCCAAAAATAACCAAGTCCTTACTCTGTAAGAGTTGTACACAGAATAAGTAATTTATTCTTTAAACAATTATTAGAAGAGAGTGGACTCTGGACCCTCCTGGTGGCACAGCAGGTTGGAGTGCTACACTGCGAAGCTAAGCCAAGTCCTGGGCACTTCAGTGCGAGTTCAATCCCTGCCCCAGAGGTGATCCACATGGCAGGGCCGAGCCCTCCTGTCTTGCTCACTGCTCCCTTCACCAGTGTACTTCGTCTATCTGCCTGTTCTGCTTCCCACTCTGTCTCTGGTAAATCGTCTCACCCCCTGCACTTCTGGCCTGTACCCCATTTCTGTATGCATAAATAAATCTTTAAAAAAAAAAAAAAGACAGTGTGCTCATTATACTGATTTTACTCAGTAGCTATCTACTAAAAAACAGGCTCTATTCTTTTGTGTCTAAAGATTTAACTACCAAATGAATCTGTTTCTGAGAGGATCAGTTTTAGACTTGTTGAATTGTAGCATAAGTAAAATTATCCACTGTATTTATCCATTTGGAAATGTGACATGAAATTAGTTGATAACTGTGGTGGACTAACATTAAAGTTTTCACTTAGAGAGATGTAATTTTAACCCTAAAAAAAACAAAACAGTAAGCTAACGAGGCAGAAAGGGGTTATAGTTTCATATACAATCAAAAATACTCTTCCAAAGCTATAAAAAGCAACCACAATCCCCTATATGTTAAAGATAAATATGATGAATTTATTTACAAAAAGATTTCCAGTGCCTAAGTAAACAATAGAAAGTGTAATTCAGCAGATGCAGCATTCACTAAACCGATATAAAATAGAATACATGTACGAAAATTCGAAATGAAAAATCAAAATAATTTTCCCCTAATATTTTCATCACATTTTTAGAAGAATGCTTATTTAGGAGACACATTAGGAAATCAAATTCTTGTGAGCACAGGGCTTAATACCTTGTGCATACTTATAAATTTGGGGTTTTGGTATATTGTAAAAGTAATTTCCTTTCACAACTCCTATAATCCTAAACTAGGGAAATTCAGTACCGTTTCTAATGTCTTTAACAGCTAATGCAACAATAATTTGAGGATTCAACCGTAATAACCTTAGGGACATTATGTTGAATTTATCTTTATAATTTTAAATATTGAATTTGATACTAAGCTTGTAAATACCTAGAAAAAGTGCCAAAACAGAATCAAAGAGGGGATTTTTATGTGAAATAAAGTCAATTTAACAATAAGCAATTGTGTACTTCAGACAGTACTTTCAATTTTCACATTATCAATTACTTGAGAATTAAAAATTTAGTTATTTACAATCATTGTATCTACTATGATAAAAAGAGGAACACTTTATTAAGATGAATAAAGTGTCATCAGAACTATGTCTCATTTACCACTTCAACCTTTTTTTATAAGTTACACATTTTTTAACACAGTCCATGCCTATATAGTTTTTCTTCACATAGATATTATGATAATAAAAGTAAAGTCTTTGAAAACAAGAATTTAGTCTTATTGCCATCTGTACTTGGATAAGTCAGTGTTTAAATGGGCTGTTAATTAATCTTATCCAATACATACAACAGTCTATGAAATGTTACTGGAAAAGAAAAGGTAAGAAAGAATTGTCACAAATGTTTCTCACATTATTTCTTTCAAAATCCACATATTCTCCATTAGATGTGAATCTCTTTGAATTTGAACATTGTGTAAGTTTAAAAATAATACTACAAAATTCTGGATATTTTGTTCATGACTACTTACAAAAATATGTGTCTGACACATTGCCAGTGCTACAAAAAGACTTGTTAACTGAATGGGTAAATATTATCAATCTGTGTTCCATTTAAGAGAAAGCTACTCTGGTAATGGGATTCAAAAGAGAAAATAACAAGAGTTGAGAGGAATGACAAAGGACCTATTTCAAAAAGTTACCTAGGACTATACCACAAATTTCAATCAATTGAAACAAAAATGCTCATCAAATTAATCAAACTGATAACAAT
Organism: Condylura cristata; assembly: GCF_000260355.1. Taxonomy (NCBI): domain Eukaryota; kingdom Metazoa; phylum Chordata; class Mammalia; order Eulipotyphla; family Talpidae; genus Condylura; species Condylura cristata. The sequence goes on from NW_004567111.1 coordinate 31,770,326, forward strand.
TCCTAAAAATTCCCATCATTCAAGTTAACTTTATTTTTTTGACAAATTATAATTTTCATATCAATCCTTATTTCTATTTCTGTTGAAACAGTACTATGTATACAGTATTTTCCTTTTTAGTTTTGTGAAATAAATCCAGTCTTTTCTATATTGTTCACAACTATTTACATTCCATAAACTATTAGTAAAGGTCCTCTTTATCTGCATCCTCTCCAGAAGATGCTGAGTTCTTTTTAACATGTGTCATTCTCATGGGTATGAAATAGTATCTCATGTGATTTTAATATATAGCTCCCTTAATAGAAGTGACAATGGTAATTTATTCATAGATGTATTCATTTTCTGAATATCCTCTTTGGTACATTATCTGCTCATATTTTGTGTCATTTATTAATTGGGTTGTTCATGTTTTTTTTTTTTTTTAAAGATTTATTTATTCATACAGAACTGGGGTACAGGCCAGAGATGCGGAGGGTGAGAGGCTTCACCAGAGACAGAGTGGGGAGCAGAACAGGCAGATCCATGAAGTACACTGCTGAGGGGAGCAGCGGGCGGGTCAGGAGAGGTCTGCCACGCCATATGGACCACCTCCGGGGCAGGCGGGAATCGAACTCATGCGGAAGCGGCTTCAGATTCTCAGTGCTGTGCTTTAACCCGCTGCGCCACCAGGGAGGGCCCAGGTTATTCATGTTTTTACTATTGAGTTATGTAAGTTTATCCTGGATCTCAGATATTAACTCACTGTCAATCATTTATGGTGTGAATATATTCTCCCATTTTATAAGACAGAAATCCATAAACTTTCAGCAAATAGTAAATGCCTGTGTGAAAAAAATGATATATATATATATATATATACCCTTTACCATTAAAATGTATTCTGTGAATGCAAAGCTTATTCAGTAAGATCAGAGTGCCCATAAAACTAAAGTAAATTGATACAGAAATAGTAATTTGATTTAATTCAAAAATAAACCATGTTAAAACTTAAAGGAAACTTGGTATAAAGGAATTTATTCATCTTCTTACAAAAATCTACAAAAACTCACAGTTTAAAGTAATAGATTTCAAGTGGATGTTTTGATCGTTAAGATAGTTAAAAGACAGGGGCCCTCTCTGGTGGCACCACAAGTTAAAGCAAACCACAATGAAGCTGTCCACAGCCACTGCAGCATGAGTTCTATCCCTCTCCAGAGAGGTAACTCACATGGCTTGGCAGAACTCTCCTGGGTCAGCTGCTCCCCTCAGCAGTATACTTCATCTATTTACCTGGTCTGCTTCCCACTCTGTCTCTGGTATACCCTCACACCCCCTTCATCTCTGGTCTGTACCCCAGTTCTATAGCATAAACAAATAAATCTAAAAAAAATAAAAAGATAGTTAACAAGACATAGGGGATAGGGAACAATGTCTGTTGGAGCTAATTCTATTTAACACAATACTAGAAATTATAATCCATTCCATAATTAGAATATATATAATTCTAATCCATTCCATAATTAGAATATATATGTGTATATACATATACATATACATATACACATATATATACATACACATACATATATACATAAATAGAAGACTTGCAGATTGGTAGGAATTAGTAAAACTGCTTCTATGTCAAATGATATACATACATTCTATGTAGAAAATTCTAAGATACATTAAAGAGAGAATAAATAATACTTCATAATTTAGTGTAGTAAAGTTACAGGCTACAAGGTCAAGAAAAAATAATTGTATTTCTATCTACTAACTACAAAGATGGGATATTGACATTAAAAACACAATACCATTTTTAATAATTCAAAAATGAAATATTTAGTAGTCATAAATAAAACACATAGAACTAGCGTGCTGAAAACTATAAAATAACCTTTTTTTTTTCATATTTGAAAAAATGTCCAAATAAGTGGTGGCATACTATGCTTATCAACTGAAAATTCTCAACACAGTAATGATGTCAAATGTCCTCAGACTTGTGTATGCTTTAACAAAATTCCTATCAAATTACATCATGTTTTCTGGAGACAAGTAAAATCATTCTAAAATTAATAGCAAATAAAATAGAACAGAAAACATTTTTAAAAAGTGAAATATCCTTCAATTTTAAGATTAACTATGTAGCCACAGAATTTAGACAGTGTGGTACTAGTTCAATGCAAAGTAGGAATAAACTCACTTCTAAAAAAGATTCAAAAACAAATCAGTGGAGGATACTAGAGATATTGAATATTCATAGTAAAAAGTGTACTTAAATCTAAACCTATCCTTATACCTACATAAAATTAACTTAAAGTATATCACAGAGTTAACTATATGTGAATAAGCACAAAAAATTTGGAAGCTAACATATGAGAAAATCCCTGGGAGTTAGAATGCAGTGATTAATTCTTAGGTATTACACTAAAAGCATGGTCATAAAATAATTAATATATTGGGCTTCATTGACATTTAAGATGTCTTCACTCTGAAAAAAAACTATTAAGATAAAACTATATGCTACAAATAGGAAAAAATATTTTCAAGTCAAGAATATAAAGAATTCTCCAAACAACAACAACAACAAAAAAACTTCAGGAAGATTAACTGAAAAGAGTTATTTCATAAACCAGCAAAGAAAACAGATGAAAACACACATGGAAATATGTTGAACAACACTATTCTTAAAGAAAATACAATCTAAGACCACAATGAGCTACCTCTATACATCTAGTAAGTAAAAAAAAAATATTGTGAACCAATATAACTAAATGCTAGATAAAATAAAGAGAATAGAACTTTTGTACATTGCTGGTCATAAAGGGAATGTATTGGGTGATTCTCCTGAAAAACAGTTTGGCATTATATAGTAACAATCACACTCCTGAGGACTTATCCCAAAGAAATGAAAGCTATCCACACAAATTTTGCAAACTAATGTTCATAGCAGGTTTATTCAGGTTTATTGATGTACAGGGATGTACATCAAAAGATGAATTATTATCCATCCATTATGGTATAGTCACATGACAAGACACTCAGCAAAAAAGAGGAGTAAGTTGTTATTATGTACAGAAGTTAGGCTGACTTTAAGGGCATTATGTTCACAGCAAAAAATAATAAAAAAGAAAGAAAAATCTAAAATGGGTATATATTATATGATTCCATGTACATAACCTTCTCAATATTATGAGAGACAATTACATAGACACAACCTATATAATTATAGATATAGAAAATGAAATAAAGTTGAACATAATCAAGTTAAGGATGGCGAGGGGGAGGTATAGAAAGCAAAAGGGAGAGCCTTGTGGGAATGGAACATTGTGGTAGTGCTTACATGAATCTATAATTAGGAAAAACTGCATATAATTATAGACACACTTACCAAAGTTTCCTGTATTGATTACTAACTTCTAGTTATATAAGATTAGCTATTGAGGAAAAAGTGTAAAAGGGACATAGAACCTCTCCACATTATCTTTAAAATCTCTGGTTAACCTATAATTGTTTTCTAAGTAAAAAAAGAAAAATACATTTACAGAAGAAGGGTACTGGAAAATAGATATCCTAGAAAGAAGTGTTGGGCATACTACTGACTATTAAAATACTTTAATTAAGTGCCATTGTCTTGCTTTATGATATTTTTCCAAAATTATATAAGTTAATACAGAAAAGAGCAAGAAGATATTTAGATAGCAATAAAATTTATGAAAGTTCAGGGTTTATTGTTTCTGTCCTGTCAGATTATTTCACCTTTTATAGTTTATGCAAAAAACAAACTAGAGTGATAGAGGCAAATTAAAAAGTATTCATTTGAAACATATTAGGTATAGAGTTGTCACACTTAGAATACTTTAAAATAAGACTGTGCTAGGTATTCTTTTTTAATCTTAATAGTAATATACTTTTAAATGCAGTTGAATTAATTCATATTTTCAGAAAAACTAAAGATGGTAAACTTCACTTTACCCAGATGGGAACTGAGCAAATATATGCATGCTTTAGAGCTGAGTCTTAAAGAAATATACTCATCAAGCAAAAGAAAATTTGTATTCTTAATATATGTGTGCGTGTGTGTGTGTGTGTGTATACACATATGAACTACTAAAGTGTGCTGACTTCTACCTATAAAATATGATAATATTAAATGAAATATGAAACATTTCATATTTATAGATATTGTATACATGAAGGAAAACATCCCTTTTTAGCTTCATTTCCTGAGCATTTAAAAAATAAATTAGTCTTAAAACATTGGCTATGCAAATTAACTCTAATGTATTCAATAATTCATCCTTTATATAATTTCTATAATTTCCTTTATCACCATTGTAAATAGGAACTCCTTCATTAATCACATGTTACTTAAAGATATTATGGCTAGCTAAGAAGTTAGAACACTTTTATTTTTTAAATACATTAAGGTTATTGTTTCTTTTGTTATTGTAACAGCTAATCCAGCCATTCTAATTCCTAAATTCATTTTGTCTGGTTTAGTTGCTCAGGTTGCTCTGTATTTTATTTACTTATTTATTTTAGTATTATTAAAATGTGACTCTCGACATTCAGTAACTTACCTGTAGTGACATGCAGTTGTTCTCCATGATAGGGAACCAAATTTTAATTTACTCCCTTCTATACATCTAACCACTAATGTAATTATCAAAGAGTACTTGCTTTTTATCTCCCTTATGGGGCTTGAAATTGGGTTTAAACAATCAAATACAAGAAATGACAAGATTAATTATTTTGCCTTCACAGAATGTCTAATTATATTTGGGAAAAGACAGTCATAGTCGGGTTCCTGGAACACCAACTGGAATATGACTCGTGTGGTTCGACTGTGAAAAAGATACTTCTAAAAAATACTGAAAATTGTGATAAATTGGCTGAGGAGATAGTGTTTTGTTTTGTTTCTTTTAGTCCTAGTTCTTTCTCTGTATCTTTTAATACCTGACCATCACAAGCATTCATATAGGTCAGCTCTATTGTTGTGCTGTGAGTCACAGTTTTCTTAAACACCCTTCTTTAGGAGGATCATAGTTAGCTGTTAATCATAGTGTCTCTATTTTTCAGAAATAGAGTGGAAGGCAGCAATCATATGCTTTCTTCTTGGGGCGTCTATTGTAAGTATAATTTCAGTCCATTATAGTACTGAGTGGCAAATGCTTACCCTGTCTTCTGACTCCTTACTGAGCATGTAATTCCTTTTTCATTTCTGCTATTAGATAAAGTACACTTGTGGTTATTAAATAGTACTTTTACCTTTTATGGGTGCTTCATTCTATTGTAATTATTTGTTCTGAAAAAGTACATTGAACATTTTATATTTAAGTTTTGTGTTATGGCTTTTCTTCATGAAAAGTAAAAAAAATCTCTCAGAGAATATATTCACTTATGTATTGGAAAAATTAAAAAAAATGACATCCTTACATGGCTATAAATACATATATATATATATATATATATATATATACATATATAAACTTAGATCATAATATTGCTAACAGAAATATTATTCTTTCATTCAGGACTGATGACATTTTTCTATAACTATGATGATTATAATCTAGGCTTTCAAAATATTTCAATAGGATAAAGCAGTAATCAGATTTGGAGGCTCTATACTCAATGGACAGCCTTTTAAAATATAATTAGCAAAACAAAGCTTGCATCCTGAAACTGCATCTGGTCATGTATCTTTTTGAAAGGCAAGAATTTCACATAGACTACCTGAGGAAATGCACTCTTCTGCAAAAGCTTCTGAGAAAATACTGGTATTTCAGTTTTACCTGGGGTGTATCTAGAAAGATTAAGATAAAATTTCTGCAAATGGATTAGATAATATAATAATTGTAGCTCAGTTTCTAAAGAATGCCTCTAAACAATGGCAGGGGAGCTGAAATTAAATATTTGGAATTAAATGTTTAGATGATTTTTAACTTTTTGATAATTTTTTACTTTATACTTTTATACTTTGGATTCATCCTGAGAGACAATTCTTCTGCAGACTCTAAGGTAAATTAAGTTACTTAAAATTGAATGTGAATAAATGAAAAACATCACCAGATTATGCTATTCCAGAGAAACAAAATTAATACAATTTTCAGAAAAAACATTGTGGAAAACTTAACAATGACTATTATATAATAATTGAGTTTGTTGAAAGTTCAGACATGACACATTCTTTAGATTGTAGAGAAAAACAGCAATGGCCATGAGTTGTTCCAAAATGTGCATTAGGCTTTTACATAGTGCTTCAAAGGCAATGCATTCAGGTATTTTAATGCCTTACTGTGATATAAGCACAACTGCACTGTGTTAGGCCTATCCCTTACACATGTTTTCATAACATAACCATACAGAAGAAATTTTAAGTTGCTTATAGTCTTAGAGGAATAGTTTTCAAATTGTTTTTAAAGTCAGGGAGAGTTCCACAAAGTGATTGAGAGGCTGCAGAAAGTGGGCATGATGAAATTTTGTTTTATCTGCATTCCAATAGTAGGCTTTTATAAAACCAGAGTTTACACAAATATTTTAATTTCTACACCAACTTGATATCCTTTCTCTGCAGAAAATACATTAGTAATTTTGTTTCTCTTTGAGACAAATCTTTTATACAAAGACAAAATTAAGCACCCCCTCTAAGGAAGTCAGCTGCTTTAAATGACATATTTTTTCTTCTTTTATTAAAATAAAGAAAGATAATAATTGTTTGCTTGCTATCTATAATTACATAAATTTTCATAACAAAACAAGAAGCATTTTCTAAGTATTTCAGATTCATGAGATTCTGCTAGAAGCTAGTATATTTCTTAATCTCCATACTTCCCATTTATGAGATTCTGTATTTTAAATTAATCATAAGAAAAAGCAACATGGATGTCCAGGGAGGTAACGATACAATAAATGTAATTTAAAATATTCTGTATTTCGGGCCCTCCCTGGTGGCGCAGCGGGTTAAAGCACTGCTCTGAGAATCTAAAGCCGCTTCCGCATGAGTTCGATTCCCGCCTGCCCCGGAGGTGACCACATGGCGAGGCAGACCTCTCCTGACCCACCCGCTGCTCCCCTCAGCAGTGTACCTCATCCATCTGCCTGTTCTGCTCCCCCTCTGTCTCTGGTGAAGCCTCTCGCCACCCCTGAGCCTCTGGCCTGTACCCCAGTTCTGTATGCACAAATAAATAAATCTTTAAAAAAAAAATATTCTGTATTTCTACAAAACACAACTACGTTCGTTGTAATTATTGTTGAACAAAACCAGGGTGTGTATGTGTGTGTGTATTTTTATTTTTATTTTTTTTTAATGCAGATCTCCAAACATAATGTACAGAGATAATTTTCACATCAGAATTTTCACAGAATACACTGGTGAAAGAAGGATGCCATTATCTCTTCCTCATTGTTGTATCTTTTATTAACTCTTTTATACTTATTTATACTTTCTCTTAGTTTTATAATCTTACACATGAAAAAATACCTAGCTTACTGCATCTACATGGAAATTGTGTTGCAAGTAGTCATGCATACGTTCTTTCCCTACATGTTCATGTTTGAAGGAGAACTAGCAGTGGGACTTGTTCTATGCTGAGTATATATAATTACCTCAATTAAAAAAAAAGACCTAAAATAAACTTAATTGGCTAGGGAAACACAGCCTCTGGAAACAGGAAAAAAATGGCAAAAGAGGTTAGAAAATATTACAAACAAATAATGGTTTGGAAATGTTTCATATAATGCTAGAGAAATGAAGTTTGCTGTGTAATTTTCACTATGATGTTATATTTAGGATATCCTGAAATACAGAAAGCAGCACAGCTCATTACCCTTTAAAAAAAAATTAGTTTTCCTAGGATGCTATTTGAATTATGTCTCTGAATCTATATAATGCTTTTCATAATAACATGAAATATGCTTTACAATTAAATTAACCTATTAACATTTTTAGTACATAAAGGGTACATGCACATTTTTTAAATTTTATGTAATTCTTCCCTTCCACGCAGTCAAGTAACACATGACAATTACCAGTAATTTTTTATGTCCAAAAATCAAGTGTTATAGGAATGTGCACTCCAAATCTGTGTAGGCCAATGAATACACTTGGAATTGAGATATTGTTCGTAGAAATGTTAAGTCTGATTTTTCTCAAAATGAGTGCTAAATTACAGCTTTATGCCTTCATTCCAGTGTACTTAGCTTTATTAAATAGGCAAAAACTATTTGACAATCATGTACAAGTTCTCTAAAGTTGCTATAATACTTAATAAAAGATGATGTTAAGTATTATTTTCAGAAACAAATTTGTGAAAACTATCTCCTTATATGTATGTGATACATATAAAATATAAGATATGTTATTTTTATAGCTATGATTACGTTTTGTTCTATTGTGTTGTGGTGAAAATTTTGAGAAAGAAATAAGAAGCCAAAATGATTTAGGTAGGAATTCATAAAGGTGTCTTTTAAATATTGAAAGACTAGCATGGCCTATGTCATTCCTAACTTGTCATTATATTTCTGCTATAGTTTAGTTCTTTTGAGATCACAGATCTGAAGTGAGCCTAGGAAAAATGCTTTCAAAAATATCAACTTAAAAAGATATGCTGCATTTATTTTAGAAAGACTATTTTACCTCGTCTTCTAATTATGTGATTATTCTAGTCAACTAATTTTCTATTACTGAAAATTGTAAAATTTCCTATTCCTGAAAACTGTAAATTTATAAAAAGAAACTTTTATATAGAAGAAAAATACATGCACAAAAATAACACAAGTTTACACACATAAAGTCAAAATCATGAGTCCATCATATATTTTTGAGTTTATACACTTTCAAATATTTCCCCTGTTACAGAATATACCTCCTATGGACCTTCCTCTTTTCTTTCTGGTAACTATTAATTTTATGTTAGAGTACAAAGGTTTATTTATTTTTATTTAGCTTATTTTTTTTGTGCCATGTGAGTTGAAATTATACCATGTTTATCTTTCTCCAAATGACCTATTTTTGTTACCAATAATACCCTTTATGTTCATTCATGTTAATACAAATGACAAGATTTCATCACACTTATAGCTAAGTAGCATTTACTGTGTATACACACCACATCTTTGTTCAATGATATGATAATGAACCCTTAGGTTACTTACAGGTTTTGGCTATTGTTAATACTGCAACAATGAACATGGGGTACATATATCTCTCCCAGTTTGTGGAAGTTTTTTTTTTTTTAATACAGAACTGGGGTACATGCCAGAGATGCTGAGGGTGAGAGGATTCACCAGAGACAGAGCGGGGAGCAGAACAGGCAGATAGTCGAAGAACACTGCTGAGGGGAGCAGCAGGTATGTCAGGAGAAGTCTGTCACACCATGTGGATCTCCTCCAGGGCAGGTGGGAATCAAGCTCATGCTGAAATGGCTTAAGCTTCTTAGTGCAGTGCTTTAACCCACTGCACCACCAGGGAGGGCCCTTTTTAAAAAAAATTTTGTAGGAATATTATCAACACTATAGTGGGTGTTGAAATTCTGATTGTCAAATGGACATAATTAAAATGGGTTTTGGCATTTAAAAATATATTATTGAAAGCTTGAGTTTACAAGGAACAAAAAAACAAATTTAAAACAGGATTTCAAGACACAGCTCCTGATACCATCACATTTGTTTGCAACATAGCAACATCCCAATTTGTCTTCAAAGCTACCATCACCTTTTCTACGTGGGTAGTTACAGTTTGTATCTGTTTCTATTTTTCTATCCTGATTTTTATCTGGGCCAAAATAATGATCATCCCTGTCTTTATTCTGTGCTTCAGCAGGGATACTCACTGGAATTTTCCTATTGCCTAGAAGTTCTTCTTTGAGACTGAGGATTTAGAACAAGAGATCCAGTTCCTCAAATTGAGCAAAACCACAACCTGGTGATTTCTGGAACTTGTTGGGATCATGTAGTAAACACACTACACTGATATTTCTTCTAACGTAGTCTTCTGTAACACCACAGAGTAGGTTCCCCAGAAAAGAAGTGAAGGGTAGCAATTTGGGAATATGGTTCTGGCTGATGATGGGTTCTCAGCTGTGCAACGTGGACAGTATAGAATGTTTAAATGGAGGTGCCCCACATATATCATCATCATTGTGCTAAGAGTCTGAAACATCTTCATCCAGGGTATGTCTTCCATCATCCCAGCTGACTGGCTTAGGAACAGGGGAGTTCCTCTAGTTCTTCCATCCTTAGTCAGGAAGTCTGTTATGGAGATTGTCTTCTCACTGTTCATTTTTTGCTGACACCACCACCTTGGAAGAAGAGAAAAAAAACCCTACCACTCTTCTTTTCCCTTGACTCTGTCTCAGAAGAAATCATGTCATGTTCCTAAGGAATTCCCTGCATTCTTGCTTTGTTTGACTTTATCACTATACTGTACCTTAATATGTTCTTCTGCACTCTGTCTATTCTACATACTGGAAGTTGAATATTGAATCTTAATCAGATTCATGTTCAATTCTCAGAAGCATGAGGCAGCTTCATAGTTGATGTTGTTCTCTTCCATCAGTGGGAAACACGATGTCTAGTAAAGTCAGATTTTTGGTGAAGTGGAAGCTGTTTCGATTCAATGTCCAGATCTATTCATTGCAGAAGTTAACACAGATATGTGTATGAGGAGGGGTAAGCAGTTGGGTGGAACTGTCTGCTCAGGGTGGTTGGAATTGCATTCAACCACCTTTTAGTCCCTTTACCTTCTACCTAAAATTTTGTAGGGCATTTGATAATGTCATTATCCAGTTAAAATAATTTGGGGTGTTTGCATTTGTAAAAATGGTTATACTTAAATGATCAGTATTTGCTTTTACAAAAAGTGAATCAGGAGGCTATTACTTAATTTTAGATTTTGTATTTATATAATTAAAATGCAAGACTGAAATAGCTATTTAGGTATTTCAGCAGAAATAGAATAAAATTTATGATTAATTTGGAAACGTTTTATGAAATTAATATGAGCATTAAGAATCTAATGTTTCAATGGTTATTGTATTCTACAGTGATAAAACACTAGCATATATTTCACTTTTCTTTTATTTACGTCTTAAATCTCTCAATTTCATATTGGAGTAAAATCCATTAAAATAATGAAAAACAAAAAAATGTAAATGTACAAGGTTGAAAACAGAAAATAATAGGCCTATTCAATTTGTAGTTACACCATCAACATGAGTCAATGGAATTAAAATAATAAAATATACTTTTGGATGATGTTTATATCATAAAAAGGAAGACATGTTTTTGTCTATGAAAACTGATGTGCAAAATTGGAAAGCAATAAATATATATATAGTCATTATCTTCCTTTCTTCTCTCTATGTTCCAATTTTCATTTTTTTGTAATAACTATAAGCAAAAAATTGATAATAGCCTACATTTGTGTTATACTTTCCAATATATTCAGAATTCTGCTACTTCACTTCACTTTCACTCTTATTGCTATCATCCTGGTTCTGGTCATCTTCACTTCCCATTCAGATTATACCAGTGACCAATGAACAGGCTTCTTTGTTACTATGTCTGTCTTGCTATGGCTATTTCTATACTCAGTGACTAATTCTAAATTCAGATAATTCTAAATAATTCAGAATTCATGATAAGATTCTGGATAAAATATTCCACATTGCTATAAGACAAATATTAAATTAATCCTCAAACTCTAAATAGCTTTTCTCTTCTCTTTGAGCCCATTCACAACCATTTTTTTTAAGAAAATTCCTACACTGCTGGTGGGAATGCAAACTAGTCCACCACTATGGAAAGCTGTTTGGAGGTTTCCAAACTGCTAAATATGGAGCTTCCATTTGACACAGCAACCCCATTCCTAGGTATCTACCCAAAGGTCACAAAAACATTAATTCAAAAGGACACCTGCACCCCCTATGTTTTATGCTGCTCTAGTTATAATAGAGAAGATTTGGAATCAAGACAAATTCCAAAAAAGAGATGACTATATCAAGAAGGTATGGTACATATACATAATGGACTATTACTCCACAATCAAAAAGGATAAACTCATGCCTTTGCAGTAACATGGATGTAGAAGGGATCATGCTCAGTGAAATAAGTCAGAAAGAAAATACTGGATGGTTTCACCCATAGCAGGAACTTAAAAGATCAGGAGAAAAAAAAAAAGCAATTGTAATAAAGTAAAAAATAACAACAACAACAACAACAACAAACAACTATAAACCAGAGACATTCTACAGGTTAGAGACTGGAACAGGATCAAAACCGTGGCGAGAAGAATGCATGGGACTATGGTGATGGCACATGGTTGAATTGGTGATGGGAAGTACAGAGGGATTACAACCAAGATGAAAAGATGCACAACATGAGATCACTGTAAAAAATGCACATATTTATAAAATTAAATATTTAAATAAAAAATGAAAAATATACACCTTCCTAAAAGTTTGTATTAAGGTAATATTACCCCAGGTATAGTATTTAAATATAAAAATAATTTTATATCACACCTTTGATAAATCAGGAGTCCATGCGTGGCCCAACTGGATCTATTTCAGGGTCCTACCAGACCACACTTCCCATGTCAGCTGAGGAGGCACTCTCATCTGTGGTTTGATTTGAATTACCTGATTAGAAATTTAGGTCTTGCTGGCAGAAATTGATTGCTGCCATCATTTGGCCTGACTGCCTCTGTTAGCCAGAGGTTGCACTCATTTCCTAGTTGGAAGGTGACCTGTTTCTTGCCACAGGAGCCTCTTCTAAATGGTTAGTTGTCTCGTCAAAAGCTGAGTTGACTACAGAATTCAGACGTCAGAACAGAGAGGGAAGGAGCCTAATGGTCTGTGGTTGCTGGATGCAGTATGGTGGTAATACTTCATGGGGATTTCCCAATGTTAGTGAAGTTAACATTCAATAAATTAATAGAAAAATGTGGTTTGCAACAAAGAGAATTTTTGTAATCAAATATGGCACATCACTATGTAAATTTCATATAGAAATTTGTTGACTAAACAGATTTTTGAATGGCTAAAAAGAACAGCACATTTCCAAGCTACAAGGAATGTATACTAAATTATGTAGTAAGTTATTCAATCAACACTTGTAATTGTTCTGTTCTATATTACTTACATTAGTTCACAGAAATGAGTTTCATTGTTAAAATTTACAGGGCATAATCAATTTTGTTTTAGAAATAGAAAAAGTTACTCATGAAAAATATCACTGTGAGTATAAGCATAGGGAAAATATGTAGGATTAATTTTCCAAACAATATATATTATTGTTCTCTTTTAAGAGACCACAGTGATAGACAAATCATGCCTGCAGCCTGGCAGATCTCAGCAGCACTAGGCTTGTTTCATCTTGCTCTGTGCCCCTTGAAACTCATCATAAAATCAGTAGGATTTCTGTATTCAAAGAGAGATCAAGACAAAAAACATTCCCTTTATTTTTGTGAAGAAATATTTTTTTTCCTTGTAAATGACAACCTCTTCATTTTTTTAAAATAATAGCCTATTATTTTGCAAGTGTACACTGAACATGGAAAGAAAATGCTGAAATGTATAAGATGAGCGGTATTATTAAAAAAATTTTTAAAGAGTAATAAATCAATACCGAGCTCTGTGTGTGTCTATGGCACTGCAATGATCTTTTAGTTAAAGCTCACAGTACTTATAATTGCACAATATGTATGGTGATTCTAATATTTCCCTTTTTATTCTTTTATTCACACAATCAGTAAAAGGCTACGATAACAATCAAAATTTTTAATGTGATACATTTATTCCAAGCCCACAAACAAACAGAAGTTAATGAGCACAGGAGACATAAATGCAGTTTAAAATGATAATTATGGTTTAGGAAAGATGAAGCAACTGTTTTGGCATTTTTTTGTCACTTGCCTCTAAGAGGATTCTAGCTTCAACAACCTCACAGAAGACACTGAAACATGATATTGAAATATGTCTATTTCTATTTACATATGTAAGAATAAGCCCTATTATAATCCCTTAAGGGAAGGCCCTGCCAGGTCTGAAAAAATGTCTAAAAATGGAGACTGAAATTTAAATTACTTATATGTAGGATAATTGTTGATATTTTTTAAATAATTAAGAATAAAGCTGAATTTTCATATAATATTTCTATAATCTTGTGGATGAAATTTCTTCAGTCAGATAACTATAAGCACTGGTGTATTTTCTTTAAAAATACATTTAAAAATACATTTACACAGATGAAGAACTTCTGAACTATAACTATCCACATAGATTTTTTTTGGGCACTGCACAAAATATAAAATGATCTCCATTATGTTTTGCAGACTAGTAAATCAATGATTTCTTTTCTTACATGGAAATCTTTTCTCAAAATATCAGATACTCAATTCTATATTCTAGGAAAGGTTTCAGTAACAATTTATTAGGTTAAGACATAGAATTATTTAATTATTTAAACAAAACTTCAATTATTCAAAATTCAAGTATTATGTACAAAAATAACTTTATGTTCAATCGTACCACACAGCGTATTCTCTATTTTTTTTTAACCTGAAATAATGCAATGTAGCTCTCTGTTAGAAAAACTGAATCAAGCACATTGGACATCAAATATCTCTGAGTCAATTTCTCATTTTGCTCTGCATCTCTGCAGAGCTGACCTGAGCACAGAGATCCTTTGAAATCAATGGGAGGTTGGCAGTTGGATTAGGTCAATGTGATCAGGGATCATGACTAGAAATTAGTCCTCTCTGTTATTTTTTAATACATTTCTCTCCTAATAAAAACAAAAACTACTTAGATAGCAGTTGTACTTAATCCTCTTATCAGCCTTTTCATTTGAATTTACATATTGTTCATAAGTCCAGTAACTTCCATGATCATATGAAATTTTTATATTTGTACAAACAGAAAATTATTTCCTTATATATGTTTTCTTTCATAATATTTAGAGAACTACTTGATTTTATATTACAGCTTATTGTCTAAGTACCTGAGATCACAATAGAAAAACTACCTTTTTTTTTTATCTTGTTCTAGACCAGTAATGTTTAATCAAAAAGTCAGTTGGGGCTCTCCCTGGTGGTGCAACGGGTTAAAACACCACATTATGAACCTCTCCAAAGCCACTGCAGCACTAGTTCAATCCCCAGCTGACCCACATGGGAGGGCAGACCTCTCCTGATCCACCCACTGCTCCTCTCAGCAGTGTCTTTCAGCAGATCTGCCTGTTCTGCTTCCCACTCTGTCTCTGGTGAATCCTCTCACCCACCACAGCTCTGGCCTGTACCCCAATTCTGTAAGCATAAATAAATCCTAACAAAAAAAAAAATCAGTCGGAATGCTCAACAGTTTACTATCCAATATCCAATACAGTCACCATTAGTTACATATGACTAGGAAGCACATGACACCTGCAACTTGCACAACTGCATTTTCATTTTTATTGAGTTTTGATTATTTAAGTTATAATGTGGTAAACATATGAGACTGAAATGCTAGACTCTGCAGGAGTTTAAAAATATTTCCTGCAAAGCAAGAGTTTCTCTTACAGTTTCATTTCTGGTTCTGTCATTAGAATTCCTGGAATCAGAATAAATGAGGAAGAAATCATGAATAAGTGAGAATCCTGACACCATAAGTGTTCTGTCACAGAGAAGGTTCTCAAGGAAGTTCTTTATGCTACTTTTTCATTTACCTTTATTGATTTGTGCTAACGCCTATTTTTTTTTTTTATTACCCAGTACTTTAGCTACTCTTTTAGGGTAAAAGTTCTTTCTTGACAGTGAAGATTAGAGGTTAGTTTGAATTGTACAAACATATAATTTCTACTAGATGTAAAAGATCATATACTAACTAGAATAAATGTCAATTACATAGATGCATTATATATGAACACTTAATTTTTGGGAGTTAAAAGTTCATATTATCTTATAAATATATGTATGTATAAAAAAGTTACATAATTCATAACACTGACGTTAGTTTGGCTTTCCTACTTTCTTTCTTTCTTTTTTTAAAATATTTATTTACTCATACAGAACTGGGTACAGGCAAGAGATGTGATGGGTGAGAGGCTTCACCAGAGACAGAGTGGGGAGCAGAACAGGCAGATCCACTAAGTACACTGCTGAGGGGAGCAGCAAGCGGGTCAGGAGA
The DNA here is from genome assembly GCF_000260355.1 of Condylura cristata. Taxonomy (NCBI): domain Eukaryota; kingdom Metazoa; phylum Chordata; class Mammalia; order Eulipotyphla; family Talpidae; genus Condylura; species Condylura cristata. The sequence goes on from NW_004567111.1 coordinate 31,786,477, forward strand.
GGTCTGCCTCACCATGTGGTCACCTCTGGGGCAGGCGGGAATCGAACTCATGCAGCGGAAGTGGCTTAAGCTTCTTAGTGCTGTGCTTTAACCTGCTGCGCCACCAGGTAGGGCCCTGGCTTTCCTACTTTCAACTAAAAAAAAAAAAAAAAGCAAAACTGTAGGTGTTGAATAATTTGGTTTCATTCAACATTAATTTGCTATAAAGTCAAGGAGAAAAACATTTTACTCATGATGAGCAAGGGTCATTATCTATGAAAATTATCTTCATGTGTCTTTGTGGGTTTTTTCCAGCTACTTCAGCTTCCTCCAACATCGCCAGATGTGCACATTAGATTTACGGGTATGTCTGAGTTGTCCTAGTTGAGGGCTGTGAGAGTGGGGGTGTGGGTGTGAGCCCTGCCATGAAAGGATGTCCTGTCCAGAGATAGCCCTTCCCTTGGAACCTGAGCTGTCAGAATTCTGGTGAAGTTTCTTACCAAAAATATGCCAGAAAGTCTTCACTCTTGTTTATGTCAACTAGAACCTAGGAAAACTGATTACTTATACCTTGTTTCCTGAAAGCTAGTTTCCAAGGACCTATCAGTGGTATTGAGGATTCATTGTATATTAAAAGTTAAGAATGCAATAAAGTAGATAAATATAAATATAATATAAATGAAATAGATAATGATAAAATATGTCTATTTTAATTCTAATTCCAAAGCTAAATAGTTTTGTAAATTAATCAATTGAAACTTTAATCATACTTTCATAACTATTACATATCAATCATTAAAAGGGAGTATCATATTTAGTTTAGTACTAGAACAATCTTATGACAGGGAAAGTATTTTTTTCATGCCTCAATATAGAAAAGTACAACAGGATGGAATCTCTCCATGTGTATCACTACTGTAAATTTGTTCACTCAGATGCAATATGTTAGTTTTCTAGAATATATGCTCAATAAAATTTATTTATTTTATGCACATTTTTTATCCAAGGAAGAGTCTTTTCTGCTTAGGGACTATTTGTCTTTAATTTATTCTGCCGGCTTCTTATATTTTTAAGCATCAAAATTTTATGTGCTATGCCATGTAAAAGCAGTAAGTACCTATCACAGTTCCACTGATTCCCAAGTGAAAAGCAGTTAGTCCTTGTTCAGCCATCCATCATTTTTTAAATTCCCTTTATTAAGCTCATGTTTGAAATACTTTCATGTTTTTTTTAATGCAGCCTAACACAAATGTCAACATATTATATCAAATTGCTCAACAAAATATTTTATCTTCAAATGCTCATGATTCAATAATATCACAATAAAAATCCCAATGGCATTCTTCAAAAAAAAATAACAGTTTACTGAAATTCATACAGTACCACAAAATAAACATGAATAGACAAAGATCCTCTTACTAAAAGGGGGGGAAATTGAAGTGCTACACTTTCAGACTTCAACTTATGCTATAACACCATGATAATTGAAATAGCATGATGCTGGAACAAAAACACACAGAGACCCCAATGGAATACAACTGGGAGTCCAGAAATAAAACCACAAATTTATGTATAACTAACATATGACAAAGAAGCAAAAATATATATTGAAACAAGAAAAGCCCTCATCAATAAACAATGCTGAAAAAATTGTACTTCCATATATAAAAAGAATGAAACTAGACCATAATTTCATTCCACACATGAAAATAAACTCATAATGGAAAAGAGCTTGAATGTAAACCTGAAACCATAAAATACATAGAAGAAAACACAGGCAAAAAAACTTTATGACATAAGCCTCAGAAAAAATCTTTGTGACCTCATCTCCAAAACAAGTAAAGGAAAAACTAAACAATAGGAATTTTAGTATTTTATAGTGGCATAACTGAAAAGGCATTGTGTATGAATGAAAATGACTAATGAAGTCCAGAAAATATCTGCCTTTACATTTTAACTCATATTTTAGACAAATTAAAAAAAAAAATCCTGGTAATCACATATTTAATGGTAGAGAATAAAATTGAAATTCTTTTGACGTATCAATGAACATATAGAATTGACCCTGGAAGCTAAAAGATACAATGACAACTTTTAAAGGAAGTGATAAAATAAGATTACATAAAATTACAAAGGACCAAAGTTTATTTTATGTGAATTAAAAAGCAAACGTATATAAGTTGTAGTTATCTAATTCCACCTTGGGTTTTGTACTAAGTAGACAATGGTAGGAAGCATATTCTTACTAATGAGTTTGAAGAAAATACATCACTGGAAGGGAGGTATGGTTTCATTATGTAACAAAGTGAGACTCTTCTATGAAGAGAATGAGAATGCAGTATTTGTTGATAATGAACATGATCAACATAATGCAAAGGGAAAAGGATCATAAATGAAAATGCAGACATTGAGTTGGAAAGATATGACCAAGGAATGAAAATCCTGAAATGGGGGAAAGAGAGAATTAAGAAACCAGTATTTCTTCAATGGCTGATAATAAAGAATCTCATGTCAATGCTATTTTATCAAGGAACAGAGTTAGGCTGAAGACTGCAGGTTATATGTATATAACACAGAGAAAAGGTTGTCCAGACACACCACTGATACTGCAGTGAGAACTTTCAAGAAGAATCAAAGAGAAAAATAAATAAATACACCAAACTGAATCAAAAGCAGATTTCAAGGGCAGTGATAACTACAAGTCAGTCAGACTCATCACCCATCCCCTACATGTCCAGGTAATGACATCAGGGATTAAGTGTCCCATGCCATTTTTCTCTATCTAGATTGCAAACTTTTAATATAATTGATCCTCAACAAACATTTTATTGTAATAATTCTCCTATAAAACTCAGAAATAACTTTAATACACGTGCCCATATGAAATTGAGCAAAAAAGACAATACTGAGTATACATGTCTATAAACAATCTGATGAAGACATATTAATAATGTTTTATATGTCAGAAGTAAATATGTAATATTTAATGAGCAACAGCAGGGATTAGTATGGCTGTGTCTAACACTGAAAATAAATGTCAGCAGATCTGGTATCCTCTCAACATATAATAGGCTCTGATTCTACAAAAATGCTCAGTCACAGCCGAGCATCATTTCAACAGTATTGATCTTGTGACAACATTCTTTGAAATGACTTTATTTCAGTTCAAACCAATGACTCAGGCTGCTTTAAAAATGAGGTTGAAATCACATAAAGATATTTATCTTAGTGTTATGAAAGTACTTATTTTGACTGGTTGAATGTACTTATTTTGATTGGCTAAGAGAAACAGTTTAGTATATAATTTCCCTTAAGAATATGCTGCAAATATACTGAATGTTGACTTAGTGTATGGTTAAGGAATGAAACAATTTGTAATTGACACTGAAGTTTCTAATCAGCCAATAGTAATAACTGGCTGAAATTTCATTTAACCAGAAGTGAAAAACCCAAATAAAAGTATGGTTAATTTTTAGTTATGGACATTATTGACTTACATAGTTTATATATTCTGTTATTTATAATGAAATTTCTATAGCAACTGAAGACTTTTGTGTGGATTTATATGTGTTTTAAGACTGCATGTAGTCATCCTTTTTTTCAAGGAAAGATAATCTAATTTAGAAACAATTCTAATGTATTATAGATGTGTGTGATGTTAATGATCATTTAAAATATTTCCATATTTAGATATATGACTATCCATTCTGCTAATAATACAGTAGAAACAGTTGCATTTAATCTTAACACCTGCTCATCCAAATGATTAAAAAAGTTACTTCACAGTACCATCTGGACAGGTGATAAAAATGACAAGACAGTACTTCATAATGTTATCTGAAAACCTAAAATAAAATGATCGGAACAAGTAAGTACATCGCTATCCCAGAGAACAGGCATGCATTGGAGTGTGCAGTAGTGTGGGGCATTCTATGCTGGAAATGTGCTTAAGAGAGACACCAGAAAAATCTTAATTGTGTGAGTATGTGCTTTGTACATTGTTGGCAAAATATTTACTAATTAGAAATAACAGTAGATGGAAAATTTATCAAGCGCAAGCAAAAGCCCAAAGAAGGAATATAGAAAACTGGAATCAATGCATGGCCTCTTCACCACAGAATAAACATTTATTGACCTTAATGTTATGAGCATCTGGTAATTTTTCAGAAACAAATCGAATCATTATGAATCATTGGAAATCTTGGTATATATATTTTATAACTATTTCTGCATTTCTTACAATTCAAAACTGTTTACTCAAAACTGGTATCAGGTCCTGTGTTTGGATATTACTATTCCTTTCACTTTAAATTTTCAGCCACTAACAAACTAAGTAGATCAAAAGACTCAAGTTTATTTTTCCCATGGGAGTTGTGTAAACTTTTTGCAAAAAATAACTGATAGGGTTTATGGACTCATATTCAATGCAGCACTTCCTACAATAGCCAAGTTATACATATAGCCTAAGTGCCTACGGACAGATAAGAGATACAGTATATATAACACAATGGGCTACTGAACTACAAAAAAATAATATTAGAGACCATGTGGATATAACTGGAGAGGGATACACTAAATGAAATAGGTCACAAAGTGAAACACAAATACTAGATAATTTCAATGATGCAAAAATCTAAACAAAGTCACAGATAATTTAAAAACAAACAAACAAAACACCACAGAATTGAGACTACCAGAGATGAATGGTGGGGAGCAAAGCGGGGAAGGGAAGGGATAACAGTTTTAGCAGGAGCTTTTGAAGACACTGTGGTGAGCATGGTGTTGTTGGGGACTGAAAATAGGCACCGTCTAGTTCTACATTCCAAAATTCAGTAGGCATCAAGCAAACCTTGTTCAAAGGCCCAATAAGATGATAAAAGCCGGCAAGAGGCCTGGGAGGAATCAGCATCTAACAGCCTTGGTCTGTTATGGGCTGGCGGAGTTACCTTTTCCCATTTAACTGTATGATAAATCTCTGGGTTTCAACATTTGGTTTTAAACCCACTTCCACCTCCCTCCATCATGGACGTTTCTCTAAGGTACTTAAGTACCTTCGAGGAAGGGTGGGAAAATTCAAACACTGGGGATCAGGGAGAAGTGATGGGAGCAACATGTGAATAATTAAGAGGACCCTCTCCCAATTCTGAAAGAAGGAACCATAAAAGCCTAGCAGCTCCAGAATTTACTAGCAAATCTGCCTCTGAGACTACTCCTGCCTTCCACAGTCTTGCACTTTCCCTCTAATAAACTCTGTCATTTACTTTACTATTGGTGCTTTGAGGAATTCTCTTCTTATAAGATATCAGGGATGCTAAACTCTTATTGTCCTCCAACAGTGCAATATATTTGGAGGTGTGTGAACCAATAGCTGGAAAACACACACTATGGTAAGCCAATGTTACCAACATACAAATAATTTAGTTAAATAAATTAAAATACGTTAGAGAGGAAAGAATGAAAAAATATTAGAAGAGCGGTTGTGAAGTAAAACAAAATGCAAAAATTTAAATTACATATTTCTCTTTCATCTGGCAATAGTGATCACTGATTTTTCATCTTTCCCTAGCCATATAAACAAAAAGTAAATGTAATGAAGCTCAGTTATATTATGAGTACATTAAAGTAAAAGATTAATATGGCAAAATTTTGTGAATTTAAGCAAAAATAGGTATCAAATAATATAATAATCACATTACCACTGGGTATATTCATACTCCACATTTCCTCATTTACCTTTCGCTATAAATTGATGAACTCAGAATCACTATTTCCATTATACTAGAGAGAAAAGTAATGTTCAGACACATTAATTAATTTTTTCCAAGTTCTAAAGATAGGTTATGCCTTGTTTCTTTAGTTTTATTTTTTTCTTTCAAATAAGGTAACATTTACACTTAGTTTTTAAAAATGGGAATTATTAAGGTTACCACATTTTTAATAGTCTTTTCTAACCTTTACCTTGATTTGTCATAATAGTTGTTTAATTGGATTTTTGGTCTACAGTTTCTCTTTTACAAAATCCACATTGCTTACCACCAGGTCCTTTGATCACTTTTATATTCTAAAATTTTTCTACTCTAAAATATAGCTCTATATTCCACAAATGAGAAATTTTCTCTTTATAAAAGTCTCTTTTGATCTAACCCTCCCTTTACAATAAAATTGCTTCTCTATCAAAACACTTCCTTCATTCTAGCTGGACCAATGTTCACGTACAGTATCACACTGATTCTTTATGATGTTTATTTGTGTGTTTAGATTGTTCTCATTGGAAAATTATTTTTCCTGATTTGCCCATGTAAATTCCTATTTTTAAAATATAAGTAAAATGTAAACTATATCTACAATGGATAAAGATAATAGTGAAGAATGTGAAGACACAAAATGGTTAATATATAATGCTGTTCTACATCACCCATAACCAAGATGGAAATTTTAAAATACAAAACTTTTCTAATCATCTCAGTGTTCCTTAAGAATTCATGTTAGTTGAAATAGTAATTTTTATACATTGACACTCAATTTCTCCATTTTATCTTTTTTAGCAATTACATAGTTGCCATAATGTCTTACATGGTTGAACTTAATATACTTATCCAGCATAATTAATATCCTAATCTTAGCTTCTTTGAATTTTTCTGATTTAAACTTCCTAAATCAGATGTGATATAATGAATCAATACAATTCCCTAAATTATCCGAGTTATTAAGTAGAAATCATCTGTATTATGTTAGAATAGGACAGTTAAGTATAAAAGAACAAAATTCTCATTTAGTTAGAAAGGTCACTAGATGTTCAACAAAATAGGAAGAACAGGAACACAAGCATAATCTACTTATTCTATGCAATTTTATATAACATTGGGGCCATATTTAATTTTAAATAATATTTATAGACAAAACTAAAGATAAAGCTTCTTCACTCTGGAAAGTGTAATTGACAGTTTTATACACCAATGCAAACATTATTTTCACTTGATATAGTCACATATTTCATTGGCAGAAGTTTATATATATATATACACACATATATATTCACTCACACACACACAAATATATATATATATATATATATATATATTTTAGTCTAGTAACCACCTTTACTAACAGAGTGAAGCCAAATGTATGGAAGAGAAATACACAACTTGGAATAGAAATGTATTTCAAAGTCTAACAATGAAAGCTCAAAGTACCATAAAAGGGGCTAATTGTCTACCTGCCGAAGAAGTAGACTAGTGCTACTCCTTTTTCAAATTAGAAAAAAATATTTATTAGCTTCTCATGTCCACATTATTTCACTAATCCCTATGATTAGAGGTACCAAAGATGTGCAAATAGTTTTGTCTCTTTTGTTATTTAATCATAAAGCCCTTTTTTTTTTTAAAGCAGTATAATCGATTCCTATAAAATAAAGCCCAACAAAGCACAATTAACTGTTACCTGATGTATCTGTTTTACTGAAATATTTCTGGGAGAATTATTTCTATCAACTCTACTAAATGAAAAATAAATATGTAAAGCTATGCCTCTTACAACATAAAATGAATACTTGAAATACTCCTAGCTTATATCCTTCAGTTGTAGTTATCTACTCCTTTAAAAAACAATTTAACTTTTCAAAAGAGCGCCCCAAAACAATCATTTTTACATACAGCTTCCATCTTCTTGAAGATATTTATGATTTCTTCCAAATTCATTTCTCATATATTATTAACTGATGATTTTTTTTTAAAGATTTATTTATTTGTGCATACAGAACTGGGGTACAGGCCAGAGGCTCAGGGGCGGTGAGAGGCTTCACCAGAGACAGAGTGGGGAGCAGAACAGGCAGATCGACGAAGTACACTGCTGAGGGGAGCAGCGGGCGGGTCAGGAGAGGTCTGCCACGCCATGTGGTCACCTCCCGGGCAGGCGGGAATCGAACTCATGCGGAAGCGGCTCCAGATTCTCAGTGCTGTGCTTTAACCCGCTGTGCCACCAGGGAGGGCCTAACTGATGATTTTATTCTTTCTTAAAGAGCATAATTTTTTAAGAATTACTAATGTCACTGAGAGTAACTAAATATTATAAGTTAAAAATTTCAATGCTGGAAAAATCTTAGCATTGTTGAATATTCTTCTTCCTATGCAACATTAGTCCCCCCTCACATGGAATACTTTCATGACTACAGACAGGAAAAGCTATTTTAGTAAATTTTAAGACTATTTAGTAATAATATGTATTATAACAGTGTTATAAGCCTCTCCTTTTTTAAAAAAAATCTGACAGGCTGTCTTCTCCTTTGGTTTCTGTGCTATCACTTCATCTTCAGTCATTACAATCCTTGATGACTTGTACATTTTCACACTACTTTCAGATTTTTTCCTTCCTCTGTGTTATCATTTAAATATCTGTGTCCTCCTAAGATTGACATATTGAAACTCAATGTCGAAAGTAATGGGATTAAATGTTAAGATCATAAAATGAGTACATTACACACCACTTACAGCCTGGAGATTCCAAAATTTCAGTGTGTTAAATACTGACCTATGGGTAGAAATTACATATTTTCTATAATTTTACATATTTTCATCAACTTTATGAAAATTATGAAAACTATGTTATCTTATGTCTTTCATCTGTTTATATTGATTCATCATTTTCTCAATCCCCAAGAAATTTTCTTAAAGGAGTTTTTTCTATATTTCAAAAGTTTCTTTTCTAGTCTCCTAGCCTTTATTTACCATTTTAAGTCCATGAGCTATTTTCAAATACTATATTTTAGGCTAATTCCTCTATTTAAATTCCTTGTGCTAATTTTGCTTTTCTCTATTCCAGGTTAGTTATTTTTGCGTACCATACAGGTCTACTTATACATATTATTTTTCAAAGGGGCTGGATAAGTCTACATTCCAACCAAACATATGAAGTTTCTTCTTTCTCTGTATTCTCACCAACACTTATTGGTTGAGATATGGGTTATATTCACAGTTGTTAGGTGGTATATAATTGTGGCTTGACTTACATTTTTCTAATCCAAAAAGTTAAAGTTGTATAAGATGAAGAAAATACTTTAAAAAATCTGCTTTGTTTTATCTATTTCACTAAAATATTATACTCTTAAAACAACCCTTTCCAATAATGATGATAAAATGTGCCAACTTATAGAAATTTTTGGTCCAGTTCTACATTGGACATATTTTACCTGATATTAAAGATATTACAGGGATTTCCTTTAAAAAGGGACTTGGAGTGAATTAAAAAGAATTAGTGAATCTGGCATACATGAATTTTCCTGTAGTGATTCTGATTACTCAGTAAATGATCTTCAATAGTTCAACTGACTACACTGACTGGCAAAACCTATCCTTCCTAATAATCTTAAGTCCTTTTTCCTACCAATCTTTATCAGCCATACCATTGACAAAAAGACCACACTCAATATGTAAATCTGGGACTATGACTCTAGTGCTATACTCTCCTGGCATTCAAACAAATATTGCCCTAAAGTCTGGTTTAGAAAATCGTAGTTACTAACTGGCTTATTTTAGTTTGCTCTATATCTAGTTGCCCATCATACTTCTTGATGAAAGGGGCAAAAGATCATTTAACGACATCAACTCTTACATCAAAATTATTAGTATTTCACAATAATTAAAGAGAAAATGAAAATTTAAGAATTATTGGTGTCAATATTACAATGTCTGAAAGAATGTGAACATCTTTTTATATACAAACCAGTATATACGTTTTAAAAGAAGAAATGACACCCTCATTAAAAAAAAAAAGATAAATAGGGCCCTCCCTGGTGGCGCAGCGGGTTAAAGCACAGCACTGACACGCTAAGGCCACTTCCGCTGAGTTCGATCCCCGCTTGCCCCGGAGGAGATCCACATGGAGAGGCAGACCTCTCCTGACCCATCCGCTGCTCCCCTCAGCAGTGTACTTCATCGATCTGCCTGTTCTGCTCCCCACTCTGTCTCTGGTGAATCCTCTCACCCTCCACATCTCTGGCCTGTACCCCAGTTCCATATGAATAAATAAATCTTTAAAAAAGATAAATCATCTCATTTTGTCTGTCGACAGTTTTAACTTATTTAACAGTAAATATTACTATAAATTGTTTAGATATGTAAAAATTATAACTATTATAATTTTAAAAGGTTTATAATAATAGCAAAGTTACAACCTTTATTTTGAAACCTAATTAAGCAAGGTTTTAAAACCCTCAGTACATTTAATGTTTGAATTTAAAAAAATCATAAATAAAAAAGAAACTAATATTCAATGTAACATTTACAAGTATTTTGTTTTTGCAGTGACCAGAAGATATGTCTTGAAAAAGTAGAAATATCACTGTGAATATCCATCAGGTAAAGCAATTTTTATCCTATTAGGAGGTCTATGAAAGACATGAAAAGACAAGAAAAATAATTTTAAGTTGAAGAGGAAATGTACATGGTGTTACCATTTGCTTTGAAAGGAAGCGATATAGATAAGAGTGAAAATCCATTTGCTGATGATAGCCTGTAGAAACTGGAATAATAAATTTTATATTTTAGAGACAAACCCTGAGATGCTTAAGAATATTGGAAAATGCTAAGCAAACTGGCAGTGAACAAGACAGACATATTGTCTATGTTAAAAACAGATTCTTACAGTGATAGACAGACCTCTACACGAAAATTTGTTTAAAATATGATGTATGTAACCCATACGTTTCTGTATATTACATATTGAAGAGTATAGCTACATATTCTGAATCAACAATGATTTTCAGGAATATTCTTGTAGGTAAATAAAAATGAACTTTCTGTTTCGGGCAAATAATACTTTATTGCATTTAGTTTACATCCATCACACTGTAACAGTATTTGACTCATTTTTAATGTTTGTCCACCAAAAAGCTTCAAGTTCCACCATGCCATCTTCCCCTTCCTTTCCACAGCTAGGCAAGCTGATATTTGAGCTCAGTTGTCTTCTCCTTTAGCACCAGTAGGCAGTTAAAACCATGCAATCCCCTCCCTTAGTGGTAACTCCCAGATCACTCCTGATCTCCAACCACAATTAAAACCTGATTGACATAATTGCATGCCCTGCTCTCCCAGGAAATTTCATAGGTAATGTGTCTTCAGACTTTCTTTTTATTTGTGTGGCACTGTTAGTTCTCATAACCATCAGAGTCGTGGTTTGAATTAAATTGTTAGTAAGGGGAGTCTGCAGTCACAGTGATTTTTGGATGTTCAATTATGAATGCTTTCTAAAAATGCAAACTGCTTGTTAATAAGTGCATTTAGAGAAGAGAAAAATAAAATCATTAATTTTATACCTTGGTTATTCAATTTAAGGTCCACCTTCACAAATATTTAGAAGTTATGGGATTATTGTTATATGATAAAAGCATTATTTTTGTTATTCATTGAGTTAACTCATATGTTTTTATCTATATCTGTATATGTAGGTATAGGCTTATTGCTGATTGAATAGGATCAATACAGTGAATTAATATTTTTTCACCACTACATTTAAATTCAAGTTGATTATATACACCAGAAATTTAAATTATTAGTAGATGAGACACACCTACACATATAAATGCATATACACTATTATATATAATACAACATAAAATATAGAGCATATCAAATTTAAATGGTTATATATGTATTATACAGCACACTTAAATTATGTTTCAGTATGCTTGATCATTCTCACTTCCATCTATGAATATCTTTAATAAAAATAAGTATTCAAAGGTATTAGTAATACTATAAAATGCCTTATGAAATAGATGAAATCTTAATACGTTTTAACCCTGTTAGTGAAAATCTAAAAATATGAAAACTGAGTCCTCACAGAGGCAGCAATGAATCAAACCTATTACTGAGACTTTAAGCCACTCCAGCTGCATGTGAAGGAGGTGTGAAAAATGAAAGTTCAATAATCTAAAAAAAATAGTGCCTTTCCGCACTTTGTGGGATGGTGGTGATTATGGAGCACACAGAGTAGTATTCACTCAGTGGGTGATTTTTGCAGTAGCAATATGATCTAAGTCTAAATCCTAACCCAAAATTAAAACTCAAGATGTGTTTCACTGCATCTGAGCCAACATTTTTTTTTAAATGCATTCTCTAACTAAGCTCCCCTAAATCTCTGACTGTCTTTTAAAATTTTATCTTATTTCAATACGTGTCTTTGCAACACCTCTTTTGAAAAAGAGGTGTCATTTTAAAGCACATCTGCCTGGATGATTGCCTCTTATTTTTATTACATCATTGGACAATTGTAGATCTTCTCCTATGTAATGTGGAGTTGAAAATGTCTCCAGAGTTTTATGTTTGAACTATAAAATGCATAAAATACTGAATTTACAGTGTCTACCCATACAGCTTTTAAGAATTTTAATTTGGGAAGCTAAATGTGATAATTATTAAATATCAATTGTTAAAGTGGGTGATTTTCTTTCAATGGGAATATACATTGTGATTAAAGGCAATATTTTATTTACTAGATTCAGTTATTCAAAAAATAAGGTAATAACATATTAGCATGTTTAAAAAGTAACTTAGTTTACAATCTTACTTTTTATAACACTAAAAATTTAGCAATTATTAATCTGTGAGTATCTGGTATAATTTAGTAAGTGGCTTGAACAGAGTTCTTTATACTTAAAATTTCAGCTAATATTTTTGCTTTATTTTGCATCTTTGCTTCCACAACACAACATCATATTCCTAGGTTTATGATGAAAAATTATCTTAGTATTTCACTCACTGCTTTGCTGAGCAAAAGAATGAAATACTTCAAAAAAAATGAGTAGCAAATATGCAAGTGACATAAGATGAAAATATGTATTGAATATATTTCAAGAATGTAAAACCAGTATTTGTTATATGCCAATTACAAACTAATCATGTTTATTATAGTATTATTCACAATAGCCATATTGTCGAAACAACCTAAGAATTTATCAAAAGATGACTGTATACTACCACCTGATAAGATATACATATGGAGACCCTGTCATTTGCTACAATGCAGAAGTATAGCATTATGCCAAATGAGAATCTCAGACAGACAAATACTGTGACATGCAACTTAATGTGGAGGAATCAGACAAACCTATAAAAATGAGAGTAAAATTTGTTGATTACCAGGGGCATGGATCTAGGGAAATTGGTGATATTGGTCATATTTAAGAGTACAAATATGAACTAAAGGATAAATTCGAGAGATCTATTCCACAACAATTGATTATAGTCAACAATTCCTCAAAGTTAAGAGACTAGATTTTAATTATTTCACAAAATAAAAGAAAGGATGATGGTGTGTGATAAGGGTGCTCACAATGCTATAATAACCATACTGCAATATGTGTGTATCAATTCAACATGGTATATATGTTAAACCTACATAGTGCTATATGTTAATTATATCGCAATTAAAAATTAAATTCTATCAGGAGGGTGGTCCTATTCTTTTCTATCCACTGCTTCCCAATAACTAAGCCCTATATGCTGGAGAAATAAAACATATTAATTGAAGTGGGCATGCACTAAAAGTTTTTAAAATATGCAGATGAAAACAAATTAGCTTATTTAAGTTAAATGTACTGCAATATATGTATATACACACATATAATGTAAAGATACAGTACAGAAAAATCTTGAAAGAGTGGGAAGAACTATGGATTTTAGCATCAAGAGAACATTAGATTTTAACCTACCAGTGAAAATTCTACTGAGTTATTTATATTAAATTCCTATTTATATTAAATTCCTTAAATACTTGAATAAGAAATAGGAAGATTATGGATGTATGCCATCTGCTACAAAATGGGCATAAGAAAACATTTTCAAATATTGAAAATTTGGATAAAAGTCATAAAAAATTATATGGGATTTTTGTTCTATAAATATGAATGTGGTATTTAGAAATCACTAGGTGGGTCAAAAGAAAAACATAATTAGTAACATTGTTTTCTTAATAAAGAAACAGAATATGATGAAATTGAATATAACTTTTCATGAAAACAGATCTTAGAACCAATTTTTTTTTTGTTTTTAATTAAAAACAATCACAGCCCTCCCTGGTGGCACAGCTGGTTAAAGCAATGCACTGAGAAGCTAAAGCCACTTCAGCATGAGTTCGATTCCCACCTGCCCCGGAGGTGATCACATGGCGTGGCAGACCTCTCCTGACCCGCCCGCTGCTCCCCTCAGTAGTGTACTTTGTAGATCTGCCTGTTCTGCTCCCCACTCTGTCTCTGGTGAAGCCTCTCACCGCCCCTGAGCCTCTGGCTTGTACCCCAGTTCTGTATGTACAAATAAATAAATCTTAAAAAAAAAAAAAAAAAATCACATCTTGGAACTACAACTTCTTCATCTCATATTAAATCTACAAGTAATATCAACCTGATTGGTGAAAATTGAAAGAAAGATCTCTCTCAAAGATAAAGAATAATTCAAAGATATCCATCCTGCAGTTTCTTTTCAACATTATAACAAAGGTTGTTATATATATATATATATATATATATAAGGTTACCTTCTAGCTAAGGTAACTGGAATGAAAAAAATAATACATTTAAATAAGAAAAGGATGAGGAAAACTATTTGTAAATGATATGACTTTTATTAACAAAACACTAAGAAATCTGCATGTATATAACAACAACAAATAACCTATAATAAACAAGTGCAGTAAGGTTGAAGGTTGAGTTATCAATTATCAAAACTCAAATGTATTTCTAGACAGTAACAATGAATTTTTGAAAATAAAATTAAGAAATCAATTCTATCTGCATGCACTAAAATACTAAAAATAAAAACACATAAACGCAGTTGTACAAACTGCTGCAATATATTAAAGACCTAAAGAGAAAGATATTGGAAAATTTAGTATTTTAAAGTTGAAATATATTAAGAGAGTAGACTTTTTATGTTGACCCACAAATTCCAGACAATACCTAAAAAATGCCAAACTGTTTTCTTACACAGAAGTTGAAAGATTTTAAAATCCATCTATAAATACAAAGGAGAATGTACCAAGTAGTTTAAGACAATAATATCTAAGGACATACCATCCCTGATTCCAAGCATATTCAAAGTTACAGCAATGAAGAATATATGGTGATGATACAAGAATAGACATATACAGTAATAGTATGAAATGAGGATTCCAGAAAGAACATATTAATTGAAGTGGGCATGCACTAAAAGTTTTTAAAATATGCAGATGAAAACAAATAAGCTTATTTAAGTTAAATGTACTGCAATATATGTATATACACACATATAATGTAAAGGTTTATATGCAATGATTTTTTTCCCAAGACCACCAATATTATTCAATGAGGTGGACTCTATAACAAATGTGGCTTTGACACTAGATATTATACAAAAAAAAAAAAATGATGAATTAAAAGTTTCTTTTTTAAAATGATGAGATGATATCGAAGTTCATCTCTAAGGTAAATTAAATCTTGTCACAAAACTTCAAATGGCATCATAAGAAATGAAGACAATTCGCAATATTGGAGGAAGTTATGAGACAACTAAAACGGCGGAAGGGCAGGGAGATGGGAAGAAAATGGAACAGGAAGAGGACAAGGAAAGGAGATGTGGTTTGATTTCTTAGGGAAGAAAAGAACAAGTCAGGCCCTCCCGTGGTGGCACGGCAGGTCTAAGAAGCTAAAGTCACTTCAGCAAGAGTCTGATCCTGCCGGCCCCAGAGCTGACCCACATGGTGCGGCAGACCTTTCCTGACCCGCCCGCTGTTCCCCTTAGCAATGTAATTCTCAATCTGCCTGTTCTGCTCCCTGCTCTGTCTCTGGTGAATCCTCTCACAACCCCTGCACCTCTGACCTGTACCCCAGTTCTGTATGCATAAATAAATAAATAAATCTTTGGGGAAAAAAAAAACAAGTCATAGTTCTACATCTTACTTCTTTTGACAGGCTGCTGTATTGCCTTTAAATTATATATATATGTATATGTATATACACATATATACATGTAAAAATATCATAAGAGAGCTCAAAACATCAAATTGCTTATAACAATCTTGTAGAAACAGAGGCAAAATTAGTATCATTCAAATAAGATAATGTTGACACTTGGAAAGTTTTGCACAAACTACAACTCTTGAGGAAATATATTTTCTACTATACAGAAAAATGTGGCTTGTCTCTATGTATCCTTTATGTAGATAGTTCCTTTATGTATCCTTTATGTAGATAGTTGTGGTAATAATATGTCCATAACTAATGTGCTAAAAACATACTTTTAGCAAAATTATGGCACTTGAAGTTTCTGAAACTGAAGTTTTTGAAATTGTGTATTCTATTGTTTTATGGGATATTCAGAAAATGAAGATCAGATATTTGAGGAATAGCAAACAAGATGACTGGGGCTGAAGTGTAAAATTACATATATATATATAGTTGGTGCAGAAATACACCCCTTAAGAGTTAGAAACCCCAGGTGTGCTTAGCAGGGCAAATTGGTGAGTACAATAAGAATATAATACAATCAAAAAGTAGCCCTTACATAGTATATTTTACTTCCTGTACAGTAATAAATAGTAGATTCAGGAATTATTTTCACTATTAGTCTTCCCTCTATTTTACAGAAAAGTCACACTTTCATTTGATTGAGATTACTTCCATAAAATATTTATTTAAGAAATACAATGCTTTGAAGATCATTTATTTGCCATGACTCTATTTGCAATTTTAATGTAAAAGCCAATAAATAAAGGATATATTTATATTATTGGCATGATTACAAAATAACATTTGCATACAGAATTGTAGCTAGATTGAGACAAAACAACAATCTAATTGTAGTAAAAAAAGAACATATGTGAAGAATGATTTAAATAACTCATTAGGTTTAATTATAAACTATTGCTTTCAGCTACTAAAATTAACATAAGACTATTAAACAAGTAGCCATTATCTATTAAGGCAAAATAAACAAAATACTAAATCAGATTTGAGAAACACTTGAAATATTAATGTTCAGCATAGAAGCATAGTTAAAATTTCATTATTTCTGAATTTAATGACATTTAATAATGGCTCAAGACAGGAGTAATTTCCTTTGTGTAGTCAGCGTATATATGAATAAATAGCATCAAATTAAAATGCCATGGACTTTTAAGTATGAATAATTCTAAATGTTATACATTTCTTTACATTCCTTTATATTTTGTATCACATTTTAAATGTTTTATGGAACAAATCTGCAAAGATATTCTTCCACTCCTTTCAAGAATTTATATTGCAACACATTATTTTTTGTTTGTTGTTTGTGACTATGCATCTTATAAATAGCTCTATCATACTTAGGTGTACAGTAGGACACATGATGTCCAAGCTTGGAAGACAGGCTATATTTTTTTTTCACACATTTCTTCTAAGAACTTAAAAATGACACCACACAATGTCAAGCTCATTTTGACTGGCAAACCTATATTGGGAATGATGATGTGATGATTGTCTCATTTTGCCTAGAGTAGGTAGCTGCAATGTAATCAATCATTTTAAGTTCAATATATATATGGAACACATTCTGCACTGTATCACCAGTTACTTGACAAATGTAAGTATGTCTTCCTTTCTCATTTTTATGTCACTCTTACTTCCAGGTCTCATATAAGCAGATTTAATTTCTTTAATTTGCTTTAACTTTCAAATTTTATTAAAATATATCTTCAAAGTAAAAGTTCATGATATATTTATGCAATTTAACATAAAAAATTGTATTTTGTACATCTAAAGCTTTTAATTTTAGAAACTACTAGCCTATAAAAAGCATATAAAACTTTTTTTATATTTCATTTCTAATATTATTTTCCAATAATTATTTGTAGCATAATTATTATGATATACTTAATATGTCCTATTTTTAAGAGCTTGCATCTGTCAGCATAATTTTACAAGCTCTGAAATATATATATATTATATACATTGTATACATATACACAATATTATACATACATACACTGAGGCATTAACAACTCCTATACTAATAGCAATAAAGGTTTATCTTTGCAAAAAAACAATAGGTTATCCTTAACTTATAAAAAGAGGATGGTAATGATTTCATAGTAAACTTATAGCTTTTAGTCTGTGAAACCATTGATTTGTGTGTGATGCCACCGATGCTTTAGAATTTCTGCTATATATGGCTTTATTGTAAGACATAAAGGAGTTGATTAAAAGAAAATAGTACAATATATCAAAATAAGTTATTTTATTTGAAGAATATTTGTTTAATAAGAAGGATTTAGAAACATGGAAGAACATATAGTCATCCAGTAAAGACACTATTATCATTAGGCTTTCAGATCAGAAGACTATCCTTCAGATAGACCATAGTGTTTCATAAACTTAATTATTATAAATAATCATTTTCCACAAGATGATGTCCAAAGAAAGAGAAAACAGTTATTGATTTCAAGGTTATAATGGAGAATGTCATTGGCAAGAATATGACCCTACTCAGTGAAATAATACTCTAAAGGAAAAAATCCAAATTAAGTGAATGGAACATTTATTGAAAATGTATTAGGTACTAATCTCAGATGATGTCTAAATGAATAATAGAAAGTCTCTTTCTTCACGTTAGTGAAAATATAATGGAGAAAAGAACATAAAAACAAATAGCTATTAAATGATATGTTAAGTACTAAACTGAATTACAATTGGCATTCTTTAGGATCTACTAAGTTATTATACCAAGATAACATTTTTGACAAGTGGATTGCATGTGTTCTGAATGTTGAATGAAATTATTTTTATAAGCGTTGCAGTGTATAACAACATTTAGAACGTAAGTTAAGAGTGAAAACATGCATAATGTCTACAACTTCACCTTGGCTAAAAGACATTAACCAAGAAATGCATGGTTTCACAAAAAGGAGGGTATTTGTATTCGAAAGGTGAATAAAAGGCAAAAAAAAAAAAATAGCAAAAAGAAGGAGACAGAAACTTAGAAATAGAGCTAATGGAAGCACATCCTTCCTCCCTAATAAAGAGGGAAAAATATACATTTGGAAGTGGTACCAGTTAGTGTGAGAGTTAAAGAATGATATTTTGTATATAATATATACAATTTAATAGGCATAAAATTAACTATGTTAGTATAATTTCTCAGGTTATTAATGAAACCCACACATGTAAGTTCTAAAGAGAAAGTGGTATGGGATAGGTGAAGGTGCTACTGCCATAGAGTCAGAATGTTTAATTATCACTGAGTCAACTAATATGTGTGTGTCTGTGTGTCTGTGTATATATATGAACACAGAGTGTACACACACACGAAGCTATGTCCTTAAACTACTTTTTCTTCTCAGTGCAATTAGCTCTGTAGTCATTTTTAACCCAAAACAGCTGATTTCAAATTTATAGTAATGAGAAACTTTATTTTTACTCTTCTTGAATATATTGTTTGAAATCCTTGGCACCAAAGTATCATTTCAGAGATTTAAAGTAATTGAATATGAAAAGCCAAGAAAAAAAATTACACTGGTTTAATTTTGTACTGCATATAGAATCTGAGTATTGTAAAGCAATGGAGATCTATATAATCAAATAATCAATGTTATCACTATCCCACAATTAGGGCAGTGGGCTAACAGAAATTAATTAAAAGTTCCTCATGTTAGGGAAGTGCACGGGATTATGGTGATGGCACATGGGTGACATGGTGATGGGAAACCCGCGAGGATTACAATTGAGATGGAAAAAAAATGTACAAAATGATGTAAAAAATAAACTGTTATATATAAAAAAAAAAATTCCTCATGTTTTCTGCCTGCAACTGAGACTCCGTTTTCCGTTCTAATCTTAATCAGTAGATTCTCTTTAGTGTTTAATATTCTGAACCAGAAGAAATTTCCTTTGTAATATGGGTAAATTATGGTACGTTTACTATTTCTCAAGGTTTTCTGTCAATGTTACAAAAAATTAAGATGTTGTCCTTTGACATTTGATGACAATTTACATATGATTAACTTTTTATGGCATATGTAATGGTGAATATAATATCATATGGTAGATGTGATCCATTTCCTCAAACTGTCATCCATGTAACCTACCATTCAAGTTCTTGGTGTAGTGCTAAAAGTTCTATAAAGCTAAAAGATAAAAGCTTACATTCCTGAAATATTAATTTCATCAAAGTAGGTAATATCAACGTTATTTTTATACTAAAACATACTATAGAAACTATAGTATATTCTCATATTTTACTATTGAAGTAGAATATGAGAATTTACAGATACAATGATTGTTCAGCAGAACATATTAGATGTCAACTCACACCTTTGGCACCTTATTGAGTCATTAACTACCATTATATTCTTAGCTAAAATCAATCTACCAACTTTGGCACACATCCAGAAGAACATCAATGTAATATCACAAAAGATTATAAAGTCTTGACAAAAAGTATTTCTGAAAATGCAGTTAAGACTGCTACTACAGTCTCTAAGGATCACAGTTATCTCCTTAGTGGTGAAGCATAAGGTCTATTTGCTATTTACCTCCACTGGTTTTCTTCATTTAGAATGATGGCATGTGATTCTGTACCCTTTGGTTTACAGATTAAAGAGACATGACAAAAAATGTCAGTCACATATAAGACATCACAACTTTCTTTGAAAGAGCCCAACCATGAGTTCACATATGACCACATATATACTGCACATACCACATATTACACATATAACTATATTTACAGCAAAAATAAACATAGAACATAAACATATCACACATTGTAGAGATAACCACACACACAGTCATACAAATGGCCAAACATACATAACATACCATACATAAAACCATACCACAATAAAACACATATTATGCAATACAGGCACAGCAATCATTCCAGACTGTATAAAAACTGCCGGCTGATGATAGTGAAATTGTCAGAAGGACTCTCCCACAAACACCATGTCACAAAATCCAATGCATTTGCAAGTAGCTAAGAATCTATGTATAAAAGAACGATCAAGAAGAGGGTACAGAGATTTATTTACTAACCATGTATCAAACAAGAGGTGGCAAAGAAACTAAAGAAATGTAGTAACTTCCTGAAATCACTGAAAAATGATATCAAAATGAAACAATTTGAAGTATCTGTCAAAATGTGTAGATTTAATAAAACAACATATAATGAAATTGTTATACTTTATAATATAGGCATGTGAATAGATATAGCATGTATAATGTACATAATATATGTATATATAAAATAATTTGTGCATCACCTGTGTGTATATGGCTGCTATTTTTGTTCATTACAAAAATATGAGGCGAATTTCCGTAGGATAAACTTTCAGTTGATACCTGAGAATATGGGATTTGATCAGTAAGGCTGTAAGAATGGCATATATTCATTAACAGAAAAAACACTTTCTCATGTTCCATAAAACAGTTTCAGTAGTTTCTGGAAGCTTGTTATAGGAAAATGAAATTTAAAACAACCCATGCTAATGTAACTTTTGCTCCTTAGCAAAGAATCATAACAGTTCCTTGAATTCAGTTAAGAAAGCAAGAATTAGACACATCTCCAAGTGATTTAGAAAGCATTGTTTCCGTGCATGCTGTTTCACTTTTATCTTAGTTCTGCATACTTCATTATAAGGCTTCTCCTTGTAGGAAGTTATCATTGAATGTTAACATGTCAGTGTTTGCCTGCTAAGTTACACTTTTATGTCCCAAGCTCCCATTAGTTCAGTTATCACACGGTTGGAGGGATTTATTTTACAGTTGGTATCCTAAGTTATAAACATAAAAGAATCCACATATAGACAGGTCAGGGCTATGATCCTTTGTATATTTAAACCATGAATACTATACATCTGCCTGGTCTGTTTTCATTATAAAATTAACATATTTCTCCCAAACAGAATATAATTTCAGTAAAACAATTTCCTTCTTGGGTGGGAGATTTTTGAAATAAGAAGTGAGATCATTGATGGTCGTCTCAGAAATTGTGTGACTGAGAGATAAGTGATCTTGGAGATAAAACAGGTCTAAACTCAATCATTTTTGAATCCTGCATTTATCCTCCTATAGATTATTTGTACAATTGATTTAAATAACTTATTATTAAATGTGTAATTTTGTTTTCTAACTATGCATTTTTAAGAGAGGTTCTGAACACAACTGTGGAAGTCATTTTAGAAAAAAGTGTGGAACATATTATTCAAAAGCAAATAGAACTATCCTCCTGTTTTTACTTTTGATCGGACTTCTGTTCGATATACAAAATTAATTTAGATTATCAAGTAATAAGACGTATCTTTTTAAGAAAAATTTTGACTATAATAGTGTCCCTGCCTAATAAATATAAAAGCACATTTCTGAAATTCATTTTATCTCCACAATTATTTTCAGTGAAAGTAAATATGTATATAAACTACAAAAATGAAAGAGAAATGAAACAAATATCCAAACACATCACCATTTAAAGAATTTGGAAAATGTAAGAAATAATTACAGGGGACAATTGGAGACTTTAATTGATTAGCATACTGCATAAATATTTGAGTGGGGATACCTTTACCAGATGTATTGCTACTACAGCATTTGGCTTGCAACAGTGAAATGAGAAACAAAGATACAAAGCTAGTGTTCAGAGAAAGCTAATAGAGAGGGGGAAGACTATAGGAGACTGCATCTTTTATGATATAATTTAGCCATTATATTGATTTTACAACAAAAACTTCTAGATCTTTGTTGTAAGAGATAATTAAGTATTTGGACTTTCTTTAAAACCAAAGTAAGTCATTTTGCAACTAAATATATTCATATTAATACAATTTCCAGTCTCAATATTAAATCTATTAATAGAAATTTAAAAAATGTGAATCATTCAGACTTAAGAAAACAAAGTTGTATGCAGAAATATCCCTACTGTATTGTTTTCATTAGTTAAATATCTACAAAAAAGAGAAAGCCAGGGCCCTCCCTGGTGGTGCCGCGGGTTAAAGCACAGCACTAAGAAGCTTAAGTTACTTCTGCATGAGTTCGATTCCCGCCTGGCCCGGAGGTGACCACATGGTGTGGCAGACATCTCCTGACCCTCCCTGCTGCTCCCCTCAGCAGTGTACTTCATCGATCTGCCTGTTCTGCTCCCCACTCTGTCTCTGGTGGGTTCTCTCACCCTCCACATCTCTGGCCTGTACCCCAGTTCTGTATGAATAAATAAATCTTAAAAAAAAAAAGAGAGAGAGAGAAAGCCATAACCCAATTGTTACACATATTACCTTATTATACTATTAAATTGTTTTTAATACTTTTATGTGTTTCTGACAAATAGAATCTGAGACTAAACTGTAAATGCATTTTGAGGGCCCTCCCTGGTGGCACAGCGTGTTAAAGCGCAGCACTAAGACGATTAAACCACTTCCACATGAGTTCGTTACCCACCTGCCCAGGAGGTGACCACATGGCCAGCAGACCTCTCCTGACCACCCTGCTGCTGACCTCAGCAGTGTACTTCATCAATCAGCCTGTTCTGCTCCCCACTCTGTCTCTGGTGGGTTCTCTCACCCTCCACATCTCTGGCCTGTACCCCAGTTCTGTATGAATAAATAAATAAACCTTAAAAAATGCATTTTGAAATATATCTATACATATGTGTATATATATAAAACTAGTAGTCAAAATTGTTATTTTAATACATCTTGAAATAATTGTGAAATATTTTGCATCTATATCTCAAGTGTATTTTATGCTGTATTTCTAACTTGCTGTATGTTCCTATAAATGCATCAATTTTTCTCTAATAAGTTTAATTAATTCTAATTACATTGTATATTGTTTTCATCCAATAATTCAGACATTGCAACTTCCCTTAACAAAAGTTTTCCCTACTAACTATGCTGTTAGCTGTGGGTTGGTCCTATTATAAACATTATTACATTGGGGTATGTTCCACCTATGCCCCAGTTTCGTTAGTTTGAAGAAGTGCTCAGCTATTATTTGTTGATAGGATTGTTTCCATTCTCTCCCCTCTTGGGAGCACCTCAGATGTAAATCTTGCTTCTCTTGATTCTGTTTTATAAATTATTATGTAAAATTCTCTTTTCTTTTGAGTTGGTCTTACTGGATGATTTCTACAACCCTATTTTCTATCTCACTGAATTTCTCCTAAGCCTCACTGAGTCTAGCATGGAGATTTCCTATTGTATTTTTAAGTTCAATGTTGCATCCTTGATCTCTGTTTATCTGTTGGAGCTCTTCTGTATTTTTCTATTCTCATTTTGTTATAGATTGTTCTCCTAATTTCAATATACATCATTAAGGCTAATCCTCTAAAAATTGCTTTCAGTAGTTTAGTTATGTTATATTAAGGTCCCCTCCCCCCAGGTTATATCTTGATGCATGGGTTGGGGTAAATAAATGTCTGCCTTACGTTGAAACAAAGTTAATCTTGAGCTCCATATACCCGTAATCTTGATTCTGCATGATGCTCAATGATTAATACTATATGTTAAGTGAGGCTGTTTTCCTTCTCAGTCATGTTGTGATGAGTCTGTGCTAGCATCAGAGATTTCAGAATAAAGGCCTAGATTGTTAGTATTGGATGAAGTGCTTTGTTGTTGGATTGGCTGATTCCCTATCAGCAATCAGGATGACTTGAGCTCAAAAGCCAACATGAGGTAGAGGTGCAAGAATCCAGTCTACAGGTTGACAGCTGTAGGGGTATGGATGTTTCTGGACTAGGTTGCTAAGGACACAACTTTTGCTCTGTGCTACATCCACCCACTATAGTCAGGAAAAGCCTCTTCAGTCACTGTCTAGATGGGACATATAAGAGCAGACTTCAGAGTGTTTCTGAGTTTCAGCCTGATTCTGAACTCAGCAGGCTTTCCTGGCAGTCTCTTAACCCTCTGGTGCAAACATCAACAGTGTGGTTGGGAACTGTGGGTTTGGCCCTTAGAAAGGCACTATTGAATAAAGGCAGCATATCAGTTAGCCTGTCCATCAGTCTTGCAAAAAGACTGGAGACAGGCTGTGCTTCTTGACCACCAACCCAAGGCACTAGATTCCATAGGCAGTACTTGCTCATGTACACCCAGCAATACACAATCTTTTGGGAAGATCTATGCTCACCCTGCTATAGTAGCTAAGGGCTGCTGGGTGCCCCAGAAGTCTGGGTTGGAATAGGAGTGATTGATTCCCAGGAACACCAAGCTAGCAGTTCAAAAATACTGGTTTATCACTTTTATATCCACCAACTGTCAGTCAGTGATTTTTGGATGTAGCAAAAAGTCTGTGCTTGCAGCTCTGCAATGGCCAAGACCTGAGGAAAATCCTGTTAATTCATAGGACAAGAGGAAGTGCCTTTCCAGATTAGTAAGCTTGCTGTCTGCAGCCTTGATGTGTCAATTAAGTCCCCACCCAGCAGTCAATGCTCTTAATACATGGCATTTTCCTTTCTTCAGGGAACTAGGTATCCAGGAAAGCCCTGGGAATATATGGGGGAGTGAAGACAACTCTTATTGGCAGGACTGTGTCTCAGACCTTTTCTACTCTTTCTGCTGATCTCTGTCCCAGTAGACCTTCTTTGTGTAAACTCTGATAAAATCTTCAACTCTGCTGGAAGTGCAACTGATCCTTCACTGGTATAGTTTCTAGGAGTCTATAGAGGAAGAGATGACTCCAGGTGCCTGACAATCTGCCCTGTTGGATGTGACATCTCAGTTTTATCTCATGTGGCATCCTGCAGCTGAACAAGTCATCCCTGTCTGGGTGGACTATGTCACCTGGTGGACTTAACCCCTCTGTGAAAAATGTAAGCCTTCTGGACTGATTTCTGGGGGCACTGTGCCATACCATCTTTCAGCCCCATGTGAGCCAGTAGTCCCCTTGCTTACATTTTAGATCAATGACGGCAAATTTCCTGGACAACCTTATACAATCAGATTGCTCTAAATGAGAAAGTTTAAACCTGTGAATGTAACCTAGACATGTACAGCTCTACTTTGAATCCCAAATCAGAGTAAAATGAGTACTGAAAGTTTTCTTAGGGTTCTTAAGTCACATGATTCAATAAAATGAGTG
Source organism: Condylura cristata (assembly GCF_000260355.1). NCBI lineage: Eukaryota > Metazoa > Chordata > Mammalia > Eulipotyphla > Talpidae > Condylura > Condylura cristata. Next base: position 31,812,524 of record NW_004567111.1, read on the forward strand.
TGATTCTGAATGAACAGAGCCTACCTGAATTTTGTTAATGGAAAAGACAGTTTGGATTACTGTTGGCTAGTCAGTAATGGTAATAGGTAGGAATTTTAGAAATATTTTTCTCAAATTTTTCCCATTCATACTCTTTTTTTTTTTCTTTTTTAAGATTTATTTATTTATTCATAAAGAACTGGGGTACAGGCCAGAGATGCGAAGGGTGAGAGGATTCACCAGAGGCAGAGCCGGAGCAGAACAGGCAGATCAATGAAGTACACTTCTGAAGGGAGCAGTGGGCGGGTTAGGAGAGGTCTGCCTCACCATGTGGATCTCCTCCGGGGCAGGCTGGGATCAACTCATGCGGTAGTGGCTTAAGCTTCTTAGTGCTGTGCTTTAACCTGCTATGCCACCAGGGAGGGCCCCATTCATACTCTTAAACACATTTCCAAAGCCTCTTTCTCTCCACTTACTGTGTTAAACTGACTTAAAATGCTATATAATTATGTCATTATTCTTTATAATAAATACTACTCATTAAAAGAAACAGACCTTTATCATTACTATTGTTAGAAGCCTCCTCTGTATATAGGAACATATCTTCCACATTCTCCATAGTACTTCTATCCACATTGTGTGTGCCATCCCCTTGATCTTATCCATAATGTTAGCACTTACATTTATGTATCTACATAATATCTTATTTTACCTTGCATGTTTTTGAAATAAAATTATATTAAATTCACTTCCTTGCAACATGTCTATTTTCTCTCTTATTCAGACTTATCTGTGCTATTGAATGTAGTGTTTATTTTACATTTATTTCCCCAGCTTTGTCATTCTAGATTATATGAATGAAATGAGGTGTATTTATACTGTTTACATAATCTCTATCAATTGGAGTCTGCGATTCTTCCTTTGAGAACAGTATTAATAAAACCATCTTTTGAATGAGCTTCTGAATATATACAAATGTTTTTAGGTCATTTACTAAGATAAAGAATTTCTGGATTAAATTATGTTCATTTTTAAATTTATATGTAAGTGCAATTGTTTTTCTATAGTTAAAATTTTCCTATCTAGGCCCTCCTTGGTGGCGCAACAGATCAGGACGCAGCACTGCAAGCTGGCTGCAGCCGCTTCAGTGCAAGTTCTATCTCAGCCCAGGAGGTGACCCACATGCTATGGCAGAACTCTCCTGACCCACCTGCTGCTCCCTTCAGCAGTGTACTTAGTCTGTCGGCCTGTTCTGCTCCTCACTCTGTCTCTGGTGAATCCTCTCATTGCCCCTGCACCTCTGGCCTGTACCCCACCTCTGAATGCATAAATAAATAAATCTTTAAAAAAAATGTATCTATATTTGTCATAGATATTTAGCATACTCTCAAATATTTTGTGTTCTCTCTGCCATAGGGTATTTATGTTCATTAGAAATGTCTTTTTCTATGATTTCTCAGTTATTTTTATAATATATTAACTTTTTATGATTTCGCAGTTAATTTGCTTTGCTGTTGTTGTTAATTTTTTTGTAAACAATACTGCTTTACAACAGTGTATATGATTTAGAAAGATTACACCCTCCTGATAAATTTTTTCATACCACACCTATAACCACAGCATCTATAGTCCTTCACCATAGCCTGCTGTTTCTCCACCTACCTTGCTCTCCCCTTCTCTGATAGCCTCAGATGTCTAGATTTTATTATTTGTTCAGTTTTATCTTATCCTTTGTTTTATTTCTCTATATTCCACATATAAGTGATAACATCTGATATTTATCTCTCTCCTTCTATTTAGCTTAGCATATCCCCCTCCAGTTCCACCCATGTTGCTGCAAATAACAAGAATGTTTTGTTTTTAATAGCTGAGCAGCATTCCATTATGTTTATATACCACCTCTCCTAATTTATTCACCTGTCTTTAATATTTAGGTGATTTTCTTGACTGCAAATAGTACTGAAATGAACACAAATATGCCTGTATCTCTTCAAATTAGTGCTCTTCATTCTTCTAGAAGGCATCTTGGAATGGAATTGCTGAATCTTATAGTAGACCTATTTTTATTATTTTTAAAAAATAGCCATACTAGTATCCATAGGGGTTGGGCCAGACTATACATGAGTCTTTTCCTAATAACCACACTTTTCAAATAAATTTGTATTTTAAGACTGATACATATATATATATATATATATATATATATATATATATTCAATTTCATTACAGATATTTCAATCTATAGTATACTATAATGTACCTAATATGCCTAAACCATGCCATAAATCAATAAAGATCACTTAAAACAAGGAAGCACTTAGTGTAGAAACAAGGGAAATAACATAGAAAATAAATTTAGAAAGATCATAAATAGGCAATATTTTTTTCTTATAATTTCATGGAAACAGAATGCATAGCTCCTGTCAATTTTTAAAACTTATGGAGCTAAATTACTTTGTGATATTTTCCAGGTCATCTTCCTGACTTTAAGGTGTTCCAATTTTTTGATAAAAAGGTACTGGATTATTTGCATAGATATTAAGAATAAAATGTCACCAAGTCTACTAATCTCATTTGTTTTCAACCTTCTGAACCAAAGGTTTTATTATTTTTTTAATTTTTTATACTTTTGCCAAAGTAAACACTTCATAGTGTCATTTAGGACATGTTCTGTACCTGACCACAAATTGAAGAATAGTTTGCTAAATTCTTCATGTGTCTATTGATATAAATTCAATGATGTTATCTCTTGCTAACAATTTACTTATAGAAAATTTCACTTAGTAATTTCAAGTTCATAGATATTATTTAAAATAGTTTAAAAATATATTTATACACAATGTTAGTAAGTACACAAACATTATCTATTATAAAGTATGTTTGTGCCCTACTAAGAAAACACAATTCACCTACTTCCTATGATACTCCTTATGATATGGTAGAAACTTACTTAAGAAAAGTAACTTTAAAAGGTAATAATAAACTTCAATATTTAATAATCTTAATTCCAAATAAGTATATTTTAAATTAGTACATTTAATTATAAGTTTGGATATGGCAATGCTCTTATCATAACTGACCCAATACTAGGAGTGATGTCTATTTAAAGAAGCCAGTCTATAACTGCAGTAGGTATTGATCTCTGAAACTTCCTTCAGTTATACATGCTGTGCTGTATTCAGTTGTAAAGCTATTGTTTATTGAGATGTCTATGTCAAAAAAAAAAGCAATCTCTCCCATTCTTCAACCATGTCACATAGTAAATGAACCTTCCTGGCATCCCATTCTGAAGTCCCAAACACCTCTTAAATCTGTGTTCTTAGTAGCACCTAGTAATTTAGTAGGGAAGCTAAACTACTATTTAGCCCTGTAATTATGCAAGGCTTACAAGTTTCCTGGAAAGAAGAAATGCAGTTTGTACCAAGATATGGGGTGACAGAATACAGACATTATAACCCCCTCCACGGATAAACTAGAAGATGGGTGTTTGGTGTGTTTCCACTGCACATAGTGCACAGTGGGTATTCCTGCACCTGCTAAAACCTGTTTTTTAATTTGCTACAGTCTGTAGGAATCTTAAATGCAAACATTGTAGATTACTAGAGCTACCTCTGTATCCTGAAATGGCCTGCTTTATTAGCATCCTTAAATGTGCTTAATGAATGACTAATATATTCTGTATGTAACTGTGTCCCTAGACAGAGCATACTTATGTATTACTCAAAATGATCTACTTTTGAAGGCTGGATTTATAGTAACTGTTATCACAGTTGTAGAAAAGCATGACTCATGAGTCTTTCCCCTTCCTCCTTTCTCTCTGTCTCTCCCTCTCTCTGTCCTTCCTAGCCTCCCATTCCTTTTTTCCCTACCATTCAAATATATCATAATTTAACCAAGTTAGAATGTTCATAATATTTGAACTACATCAAAGTAAGCCTTGATGTTTTCTTGAATTACAGAGCCTGTGAGGAATAGCAAAAAAAAAAAAAGTTGAAATTTTGTCTATTGAGTCTCCTCTTTGTCTAAAATATGATTTTTGCATTTAGCATACACAATAAATAAATTACACAATAATTTTTATCAAGTTAATGGTTGACAACCCCCACAAACATTCAGTCAGAATGTGTACACATTTTGCCTCTCTTATTCAAGATTTTATTTATATCCGTTGCTCAGGAAATGAGTTTTAAGTTTTTTTTTTTTTTTAACTGAAGTAGCACTGCTTAATACTATATATAATTTTAGGTGTGCCTCATTAAAAATCAACATGTATATAAACTACTTTAAGTTGGAATCTTGGCCCTGAGCCATTGTATTAAAAAAAAATCCTACCTTGAAAATAATCAACAAGCTTTCTGTGCACCTCTCTCTCCCAAGTGTGATATTAACTAGCTTACATTCTAGACTAGTAATAAATTCACTGATTTATCACATTAAAGTAGGACTCTTAATTACATGTGTTCGAGTTACTCTATTTCAATTGTGAGAGCTCTTTGGAGAGTTTTAGTACCTTAGTACATGTTTCCATTTTTCTAATAATGTAAGTATGCGAAACATTAGTAAATTTTTACATAGATGTGATATTTATGATGAAAAGTATGATGATATTTCTCTTAATTCTATTCCAGGATGACAAGGGCAATATCCATTTGTGACTTTCTAACTAGGGCAGAGATCTCTATTACCAAATTATTGTTTACAATTTCAGTTTTTTCCCTCTTTATTATGTTCCAATCTAAATACCAGATCACCATGTCTGTTGAGCAATGGCACTTTAATGTCTTCCCCAAAAGAGAGGAATGAGTTACTTATGGAAATGTGAGTGCCTGTGACCTGGATATGAAAAGTATCTCAAGTTAGAAGTCATTGAGACTGGCTCATTCTACAGAAGGCACATCCTACTGAATTGGCAACAGTTCACAATGCTTTTGATTGATAAGTGGCTACCAGACCTGACTTAATATAATGAGTCAACAGCCTTTGCTTCTCATAAAAAGTCAATTTTATAATCAAATTCTCTACCTTCCCATGCTCCATTTAACACTGTATCTTCTTCAAGAGTATCAACAACAGTGTATTAAGGTTCCTTTTGCTCCACACTTTGCCAACAATTGTTTTTCTTCTTTTTGATACAGGCCACTCTCACATTTCTATCTCATTCTGTCTCACTGTGATTTTGAATTATATTTTCCTTATAATAAAATATGCACTTTTTATGTGTCTATTGGCCATCTGTGTCTCTTTTATGAAGTATCAATGTCAATCAACAGTCCATTTATGACAGGTTATTTGTTGATTTGCTAGAATTATTTGTAGATTTTGGATATTAACCCCTTGTCAGTTAACAGATCAGTTAGATGATGTACAAATATTTTCTACTCTTTGGTAGACTGTCATTTCATTTTGACAAGTTTCTTTTGCTGCACAGAAGCTTTTTAATTTGGTGTAGTTGGTCCAATTTGTTTATTTTTGTTTTTGTTTCCTCCCCATTTCAGTTGAGTTCCCAAAGACATCACAAAAACAGTATTGCAGAGTGTTATGTTTATATTTTCTTCTGTTTTATGGTTTCAAGCCTTACATCCAATTTTTTTGGTCTATTGTCTTGGCTCTAAACATTTAAATATTTTAAATGCCTCTTACCTCATGCCCTTTAATAGTTTGACTGAATGAGTTGACGTCTCAAAAAGGACAGCCTAAAGTTTGTTCTAATTATTAATTCTATGGATTTCTTAATCTGTACTCTCAATACAAGTTAAAAACCCTAAAACAATATACCTTGAATATATCACCCTCTCTCTATCCAGAATGACAATCAAGCATATGTCATTCATTTCCTTTTGTTTAGTTTCAATGGATCAATGGAAGAAAACTACATATAAAGCTTATTTCTTTCATTTTAGTGGCAAGTGCTAAAACTGCTTAAATTGTAGTACAGAAAATGATAATGTCTTTCAAAAAATGTCCTATATTAAGATATACTGACTTCTATTTCTAAAAGGATGAAGTAGACAAACTATCTGCGCAAACTTCTTTTTATATACAACTAAAAGTGTTGGATATTATATAAAAACAATTTAGAAAAACTCTTAAAGGGTAAATAGAGATTTGGGACATAAAAAATAACACTGCAGTGAGTTCCTAAGATTTTCTTCTTGCCTTATACATTAAAAATTTATAGCTGAAGAAGTTGGAAACCTAAAAACACCAATAGTCACAGTACAAAATAGCATAGAAAAAAAGCCTTCTATCTCCAAGAAAGGACCAGAAAAGGAGTAACTTAACAAGAAAGAAATATATGTTGATGGTAGCGGATATATTTTATCTAAACAGGGGGAAACATCAACCTGAACCACATCAGAAAAATCAAAAGGAGAAACCTGGATTCCCTATTTTAAGGGGAGGTGAGTATGTACTCATCTCTACTATCAAAGTAGTATTACAAAACCAATTAGGAAAACAAGATTTTCCTCCCTGTCTGCCAGTCACAAGTTGCTTTCACCATGCAGTATCAGTGGAGAGAACATGATGAACCTAAACTTACATGCCTACCCTGAAGTAAAAAGTTAGCTACCCACCACACTCACGAACACATAGTACCAAAGGAGGTCTAGAGAAGAGGCAGGACTTTCAACATTGAACATTAAATAAGGATACTGCATCACAGTTGTTATGGAAATAACATGAAAATAGAGAAGCCTCATATCTCTTAGTTGAGGAACATCCCCAACTTTTGAAAGGCTACTAAGAAATCTAGACTTGGATTTCCACAAATATGTAGCACTGTTTAAAAAAAAAAAAAAAAAAAGCTAGCTGAAATAGATTTCCATGAGATACAGAGACCCATATTATAGCATAATATAATATGAAACTATCCAGGATTCAGTGTGAAATTGCTAATAAGGGTAAAAAAAGAAAAGAAAAGAAAAAAACAAAACAGGAAGATCTCAAACTTTAAGTTAAATGTCTGTTCCAAGAAAGAGTTAAAAATAAAAAGTTACATGGTGAGGAAAATATATTTGCAAACAACAGAGATAACAAAGTCTAATATATGGATTCCATAGTGAACTTACAAAGTTCAGTATCAAAAAATTACAATTAAAACCTACATAAGTAAAGACATCCAAATTAGAAAATTTACAAACTTACCTTTCTTCCCACATGACAAGATCTTATATGTAGACAGTTCTAAAAAAATCACACACAGACACACACACAGGAAAAAAAAAAAACTATTAAAACTAATAAACTCACTAAAGTTACAACATATAAAAAACAGTTTATAAACTATGCATTAATACTGAAAGTATGAAAAGGAAGACGAGGCATAAATCCCTCTTATAATAACATCCAAAAGAATAAAGTATGTTTCAAAAAAATAAACTAGGGTTGTGAAATGATTAAACCACAAAACTGATCAAATACATTAAAAAGAACATAAACAAACATTTTTGTTTGTTTTGTGCCCCAGATTTATTATTTTTCAAGTGTCCCACTCTGCATATTCAATACAATTATGTCAAAATCACAATGGCTTTTTTACAATAATAGAAAATTCTTTTTAAATTCATATGGAAACACAAAAGACACCAAATAGTGAAAACAAAAGACTGAAGGTCTCACATTTCCTGGTTTCAAAACATATCACAAATCTATAGTAGGTAATGCAGTAAGACCCTGACATAAAGACAGGCATGTAAATGAACAGAAATATTCTTTATTCATGAAACAGAATAGAGAGCCTAGAAATAAATGACAAGTAAGATAAGTATTATATGGTCAACTCATCTTCCACCATGCTGCCAAGAATATACAATGGAGAAAGGACAGGATTTTGAAAATATAATTCTCAGTAAACTAGATGAGCACTTAAAAAAGGAATACAAAGTGCAGAGAGAAATTAACTAAAATAATTAAAGAATTAAATGTAAGACCTGAAACTGTCACTATAGGAGAAAAACTTTTTCTCCTGTAAATACAGAGAAAAACTCCATGTCAACTTCTTGAAAATTACATCTTGAACATGACATAGAAGCACAGACAGTAAAGGTACTAGCAGACAAGTGTGAGTATACCAACCTGAAAACTTGCACAGCAAAGACAACAGAGCAAAAAAGGAAGCTCAAGGAAATTAAAAAAAAAAAGTTTGCAAATGACATATCTAATATGTAGTAATACAAAAAATATATAAGGACCTCCTCCAACTTTATGAAAAAAATATTATTTAAAATTGAAAAAAGATTTGAACAGATAGGTCTCCAAGAAGACAATCCAAATGGTAAACAAGCATATGAAAATGGCTCAACATTACTGATCATCATACATATGTAAATCAAAACCACAGTGAGATGTCAGCTTACATCTGGTTACAATGGCCATTGCTATGACCTAAATGTGTTCCCCCAAAACCTTTATGTTAAAGTATTGATCTCTATTGTGATGGCAATGGGAGTTGAGACCTTTGGTAAGAAAGTAGCTATAGATGAGATCATGAGAATAAAGCCATGTGACTGGATTAGTGGTCTTAGGAGGAAAGACCAGAGAACTTGCTGGCTCTGTCTCTCTATCCTTGACGTGAGAATACAGCAACAAGGCTTAACCTCTGAAAACCAAGAAAGCTCTTACTTGGAACAGAAATGACCTGCAGCTTGATCTTGGACTTGTAAGCCTCCAAATGTGTGAATGCGGTTTTTGTTTCTTAGGTTATCAAGTCTATCACAACTGTGTTACACAGTCTAAATTTATTAAGACCACCATTACCAAAATACATATACCTATATAGCAAATATTGGGAAGTTTATGAATAATCTGTTGGTGGTACTGTAAAATGATGCAGCGGCTATAGATAAAAGAGCTTCCTCAAAAATAAAATACAACTCACATATGACCTAGAAATCCCACTTTAGGCATGTCTCCAAAACAGTTGAAATCAGTTTTGCAAAAATATATTTTCACTCCCAGGTCCATTGTAGTATTTAAAACGACAATCAAGATGTGAAAAAAAACTAAATATTTGCTAATGGATGAATAAGCAGTGAAAGTGTGGTATACAATGGAGTTTATTCAGTGTTAAGAAAAAAGAAGTTATGTTCTTTGTGAAATCATGGATGGGTCTTCAGGATATTTGACTAAGGGAAATCAGCCAGTCATAGAAGGACCAAAACTGCATGTTTACACTGATGATCATTCTCACTAATCTATGTTTTCAGTTACTACAGCCCCTATATAATCCAAATATACTATTTCCAATATTTAGAGACCACTTACATTACTTTTATTACAGTATATTGTTATATTTATTCTATTTTATTATTAGTTATTGCTCATTTCTTACTGTAGCAAATTTACAAGTTAGTTATCAAATTTTGTCTTAAGTATATATGCATCGAAAAATATAACATATATAAGGTTCAGAACCCATAAAGTCTTATGATACCCAAAGGGTACCCTGATATATATTGCCCTTAGACTGCTGTATTTCAGCATCTAAACTCACAATACAGACAGTAGGATTGTGGTTGCCAGCTGTTGTGAGAAGGAGTGGTATTCAATGGTTATAAAAGTTCTAGAGTTTTGCTCTGCAATATTAGGTGTATAATTGATAAGACTGTATTATACAATTAAAATTTTGTAAGAGAGTACTCAAGTGATTTTTTTTCACAATTTATAAAAAAATATGAAGAAACACTTCACAAAAGATACATAGATACAAATGGTACCAGAAAAATATGTTAAACATAATTATCATTTAGAAAAATATGAACTCAAATTAGAATGTTGAATTATTCTACTTTTATTAGAATAGTTAAAATAAGAAACATAGCTGCACTGGTAATGATCTGAAGAAATGAAAACTCATATATTACTGATGAATTGCAAAAGGGTATTGGCATTCCGGAAATTTCAGCTTACACCTACCATAGGACCCAACCAGTGCACTCCTACACTTTAATACAGAGAAATGAAACTCCATTTCATCCCAGTTCACAGTGTTTATAGCAACTTTATTTCTAGTAGTCCAAACACTGAAATAACTCATGGGTCTATTAGTGGGCAATGGTTAAAAAAAACAGGAAAACAAAATAAAACAAACAAACAAAAAAAAAACTGTGGCACAAATATCCTGATATTAGTCACAAAAAGGAACTACCTGGAATGGCAACAACTGGCCTGAACTTACAGAAATATCCTGAGGAAAAGAAAATCCCAAAGTTTGCATAGTATATGATATCATGTGTATAATATTCCTGAAATGAAAATAAAAGCATATATAAAAGGGATTAATGTCCCATAGAGAGTTAAATCTGAGTGATTTCAAAGGTTAATGGGGGTAGGTGTGATTGGAAAATGGTGTAGTTGTGAAAGACCTACATGAGGATCCTTACAGGTGCTGGAAAAAATTCCTAGCTGGAAATGTTTTAATTGTATCAAGGGCATTATCTTTACTGTGATGTTACAGGAGAGTTTTAAAAGATGATAGTATTGTGGGAAACTGTGTAATCATAATTTGACCTTTCTGTATTACTGCTGAAATTACAAGTGAGTTGAAATTACAAGTGAATGTATAGTTATCCTAAAATAAAATGATAAAAATAACTTCAATTCATATAAAATCATGCATTAAAAAGGCAGTTACATACCTCCAAACTTCCCTCAATTGTGTTCATATAAATAAATTAAAGCATTTATATACTCACATAATAAAGTTTTTTTTTTAAGATTTATTTATTTATGCATATAAGAGCTGGGATGTAGGTCAGAGTTTGGGGACAGTAAGAGGATTCAACAGAAACAGAGTGGGGACCTGCACAGACAGACTGACTGCAATACACTGCTGAGGGGAGTAGTGGTCCAGACAGAAGTTTTGCTTCACCATGTGGGTTAGCTCCCTGCCCCTGCTGCTGCCAGTGGCTGTGGATAGCTCCATAATGCTGAGACTGAATGCCTTGTCCCACCAGGAAGACTCAAGGATATTTTAGAAAGTAATTGCTAATAACTAATACTGGGTAATACTTTAATGTCACAAATCATAATTGATATGCATTTTTAAAACAGTCATGTAATTAAGATAATATAATTACTTGTAGTAAAATAAGAAGTATCTACACAAATTGTTGAAATAAGTCATTGATACAATTATACCAATATTTATATCAATAACCCCCTTTTGAAAATGGAAAATAATAACTTTTTTTCTTGGAGTTAATGCTACATGATTTGAAAACTGAATAGTTCTGAAAAATAACATGTAAGTAAATGTAAACACTGACAAACACAAAAACAAAGGCACATGATAATAATTCTAAGCTCATGGTTGACTATATTAAGGAAAAATATATAATATCAGTTAAATTGGTATTAGCATTTTAAAATTAGGAAATATCACCAAGAGTTTCCCATACTAATAACAGATTACTGCAATGTGCATAACCACTGAGGAACATTCTATTATAAGGAGTTCAAACCAGATTCATAAAAATATAATGATAATAATATAATGGTAATGATGATAAAGTGACTTGTACTAGGTCACTATTGTGAATCAGGAGTAATGTAGTTAGAAACTTTGGTGTTCAGACTATGCACTAAATCATACTACCTTTCTAATTTTAAACATTCAATAAAAATGCATATTCATTAAACATGTAACAGCAAAAATTATAAAGCAATACATCGTGCCTGCCTAAAGGGGCATAAATGGTTTCCATTTCTGGTCATTTTCCTCTTTCACCTATGGTATTACCTAAGATATTAATCTTCTTTATTATTTCTGGAAATTGCTGGTCTTAATTGACTGCTTATTGCCAGCTCTATCTTTTGCTATCCTTACAGGAATAGAAAAATCTAACCCAAGGGTCACATCAAACCGGAATTCCATTGTATTTGTTTGCTAAGGATGTCATAACAAAGTACCACAAACTAGGTGGCTTAAACAACAGAAACTAATTTCCTTACAGTTCTGGTATCTAAAAGTGCAAGATCAGGCTCACTAGGTTGGTTCCTTTTGAAGGCTATATGGGAAAGATCTATTTTAGGTTTGTATCCATTAAATGTTATTTCACTGGAGGCATGAGATTGATAAAAAGAAACACTGAATGAATTTCTCACATTAAAAATACAATAAAATATCAGATTTCAATGACTACCTTTATAAACATAAGAAGTTAGGAATATATTTAAATATGGTAGTCACTGAGATATCTTTAGAACTTCATTGGATCATGAGCAACATTTTAGAAGAATCATTCTATATATAGTAGATATCAGTCTTTGAATTATAATATTTTACTAAAAATGACTAAGTAAAAATTAACATTCTAAGGTTTAATTCTTGTCTTTAAAATATAATAAAAATAATTATTTTTATCTTTGTTCACATAATAAATGAAAATAAGTACCCAATAATCTGCTCTGATGCATCAAAATTTGGAGAGTGAAACTGTCATGGACATATCTGATGTATGCTACTATCATAAATGATTATTTTGAGAATTATCAGCATAAAGAGGGGACCAATGATACCATAATCAATTGTTAATTATATAATAATCAAAATGTCTTGAAATAATAACGAGCTCTTTATCATATACTAGTATTTTGCAGGAAAGACATGGCACTTTAGGTTGTAGGACAATTCAGCTTCCATCTGAAAAGCTAATAATACATAAATTCAAAGCATACTCATTTTGAAGAAGCACTCTTATGTGAAAGAAGTACGTATAAGATGTCAGGTGGCACTGACAGTCTTGCCTTAGTGGTTGATGCTTCCTGTTTGGTTTACCACAGGAGCATATCTAGGAACATAATTTTTAAGAAGAGTAAAAGAATTGTCAGTTTAGAATAGAAGAAATGTTTTTTCCTTAGTTACAGTTCATACATACACACAGACAACCACATAGGGGAAATGAGAGGAGATAATTAATATACTTACAAAAGTAAAAAAAGCAGTCAGTGCTCAATATCATTAACCTGTGAAATTTGATTTTAGTCTTAAACACATGTAATTGTAAAATGTGTGTACTTTACATACAAAATACTTTAAAGGTCAGAAAATCAATCAGCTGTATTTTGCTTGTCATGCCTGCTGGGCTTAACCAATATAATATAAAGAATACTGTTCCTGTACTTTAGTTTTGTTCCAGCCTGATTGATTCTCTATAAACCCATTATAAAGGTCAGTATAATATAGGTCAAAGGTTGTTGTGGAATAAAAAGTAGAGGATGAGAATAAGCACATATAACCTGTGGAGATATTGATTTAATCAACCCTACAGTTAGAAAAAAAATGTGGTAACTATTATCCCCAAGAGCCTTGAAAATGTTTATGTAGCACCAATTTCTAGAATATGGAGAAAACTTTTCTCTAGCAACTTTTTTTGTAGCCTGAGGGCTGAAACAGTTATTTACAGTTTTCAGTATTTGGGGTATAAAAATAAACTGAACTGAAAGAGTGAAGAGAAGTTCTGATATAAAGTACCAATCACAATCAGCTTCCAGTATTATAATGCTGTAAAAATCTGAAGAAGCAAAATAGCACTTGTTAAATACAAAAGGACAAAGACATGCCTCTGCTTATTGTTACTACTTATAAAGATATAAAGCAGGAACTACACGCATGCATCATATGATAGCAATTTCATTATAGCATTTCCAAAAATGTGTATGGACCCGAAGATAGAATACAACATAAATTGTATTATAGCCTGTGACCCTATTTTGGTGGTATATGTATGTACTAAAGGAAACATGGTGCTTTATTTGACATTACCCTGCATTTATGAATCAAGACTACTGTTTATAATGGGAGAATTATTAAAAATAAAGTAGCCTCTCGGAAACAAACCTTTAACTGAAAGCTTGTTTCATCCCACGAATTAGATTTAATTTTTCTCTTTAACATAGTGAATATGGGCCCTCCCTGGTGGCAGCGGGTTAAAGCACAGCACAAAGAAGCTTAAGCCACTTCCACATGAGTTCGATCTCCGCCTGCCCTGGAGGAGATCCACATGGTGAGGCAGACCTCTCCTGACCCGTCTGCTGCTCCCCTCAGCAATGTACTTCATAGATCTGCCTGTTCGGCACCCCACTGTCTCTGGTGAATCCTCTCACCCTCCGCATCTCTGGCCTGTACCCCAGTTCTGTACGAATAAATAAATCTTAAAAAAAAAAAAAGTGAATATGGGGCCCTCCCTGGTGGCACAGCACTAAGAAGCTCAGGCTACTTCAGCATGAATTCGATACTCATCCTGGAGGTGACCCACATGGCAAGGCAGACCTCTCCTGACCCACCCCTGCTCCCCTCAGCAGGGAACTTACTTCATTGATCTGCCTGTTCTGCTCCCCATTCTGTTTCTGGTGAATCTTCTCACTGCCCCTGACCTCTTACCTGTACCCCAGTTCTGTATGCATAAATAAATCTTTAAAAAAAATAGTGAATATGCTTTTATAAACAATATCATAGTTAATTTTAACTATTTACCATAGAGAAAGGCTGTGTGAGTTTTACTACAGGTTCATAGTTTCTTAAACATGCTACTGAAATACAAAATTTTCCAAAAAAAATTTCCAAAACTCTTGGCAGTAAAACTGACCTAAATTGACATGGGTAAATGTATAGGTTAGTTTTGAGAACTCATCAGTCTCAACAAAAGATAAACAAATTTGCAGCTACAGACCATGCTGGGGACATTTTTACACTTTTAATATGAGGAACAAAACGAAATAAAAGTGAATTCTGAATATAAGTCACTCTAAAGATTTAGCATATAGAGTGTATCCATGTGTTTTCTAGAGATACTTGAAGACAGTCTGATAAATCTTAGTTGTTCAATCATCTAGTTGGCCTATCCTCTACACCATAGCTATTATCATTCCTATTAATGTATTATAAGGAAATTAAAATAGGTTAAGTAATTTGTCAAATGTCCTACAGTCAAAAATTGCCTTTACTCATAATGTTATTTTTTATAAATCATTGTTTAGCACCAAAGGCAACTCTTACACAAATGTCATATCTAATGTGGATCAAACAGATTTTTATAATTCAGTTGATGTAAAATTAGTTACTAATTAATTGAACATATTGGATTCTGTATCTGCACAATATCTGCACCTTTTTAATTTTTCTATATTTCTTTTTATGATCTATACTATCATTTTCTATTATGCTTTTTATATATTCTTTAAACTAATTCAGTTTCTATTTCTTTCTAGAGCTTATATTTTTCCTGATTGTGTTGCACAGCTCAGTTTATGTATCATAGTGCTCAAACTATATCATCAGAAAAGGCTCCTCAGAACAGTCTACCTAAAGTAGAATTATCTCCAGTTATCACTCTGCCTTCTCTGAACTGCATTCTTTGTTATAAAATTAATTTCCTAATTTGTATTAAAATGTTAATTTACGTATTAGTTATCAGTTTCCTCCCACCAGAAATGATTATTTAAAAGATTTATTTATTTATGTATACAGAACTGGGGTATAGGCCTAAGGTGCAGGGGCAGTGAGAGGATTCACCGGCAACAGAATGGGGAGCAGAACACGCAGATCAACGAAGTACACTGCTGAGGGGAGCAGCGGGAGAGACATAAGAGGTCTGCTGCATCATGTAGATTACCTCCAGGGCTGGGAATCGAACTCACACTGAAGCAGCTGCAGCTAGCTTATATTACTATGCCCTAACCTGTACTGCCACCAGGGAGGGCCCTATACTACAAATCCCATAAAGGATTTACTTCTATGCACTTCCTTACATTCATACAGCATATGCTGAAAAGTCAGCCTAGAAAAAGGAGGCATTCAGTGAATGAATAATCATTCCATCATTAAGATTGAAATTTGCCTACTGAAATTAACTTACTAAGCCCTATCGTTGATGTCTCCCTAATGATAGAAGTTTCCTGCTCTGCACCCAGCTTTATCACTATAAAAAAATAAATGACCCAATGGAATATCACTCAGTTAAAAAATAAAAATATTTGTCATCACAACAACATGGATGCAACTGAAGGGGATTATGCTAAATAAAAAAAGTAAGAGGGAGACAGACAAACACCCTAAGGTAAAACTTATATGGAGAATATAGAGAAACAAAACAAAGGGTCACATAAAATCAAACCAATAACAAACTCTAGAAATCTGACTGTAGAATTTAGGTTAGCAGAGTGGGGTGGGAAGGTATATGAATTAGGTGGGGAAGGGGCCCAATGGACTACCTTGAAAGCCGTTTGAGTTTTGCTTTGTAGTGGGTGCAGTGGTGGTAACATATACCAGAGGGTGTGATCCTGTACCTCTATATTATATACAGGATTGTAAACCAATGTTGCCAGGAAAAAAAAAAATATATATATATATATATATATATATATATATATATACACACACACACACACACACACACACTCACACATATATCTAAACATGTTGGTCTCATCATATATAATATTTTAGCAGCTTTACTCATTTTCCAAGCTAACAATAATCTACCAATATAGGCACATTTTTTCATAACTATTATAAAGATTTTATAATATTCAAAAATCAAAAAAGTAAGTTTTAAAGTAAACATATGCAAAAGGAAATCTGAATTTTTTTTTCTCAACATTCCATCCAGAGTTTAAAGTATTTAATAACTTACTGTTGCCTTGAGGCTTTTAGTTATTCTAGAGGCAGATACACCAGTGTAAACTAACTTTACCTCAATAAACACAATTTGGGAAAGAAAGGAAATAATATAGAGAAAGCTGAGAATAAGAAAGGGAAAAAAGAAAAGAAAAAAGATGTTTCAGAGGGCTTCATATAGACTGATTCCTGATTCATATAGTGCTTTATTTTATTTGATTTTACTTGTTTTCATTCTTCACTTCTTTTTCTCCAACCTAAGTTAAGTTTCCACTAGCCCCTGTAATACTGCATTCTGCTTCCTGCACATAGGTCTTCCGTGAAAGTGAATTTCCTCTCTGGAAAGATCTTTCATACTATACATACCTTTCTCTTAGATACTACTATCTTTGCTTCGGGTTTAAAATGTTACATCTTTTTAAGGCACATATGTTTGATTATCTGAAAATGCCAAAGTCTTTCTAAATATGCTTCTGGGACATTAAAAATTAGTTTCTGTCATGTAGTTAGTTGCCTCAATTATAATTTCACATGTTTGCACATATACCCAGGTGAGGTTACTTGACGAATACCTGTCTCACTTATTACTGTATAAATCTCACAGTTGATAGGTAGTTAACTTCTCCTTTACTATGACTGAATATTTGTACCCACACCCCCGTATACGAATGACCTAATTTCCAAAGCAATGATATCTAGCACAGGCATTTTGAGTTTAGATGAGATCATGGAGTATAAGCCTGATGAACAGTGATCTCCACAACCTGAGCAGAGAGCAAGAAATGATTATTGTTAAACTAGGAGTAGGATCCTAGTAAAATATTTTTCTATGTTCATACCCAGTTTCCTGAACCTAAGAAGAGAATGGTACTTAGGCCATCCATTCTATGGTATTTTTGTTGTACCAAGCTGAACTAAGATACAAATTTCCTTATATAACCTCTAACATATAATACGAATGCAAATATTATTTGTAGAGTGAAGGAATGGCTAGCTGAATAGATGAATGCTACTGTGGAACTTAAAACATTCAATCTACTACAATATAAGAAAGTGCCATGTTATTACAAGGCTCTACCTGTGAAGAATAACTTACGAGATGGTTTAACTTTCTTTCCACATATTTTTTTCTTTTTATTGCTATGTATTTTTTAATCCATTTCAAATCATTCAATGTTTTCACTGAGGTTACAGATATTTTTATTAAACATTATGTTCTTTATGGCTGGATGTTGAATCTCTGAGGGTACAGGGAGAAGAATGTCTTGCTACTAATCATGAAATTTAAAGAAACTGATTCAGAAAAAAAAAGGAAATACAGATAAGTATCTTGGGTGGCAGGAAAGCACAATCAGTATGAAATCTAGTTGTTATAATTAGTCTCTTAGTACATATAATTATTCCAAGAAAATATAAAGTGAGAAAGCTAATTAGCCTATCTCTTCAATGGACAGAACAGAAATATAACTAGCAAAAGACAAGGAAAAAGCAGAGGGAAAAAAGCATTTTCAAACTAATAAAACAGGACAGGCCCCATCTATGGCTCTCTTATAAATCACATGATATATACATGTGTATTTGTACATATAAAATTAAAGTATATTTTCATTTATTGGAATGCATATTTGAGACAAAATAAATTTAGATTTAGAAATGCAGAATATTTTATAAAAATAAATCAAAATTATTTGTCAATTAATAAATGTGACTGATTTTTATTATAATATATAGTTGTGACAGTTCTTTAATCAATAGTAATTAACAATTATTTAATTTTCTGACTAAAACATTTTGTTTAAATCTAGTAATTAAACAATTATTTAATCTAGCAATCATTTAATTACTAGATTATATAATTACTAGATTTAAACAAAACTTTAAGTCAGAGAATCTAAAATATACAAAAATGTATCAAATGATAGCGATTTCCCATCAATCAACAACAAGCAGGGTTGTAGGGTACAAAAGAATATAATTTTATGATAGAAGAAGCACTTAAACTTGAGCTTCTTAGATATACCTCTTTGATTAATAGTATAATATGTTCAATAACAAATTATTTTACTATATATTTACTCTTATGAAATATTCTTATTTAAAATAAACATATTTAAAAAGCATACTTTTTTTTAGAAAAGTAAAATACCTAAAACTCACATAGTACAATGTTTAGAAAAAGAGGAAAACTATGCACAGTAATGAATTACAGTTACTGAAAAACATATAGGTTTGGGTAGAAAATACCATTACAGTCACTAAAATGATGGCATTTCTAATACTGATCAGTTGACAAATGAACCTTCTATAAAATTGTGAGAGGAAAATGCAGAAAAGGATGCTAGAAATTTCACACACGGAAGAATGTGAGCATGCATAAGAAAACATAAAGATAAAATTTGAAATCTATTTTCATTATCCTCTTTCAAGGACATAAGTTTCAATGAAATAAAAATATCTTTGAAAGAACATAAAGCCAGGGAAGAAGTCAACAGAGTTTAAAGCATGTATTTTGCATGATGACCAAAACTTCCAAACAATGGTGTAAAAACTCTAACGATGACTTAATTTATTAAAGTTGACTCGTTTATTTGAAATATGACTGCCAAGCCAGTGAAGTTGGAGACTGTCTAGAGGCTAGTCTCAGTAACTTCCTAATTCCTATCAAGTTACTTCAGTCAAATCACAAGAGCAGTCCATATTCATACGATGGGGATAATTCCACAGTCAATGGGAAGAGGCAAGCAAAAAATGTTTGGACATAATTACCATACCAGAAAGTTTGTTATTCTGATTTTGTAGATATGGGATCAGATAAATTGTCTAGAACTGACAAGTAGGCCTGTTTAAAATAGTCATTCAAACTAAAGAATATGTGAGTAGAAAGCCAATACAGTCAAAGGTCTGTGTGTAAGTTATGTGTACAGGTAACAGAGTATAATGGAGTGAGAGAGAGAGAGAGGGAAAGAGAGAATACCTTGATGAAAGAGATACCTTTTCCTTGATGTTGTAGGTAATCTCTTCATTCATTTTATTATAAGATTTTTAAATAAACATGTGTCAATACAATATATTTTGAAACTGAACTTCCATTCATAATAGAGATTTTGGAGGTTGCTTGCCTGTAAATAGATCCTTTAACAAAGCTACACAGCAGCTGTTTGAGTGTTCTATTGTCTTCTGTGAAATAAACCAAATTAAGGTCAAATTAAGCATGTAAAAGTTGTTATCCTCAGTAAATGACAGGATGCATTTATGAATAGGTGATCTAAATTACATTAGGAATATTTTACAAAAAAATCTACATTTAATTTTCAGGGAAAAAAGGAGACAGGTATAGGAATTTACAAAGAGAAAAAAAGATGAAAATCTGATGGAAAATTAGTAGACAAAAATCACACAAATTGCTCATAACCAAGTGTCCTAGCAAATGATTTAGATTGACAGATATCTTGGAAAGTAGAAAAAATGGGACCATATGTCTGATAATTCCAGGGTGATGACAGTTGAGAGAAGTGAACATTGCCTTGATTGGGTTACAGAAATTGTGAATATTAGAATCTCTGTCAGAAACTTGAGAAGCACAGACACGTACTCCTCCACACCAGCCAGAGGCAGAACACAGCTTTCAGTTGAACAGCTCATGTGACAACTCCATGACACTCTCAACCTTTTTCATGTCTTTGTGTTTTTTGACTAGACAGAATCACCCACTCCACCATCTGATCATGAGGAATGAAGCTTTCTTTTATTATCACTTTGGATTGACATGTCTAAAATCAGAATTTTAAAAGTGCAATTGGGAAGTGGAGAAACAATATCTTTTGCAATTCTTTTAAAGCTTTAAGTGGTACTCATTGCTAAATAGTTCTAATAGAGATGTTAATATGTAAAAATATTACACAGACAATTTTAAAAGCTTGTGAAGTATTACAAATGCATGGAAGCAAAATAGAAAACCATATTAGTCTATTATGCATTAATAGAATCAAATTTACAAAGATAAGTCACAAAATGTTTTCATGTCCAATAAAAAATAAAACTTGAATAAAGATAATTTTTTAAAAATACAATTTTTCTAGAAAACATACTTGAAATATTTAAACATAAATCATGTTTGTGAGAGTGGAAGTTAAATTAGAGCAAGACAAATATTAGTAATAATATCTTCAATAGGTAACATGATGATCACATTTGAATTCAATTTGTTTCCTTTAGAAATAGGTATCTCTAGGGACTTGAAATGGAAGTCAGGATATGTGAGCCTAGAATAGCCGAAAGTGCAGATTGAAAGGTAAACTTTGGGTGAGAGAAATAAAAGAAGGAGAAAGAGACTTCAACAAAGAGTCAAAACTCCCATGCTCGTTCATCATCTACAAGGATAGGAACCTCTGCCTTTTGTTGCTCACTGAGGCCATCTTTGGAATGTAAAAATTTGCCTCCTTTGCCCCTAACTAGATATCCCTATAGCCTTTTCTGCTACAGTATTGTTAAATGGAAGCCAGTAAAATAAAGTTTAGTAATATTCAGGATCTCAGAACATGGTATCTGAAATAAGTATAGCTTTCAATTTTAAATGACCCATTATACAAAGAACCAGAAAACTTGAATTTATGTTAACATAAAAATGAACATCAATATAGTACATCAAGATGAATGAAATAATAGATTTGTCTGTAAAAAATCTGAAAGCCCATCACAATTGTTCCTTAACATGTCATCATGAAAACCATATAAATAACTTAAAAAAGGAAAGCATCAATGAAAGAGATGGGTATAGACAGAAAAACAAATATGAACAGTAGAATAGAAAAGTTAAATACAGTCAAAAAGCCAATAGATGGTTTCAACAGAATAATTTTGGAATAGAAGAAAAAAATCAGAGAACTTGAAAACTGTAATAGAAATCACACAACCTCAGTAGAGAAAACACTGAACTTAAAAAAAAGACAAAGTTATCAGAAGGTGGTTTGGAGTATAATTAAATATTTAATAATTGTGTCTTCTGAGTCCTTGTAGGAGACGATGTTTAGAAATCTGAAATAGGCAATAAAACAACAAATTGGACAAGAGAATTTTATAATTAGGAGACAGTAAAGTCCAAGGAAGATCATTCCATTAAAGTCAAATTCTAAAGCCTGGAGAGAATAAAAACATTTTGAAATCAGCAAAAAATGAAATTGCAACCTAACTCTTAGGTAATAACAACTGGAATCTACTGTAATAACTGGAATCTCAATAGATTTCTCAAAAAAACAACTGTGGCTTTCAAGGACAATAGTATATTTTCAGGGATCAAAGAAGAGCTATGAACCAGAATTATACATCCAAGAAAAATATCTTTCAGCAGTAGGTATGAGGGGAATCAACTACTCAGATGAAGGGAAACTAAGGAAGTTTGACAATAGACTTAACCTTAAAGAATGTTTAAACGAATGCAAATATATCTCCCTAGTTCTCTTGATATACAGAAAAATCAAGATAATTCCCAGAGAATTATGCTGTTTGCAAGTTATCAGTTCCAAATGATTGCATCTGTATGACTCCATTTATAGAACATTCTTGAAATGGTAAAACTGCAGAAATGAAGAACTGGTTACTCTGGAAGTGAAGGATGGGGGAAATGGATGTGTGCATAAAAGGGCAGTCACTATAAGAAATGTATAATGGGAATATTCTGAATCTTGATTGTATCATTCTTGATTTTTAATATTGTGATTGATAATAAACTATAGTTAGAAGTTATATTTCAATGGGGGGAATTAGGTAAGTATATATGGGATCACTTCATTAATTATTTTTAATGGTTTATTTATTTATTTATTTATGTTTACAGAACTGGGGTACAGACCAGAGGTGCAAGGGCAGTGAGAGGATTCACCAGAGACAGAGTGGGCAGCGGAACAGTCAGACTGACAAAGTACACTGCTGAGGGGAGCAGCAGGTGGGTTAGGAGAGGTCTGCAGCACTATGAGAGTCACCTTCAGATCAGGGATCAAACTCATGCTGAAGTGGCTTTAACTTAGTGCTGTGCTTTAACCTGCTGTGCCACTAGGGAGGGCCTTATTTCTTTAATTCTTACAACTTACAAAGTTATAATCAATCTCAAAATAAAAATTCAACGTTTTTAGTTGTAATTATAATAAGTGAAAGTAATGCTTAAAAAATTCTAAACTCTCTTATAATTAATAAAGAAGGTATTGCCTAGATTATTTCACTAACAGACTTCTTTTGCAGATATCACAACCACATTTGCACTGCTACATAAATAGATGGAGACTTTTATGAGTTTAGTTGTTACTTGCCAGTCTAGTATGCAAGGCTGAGAAACTTAGACGCAACACTGCAGTAATACAAAGTAAACTGTGAGAAGAAGGTAGAGTTGGAAGGTTCTCAATTCCTTTCTGACTTGACAATCTAATTAAAGTATCAAACAAGTTGATATATAGAACATATAAATAAGAATTTCTCCTTTCATAATTTATAATCGTTTAATGCTTTGATGTTACTAATTATAGAAATAATTAATTCAATTGTGGTTATTATATGTGGCCCATGGGTTTTAATTCCCCCTAAATTTTAATTTCACCTGAAATACAAGAGCTATATGATTTCAGAGAACAGAAATACAAAATATATATAAATGTATAAATTTACATACACATAGAACTTTTTTTGAAATGTCAAAATTATTCAAATTGAAAATGGGCTACTGGTTGCCATGCTTATGAGTGAGGGGCTGGTATATCTATAAAAGACTGAAAATTGTTTACACATATTTGTACATACATATAAATTATTTGCATATATGCACATATATGTAATAACACTGAGTTTAGATAGTGACATGTATTAAATACTTAATATATAGTTCTATTTTTAATAACTGTTAAAATTCTCAATAAATAGTATCTCATATTAATGGATGCTGGGAGAATAAAAAAGCAGTAATACCATAGTCATATACTGAAAAATAAGCATCAGTTTCAGAGGCAGAATGAAAAATGGTTTCAAGCCACATCAATTTATTGTCATCTACTACAGTTCCTTAAATATTAGGAATATCTATGAAATAGAATAGAGGCATCAGTGATCATACAGAGCTATATAAAGTATTGCTACAGCAGACTTCAGCATGACAACAATGCATAGCTCTATAGCACTAGTACTGAATTGGCTTCATATTGAAAAAGTCATCCATGATATCCTCAATCACATTGATTCAAAAAGCTAGAGAATAGATTTGTAACTAAAAAAACTTATCAACCTAAATTATCAAGCTTGAAAGTCACTAAAAACAGAGAGAAACAGAAACAAAATGAGATGTGCTAAGATATGAGCAAATAACATGTGTGATTCATTTTAAAAGAAAGGGGCTATTATATCTAATGACAAAGTATCTAAGGCAGACATATTTAATATAAGGGGAATCTTAAAGCTGAAAACTACATTGAAATATCAAGGAGTTACAATTCAGGTTTAAATTTATAGTTCTGTAATAAATGCTTAAAGAGTTAGCAATAGATCAATGCAAAAAATCCAAGATCATATATTAAGATATATGTGAATATATAAGAACATTTTTTTCCTCGTGTAAGTATACCTAACAAGAATTGTTATAAATAATCAGGCTATGATGTCAAAATGCTAAATTAACTGGAGGAAAAGTATATTTCAAATTATCATTTACGTATGCTATATAAAATGTACTGCACACTGTATGTCTGCATAGTATATTCTATCTATCTATCTTCTATCTATCCCTATATACTATCTATTATGCAGAATGTATTTCATTCATGGTACTTACTTGCCTCTTGGATGTACTTTTCCAGGCTTTACATTTATGTCCCTGCCATCTCAAACTTTCAACTTCTATAGTCCTATCCCTACTGTTAATCAAAGAGTATTCCTATATAAGGAGATAATTCTTTGTTCCACTGTTAGGTAGATATATTTTCCATCATAACATTGGTAGATTAATAAAATGCATGTTTATATATGCACAAAAGGAGATGGATGTGTATTTATGTACTGTAGGGCAAAGCAATTTACACAAGCTTATCCTCCAAATGCAAGCTGTATTATATCATACATCATTCATTCACTCATTCATTCACAAGGCCATTTTCTAAATAATTACACAAGCCAAATATTTCACTAGATCATGTGAAATAATTCCAAAAGAACCTTCCTAGGATTAAAGTTATTGGCACTCTGGAATTCATTTATATATTAAATAAAAATTAAAAATATAGAAATTTTTTATTGTTTTGATGACCAGAATTAAAAATGAAGTGTTTAACATACGAGATGCTTAACAAATACATATTTTATTTGTAAAATATTTTCATAATAAAATGCCTGCAGTAAACTTAAATTTTGAAAAGCATTCACTATTAAAGGACACAATAAGTCTATTTCCCTTTAGTATTCCATTTTTTAATTCTCAAATGTACTTACTTTCATTATTTCAATTTAATTATTAGTATATAATGTAAAACCATTTTGTCCAGAACAGTAGCCACTAGTCACATGACTATTTATAGTCACATCAATTATGATAAAATATATGTATTTTTAATTCAGCTACTCAGTGAAAATAGTCATATTTCAAATGTTATCTAATCAGACAGCCAAAAATAAAATACATTGCCATCCTTGCAGAAGAGCTGAAACAATATAGACATTGGTATTGTCAAAAGTTTGAGAGAAGTGATAAGTAATCTTAGTTGAAAGCTTTATATTGTCAAAATTATCCCTTCCTAGTTCTATAGGAATTAGCATTTAGGAGAACATACTTTAACTTTTCACTATTTCATAATGATCTTAGTATCCCCCTCTGTTTGGCAAATATTGACTTCCATAGTTAAATCACCATAAAAAGTAGGTGGTTTATGTTAGGTTCCATGATTTAAATATATATGTGTGTATACACACACACACACACATATCTTCTATCAATACAGACTCATAAAGGTAGGCAGTTGCTTAGATTAAAAAAATAACAATCGTCACTGATGGTGAAAGAAGTAATTTTCTGTCCTCCTCTGAAATATTTCTTGGAGCAATATTCTTTAGTATTGTACACTAGTTATTATAAATTCCCTTCTCCCTTTTTTCTTTGTTTCAGTTTTTTTTTCCCTTTCTCTTTCTCCCAATCACTTCCAAATAAGTTCCATTAAGAGAAATGAATCTCTGTAGTGTACCTACTTCTTATCTAATATTCTGGTTGATGTCTCTTAGAGATTCAGGAAAAAGGCACTAGCAACTGTGAGCGGAGATGCCAAAATCCAAAAGTGTGTGGTTTTGGGAGAGAAGATGAGTGTGGCAGGGATATATAGATTGATTCCTCCCTTCCTTCTTGAGGTCAAACGACACACTTCATGGTTCCTCAGAATTAAATTAGTTATGCTGCATAATGTTGCATAGGGTTCGATTTTCACTCCCCACTCAACCACAATTTAACAATTTTAACATCCACTAAAGTCTTCAGAAATATTTCAGTTCTTAGGTAATGGCCTACTTTCAATAAGCATTTAAGGGAATCTTCAAAAATATTTAGTATAGTTGAAGCATCTCAGAATCAAAATATTTGTGAACTTAATTAAAAATAGCTATGTTTGATATTACTGGAGAAACCCCAATGGGGCAGAAGCCTTACTGAAGTAGACTGGGGGGGCGGGTGAAGAATGAGAATTTAAAAAGTATTAAAGGCATTGGCTCAGAAGGTAAGGCGTTTCCTCTCTGGTGAGTGATAGGATAGTGAAATAGGGTGGGAGAACAACCGAAAAATGTACAACCATGATAGCATTAAAACATGGATTAGTGATGTATCTACAGAATTTTTTGGTGAAACTTGTGATTCAATTAAGAGACTAAAATTTCTAATGTTATCAATCTCTAGTAATATACTTCTCTAAATAAATTTTAGAAACTCAAGGTAGGGCATAAAAGCTGATACTGACAAGAGGATGATTGAAGTTGTAAATGGGATGAAGAAGGAAGAAAATCATTGAAATTTTAGAATAAGTACAGATAAAAATAGGATACATTAGTGTTTTGTGTCAAAGTTATGATGTACTCACTAATGATCTCTCAAAGACTAGTTCTCAGAGTGGCATTTGCTGTGATGCCTTAGGTTGAGCCCATCTAATTGACAGTTGAACATTCTACCTGTATAGAATTTTTATTTTCACTGCTAATCTTTAAAGATGAAAGAGGTATCTTAGTAGGATTGTTTTACTTGATATTTAAATAATTAGGCAGCTAGAAAAGGAAAATGTAAGTTTTCATGACACAATTTACTTTTCATAACTGACTTCCTCATGGAGAATAGGGGTGAAATCACATGGTGAGAAAGTTTGTTGGTCTGCTGTTTCTTGTTATCTGATGTTTCAAGTGTGGAAAACCTAAAATGAAGTTGTTTTAAAAATCAACTTTATCCTGATATAAAAACTGGAAGGGGTCTAAGTGTGATCAAAGCTACCAGTAATAGAAGAAAATTATGAATACTGACCAGGATTACATAAGTAGACACTTATCTTTCTAAATTTGTATGTGTGCAGTGCGTGTGCATATCCTGAGTTTAGTTGGGTTTACTGCACCCTAAAGCCACATCTTAAAATACAATCATCACTAATAGTGAAAATAAGTAATACTTATTAAATGCTTAGTGAATCTTGGTCCAGCCATAGAGTTAAGAGTGCTATGTAGAGTATACCAACTATTATTGTAAGCTTAATTGTTGGAAATACATTTTATCAACATTTTATAGATGAATAATAAT
>NW_004567111.1:31840006-31844987 GCF_000260355.1 Condylura cristata
AAAAATTTATGCCTCTCTTTCAATGTATATCTATTTTATCATCACTAAGATTCTTAAGATGTATATTTGCTTCTCACCTTTCATAAAAACTTGTCTAACTGACATTTTCCAATGCTTTCCTATAATTCCAACATATAAAATCATAGGTTTTCTGAGATTCCAGTTCTGTTACTGGATAACACTTTCTTGCCTTCATATTTTTTTATGAGCCACTGTGATGTTCACATAATACATTTATATTGATATTTTATGTCCATCCTCCCATTTCTAACCAAAAATAATAATTCCTTTTTTTCTTTATTATTATATAGATATTTTCTCAGTGCTATCTCCTGGGGCATATGTTACTTTTTGATAGCTATATTTATAATTTGTCACAAAGGGAATTTCTTTGTCTTTCTGCTTGATGACTAAATATTTTAACATGACTTACCCGATTTTTAAATGATTTTTCTCAAACTAACATTCTATTCTTTCTCATTTTACAACCATCTGGGGAAAGTAAAAAATAAAATAAAATAAAACAAAGATTTCAATATCATTTTTGAGAAATAGTTCCCTTCTACACAGCCTTTCTCTTTTGCATTTCCATTATTCATAACAGGCTCACTCTTATTTTATAAAAGATTTTTTATATTATGAGGCAGATACTCACATGAAGTCAAGTGAGGAAGACATGTGAATGATAAACTGGAAAAGAAAGCATTAGTGTAGCACCTCAGTTATGTACTTATTACTTCTTAATAAAATGTCCTTAAGAAAACCACCACTCCTCTAGTAACCTAGATAAATGCAACCTTTACTTGCCTCCCTGAACCAATTTCATTTTGAAGTGATGATATATCAAAACCATTTTTCATTCTAATGAAATCACTATGAAGCAAATAGCATTTGAGAGACTATGCTAAGACCTTTTCATTTTTCCCTATCCAAACACAACATAATACACATAGAAAACATGTAACTAAATGCTCTCTTACTTCCTTGATAGAAAGCTTCCTATTTCAAAAATAAAGACAAGGTCATAGATAATAAGGGATTTATTCAAGATTGTTCTTTGCTGACATTCCAAAAGTAACACAACATTCATCTAAAAGTTCAGATTCTGGGAGATTCCTCAGGTTTTGGCAAAGTGGAGAAGAGTGTAGTCTAGATTTTTCAACATCTATCAAAAAAATAAAAAGGCAGTTAATCTCTTACATTCACCCTTCAATTCTGTTTAGTATCCTCATTGCCTTGTTATCATTCTATAAGATGTCAATACAATTTAATAATAACCAGCTAAAATCGCTGGTCTTGTAGGATCATTAATCAAATATACTGCTAATATCCAAGTAATTATACTGACAACCAGGGTACTTTAACAAATCAGTACCAGTGAAATCTTTGTTCAGTTGTGATTCCAGTTTGCACCAGAGAATAACCACATTACATTCCACTTGAATGGGTTATTTCTTCAGTGCCAGGCACTACAGTGCTTGATCTATTTCCTGAATTTGAATTTACTATTTGTATTTAAATGCACACTCCTCATTACCACATCTGATAATTCTGATGATCTGTGAAACAGACACCATGAGAGACTATAACAAGCAATTGTGAAGAATAAAGCGGGGACGGGGAGGAAATTGAAGAAAGAGGTAGTCAGAAACTTTAAAATGTTTTGTGCCACCAAAAACACTGATTCAAAAAGACACCTGCACCCCCATGTTTACTGCTGCCTTATTTACAATTGGAAAGATATGGAAACAGCCCAAATGCCCCAAAGTGGATTACTGGATTAAAAAGATGTGGTACATATGCACAATGGAATATTACTCAGCAACCATATATAGATTATTTTTTTGAGAGAAAAATGTCAAAGAAAGAAAATTTATGGTAGAGAATCCTTAGGATGATACCTAAGTCAGGAAATTAAGAAACACTGACTATTAGAGAATTTATCTACAATCAATACATCCATCCAGTCATTAAAAGACTAAAATAACCCCCAGTATAAACAGTGACCCAGAGTTTCAATAATTGCTTCCTAGGTGATAAATACATATATAGAATAAAGCATCAATGGCTTTCTAAACTAGCACTATTGCTATCTAGTTCAGCAGCAACAACAGTAATGATATGATTAATATGAAAAGTAACTCAAAACAGTTATTATTTTTAAAAATAAGTTAAATTTTATTATATATAAAAAAAGTCAGTCATTTCAGTAGAGATGTTAAATGATAACTGTATATCCTACAGGAAATTCAAATATACTTTTTTACTCTCCCTTTTTCATAATGCCATAATAATTCTGCAACATTCTTCAGGTATTCTTCTTCTAGCCTTACTTTATAGCAAGGATTTTTCTATAAATTTTTTACTCTATTTTCTCTAAGTACAACAATGTATCGCTAGAACTGTCCTTTAAGCTTCATGAATAGTTTAAGTCAATACCTAATACTCTAGGATTACTGTTTTAACAAAGTGATGAAAAGTTTCAATTTTACTCTATAGAGATATTCACAGACATTCCTGTGAACTAGAATGATGCTATATTAGGATTCCTAAGTGTTTGGCAAATTTGTATCATAAAAGAATAAAAATTTAAGGATTATTTCCTCCCCTTAGAAATTTTTTTTCTTGCAAAACCTGCATCTTAACTACAGTTGATTGAAAGAGATCAGAAACATATACTGATAAAATGTTATTCTACATTATAATGTTTCATTCTTCTTATACTCCCATTTTTCAAATTATGTGTTCTTTCATTCCTATATCAACTATTCTTATAATTTTCAATGCTGTAACATTGTATTATAGAATTGTACAAGCCCAGGTGTACAACATTATAAGCCAATATTTGTGCACAGTAAATAAAGTGCCTCACTTTACAATTATTTTCCTTTAAGAAATATCATTATGTCAGATTAAGAAATGGGAGCCAATAAAGAATATTTCCAAAACTTCTTGAGGATTAGAGCATGAAATATTATAAATTTTCATTTCCTACTATCGTGTTACTTCATAAACATACAAAGATTACCTTAAGTAGACAGTCACACTTTATTGACAAACTGATAAATGCCAACTTCATATGAATAATCTGTAAACCCTCTCTCTCAATAATTTTGCACTGCATTATCCACAATTGAGTTATTTTAAAATAATTATTTATAATTGGAGAATATACAATGAGTGGTACTTGCACTCTGATATCTAAAATACATGTATGAAAGCGGATAAATGTTGCTAATAAACATTCTTGGCTTTGATAATTTGGGAAATATATTCTCAGAGCACTCCATACTATAAATAACTCATTAATAATTATTTTCAGTTAAGTGTTTTCAAATAAATTCTTACTAGGCAACATAATTGGTTGGTTGAATGGAATGTCAAAATTGTTTGCTTTCGTACTATGGTTAGTGCAATATAAGTGGGGCTCTCCCTGGTGGTGCAACGTATTAAGGCACTGCTTTATGAAGCTCTCCGAAGCCAGTGCAGCATGAGTTCAATCCCCATATGGCACGGCAGATCTCTCCTGGCCCGCCCACTACTCCCCTCAGCAGTATATGTCAGTAGATCTGCCAGTTCTGCTCCCCATTCTATCTCTGGTGAATTCCCTCACCCACCATACTTCTGGCCTGTACCCCAGTTCTGTAATGAATAAATCTTAAAAAAAAAAAATAACAAAAGTGAAGGGTTTTAATGAAGAAAGACCCATTAAATGTGATTAAAACTTACTTTGTGTATCAATACAACACAAGGTTCCAATTAAGTACTATGTTAGTAGTTAAAATATTCATTAAAACACATTTTCAATAACCAGTTTAGAATATGCATCGTTTGTAGCTAGTATTCTTTTAAATATCTGTGTTGAATAAAGAAAAATAATTACAGACTTTGATAAAAACCAATGAAATTAATAACAAATCTTAGATTTATGAAAGCTCTGAAGGTAGAGAAACAAAACTAACTTTTTGGACCTAGGAATATTAGAAGTTGTTGGAACAGTTGCTTTCATCCACACTAGATGTCCTTCCAGAAATATTCCAGATTTATAAAGTAAACAGAATAGTTTATAAGGAAATTCAATACGTATTTATCACATTGGTCCATAAAGATGTTACAGCAATAACTAGTGTTTTGCTATTTCTGTGACTTTTTTATTCTAGTGATTATAAATTAATAAGCACTTCGACATAAATTAGTATATATAATTTCATTTATAACTAGACTTTTAAAATGTGTGTATAATTATAATAAGCAAGAGGCACTACACACACACACACATTCATTTCTTAAGATTTTTCCAAGAAATTAAAGCCATAGGTAAAGTAAGTAATTTTCACTTAAAGAATAGCACTTTTTTTTATAATTGATTATTCTCTTAAGTCACCTAAATTACTTACACCCCTATGAATCATTCCGCATTTCCCTTCCTTTAACCTGATAAATCTCAGTTGCTTACTAATATCCACTAATTTTTACAAATACTAAATTCGGTAGAATCATCTACTATATGAATGTTCAGTATTTGTCCTTATCCTTCTTATTTACTTTAATGCACATAATTTCATCAATCTCCTTTCATTTTTCTATAAATGGCAACATTTCATCTTTATTTATGACTAAATAGTATTCCATTGTGTGAGTATACCACCTATTCAGTTCTCTATCAATAGACACTAAAGTTGTTTATATGTCCTAGCTATATATACAGAGTAATATATATGAGTGATAATATTACATAAATAATATAAATGTTGCAAGCATCGTCAGAATACAAATTAATAAAATTACAGTAACTGTTATTCAGTCTATGTGGGCTTTGATAAATACGTAATGCAATTTTATAGTTTGTTTTGGTTGAGTGCACCACATCTTTCCACTATAATTGAGACAGTAACTATACTGTAGTAACATACAGCTGAGGAGGTAGGACCCTCACATACAGTGTTGTAACCCAATGTTACTTAATATATACATGTATTAT
>NW_004567111.1:31849707-31854446 GCF_000260355.1 Condylura cristata
AGAAATCTTAGTCAAACTCATCATGAGAGTTGAGGTAATGCAGGTCATTATTAGAGCCTCACAGAGGATAATAATAGCCTGGGCTAGTATCACCATCAGCATATTTATTGTCTAAGAGAGGCCTTTCAGTGTGGAATCATTGGGAATGCCTGGTGGATACAGAAGCATGGCAGCATTGGTGTTCTCTACAGCATTACTTATTTTTTGCAAATGAACATGAGCAAACTCTCCTATGGCTGCCATATGTACAAATGAGGGTGAAGTATAAGTGGTCCACTTGTGTGCAGGTGACAAGAGCTGCTCTGCATGTAAGCATTTTTTAAAACATCTATCATAGACAAAATATCAGTTTGGGTTTTATTATAGTAACTCTTTAAAAAAGGTTGACTTCCTCTCCACTGGGGAAGTCCCTTGCCTTACTGTTACATTCTCCTATTGAGGGCATAACACTACACTGCTGTAATGAGCATAATTTCATTAATTTTTTTTAATTTCCCACTTTGTTTGAAATGCTAAGACACAGAAATTTAAAGAAAACACTCACTTGATAATATTTTTGAGTGAATAATCACTTTGTAACAAAGAATATGCTAATATAATACTCTTGATAAAAATATGTGGGATCCTCTTTGGTATTCAGTATAATAGGACTTGCCCTGTATTACAATAAATTATCTAAATTCCTGCTCTTTAGTAAATGTTGAACACATATGTACAGCTTTTTTTTCCTATATCAAATACATATTTTGATATCTCCTTTAGGGAAAACATTTACATATTGTTTGCAAAATACATACTTTGTTTAAATTGAGGTAACATTGGTTTACACTGTATAAAATATGTACAAATCTGAGTCTCCTGGTGGCACAGGGGCTAAAGTCTCAATTCTATTGAGACAATTCTGTTGAGACACTGCCAGTCATTGCAACATGAGTTTAACTACATCAAGGAGCTGATCCACATGGGACAGCAGACCTCTCCTGTCTCAACCACTACTCCCCTCAGCAGTGCATTTTAGTACATCAGCCTGTTCTGCTTCCTGCTCTGTCTCTGGTGAATCACTTTGCCCCTAGCACCTCTGACCTACACCCAGTTCTTGTCTGTATAGATAAATAAATCTTTAATAACAAACAAAAGTTACAATTATTCTGGCTTTATGAAGATCAGCAATACTACAATAAATTTAAATAATTTAAACTTAAAATGATTCTGCTATAGTTAACAAAACATCTCTAGTTATTCTGTTATTTTTGAAGTAATCAAATACTTTAGAGTGCTACAATAAAAAAAAAGCAAATAAAAATTATGATTAAAAGAGCAAAGTGTAAAATTGTCTATTAATGGCTACTATGGAGCCATATTTTACTTTGGTAAAAAGAAAAGTATCTTTGGTAGGAAAATGCATATATGTCTACATATTTATTTATTCTAAATAATGCCAGTGAAAATCAGTAAATATTTAACAAATTTACTAATAAAATAAACAATACAAATGAGCAATACAAAAAATATACTACAGTTAAGTGAAACTTTTCTGTTACATATTCAGTACAAAATTTAGCTTGTATAACTGCTTAATTTTAGGCTAATATACAAAGGTCAGAAATTAGGAAGCTATCCTACCAGAAGAAAGATCATTTCACAAGTTGCTTGGCCAAAACCTTATTGTTATTTGTAGATACTGATTTTACCTTTAACTTTCTTAGAAGGGAGAAAGCTATTTAAATATATTTATTTATCTAGTCTAATGTGTGTGTCTGTGTGTATGTATGCATATATATATAAGGAATGAGATACCAATTTAATTTTATACTATGTATATAAAAGAGATGCCCTGATTCCTTAAACACATTAATAATTTATATTTTTTACTGAGGTAACATTGGTTAACAAAACTGTGCATGATTAACAGGTATAGACTTAACTCCCTCCAAGTTTTGTTATCACACCAAAATATAACCAGACTCCAATAATCTTCCACTATAGCACAGAGTTCCCTCCCCATACTAATCTACCTTTTCTTCCTACCCCATCAATATATTTTTTTTAAAGATTTATTTTTTTGTACATACAGAGCTAGGGTACAGGCCAGAGGTGCAGGGGCAGTGAGAGGATTCACCAGAGTGGGGAGCAGAACAGGCAGATAGAAGAAGTACACTGCTGAGGGGAGCAGTCAGGAGAGGTCTGCTGCGCCATACGGGTCACCTCCGGGACAGGCCGGGATCAAACTCATGAGGTAGAGGCTTTCGCTTCTTAGTACTGTGCTTTAACCCACTGCGCCACCAGGGAGGGCCCTGTTCAATAGTTTTAAAGTCAGAGTTCTACAGTTTGTTGTTCATTTGGCTTTATCCTTTGTTGTATTTCTCTATATTCCACATATAAGTGACACCATTTGTAATTTGTCTTTCTCCTTTTTTTTTTTTTTTTAAGATTTATTTATTTAGGCATTCAGAACTGCAGTACAGGCCAGAGGTGCAGAGGCAGTAAGAGGATTCACTAGAGACAAAGTGGGGAGCAGAACAGGCTGACTGACCAAGTGCACCACTGAAGGGAGCAGTGGGCGGATCAGGAGAGGTTTTCTACGCCATGTGGATCACCTCCAGGGTGGGTATCGAACTCATGCTGAAGTGGCTTTAGCTTCTCTCAGTGCTGGGCTTCAATCTGCTGTGACACCAGAGAGGGCCCTGTCTTTCTCCTTCTGACCTATTTTGCTAAGCATGATACTCTCCAGCTCCATCCATGTTGCTGCAAACAGCAGCAGTTTATTTTATAGCTGAGCAGTATTCCACAGTGTATATCTACCAAGCTTTCCCAATCAACTCATCTGTCTTTGAGCTCTTAGGTTGTTGTCACATACTGGAGTTTCACATCTTTGCACTATTATAATAGTGCAGCACTTAAAATAGGAGTGTATGTATCCCTTCAAATCAGTGTTTTTGCATTCCTCAAGAAGTCAAAAGGTAGAATTGCTGAATCATGAGATTCATTTTTAATATTTTGGAAAAAATGCCTTACTATTTTTTATAGAAGACAGACTACTCCACATTTCCAATAAGAGTATACAAGATTTCCTTTTTCTTCACATTCTACCAACACCTCTTGTTTCTGGTCCTGCTGGTATGACCATTGTCAAGGTGTGAAGTAGTATCTAATGACATTTGGCAGCATTCCTTTTCATCTACCTTAACAATAGATCATTAAAGACCCCATTCATACTAGAATAAGCAGAGTAAGTAAAACCAGTATAGTAAACCTAAGTATTAATTTTAGAAACCTCAAATAAGACTGTAATTTGATATAGTCTTCCCAATTTAAGAGGAAAAGATGGGCATAAACTATTTTTTGGTGCTTTATTTATTTATATACTTTAGAACTTAACACTGTTTGATTTTTACTTTAAGAACTAGGATTAATTTTTATGTGTGACTGTTAAAAAATAAGTTATTAAGAGTTCCAAATTTTGTAGACAAAAATAAATGTTGAGTATAAACTAACAGAAAAATCTTTGTTATAGAAAAATATGGCATTTTTTTATATTTTATTTTAAAGCAAGGAAAATAAATTTTAACAATGGGAAAAGGACAAACATTATACCAAAATAATAAGCTTTCATTCTAATGGCTTTCTTATACATTGCTGAGAAAACACTGTCTTATGCTCATTTATTCACTGCTTGTGATCAATTGAATTTGGATTCAACTGCAGGGTTCAGCTAGTAAACACTTTGCCAGAAAACAATGTTCTTCTCTCTTCTGATCATCCTCAAACATATACCAAACTGTTTATTTCATTTGAAAAGAAATATAAATCTCTCGGGTACTTTTTCATTCAAGTTTTGATTAGCTGCCCACTACATCTGACATGTTTCTTTTGCTTTTGCTTTTTGCTTTTTAAGAAGACCTTCACTTAACTCATTTTATGTCTCTAAATAGATTATTTATTTTACATCTTTCAATAATGATAATTTAATAAAAGTTTAGAAATGAATCACGGATAAAAATAATTCATAACACATTAAATGTTAATGAATATGAGAAACAGAGAAGCCAAAGAAATAACAAGCACTGAAGAAATATTAAAGTAACAAACATTTAAATATTCAGTACAAGAAATAATGCAAATTTTGTCTGGCAAGCAAGGTAAAAATAGCCTACATCATTATTTTTTTCTGTTTCAAAAGAAAGCTAAGGGAAAAATATAAAGTAATAATATATTAATAAGCATATATAAGAACTAATTTAAATATAAGGTATCTTACAACTTATGCTCTACTTGTAGTTAACCTGTATCCACTAGTCTTCTAGTAATTATATATGTGTGATTTAAGTCATATTATTCTTTCCTCTTTAGTTATGGCAGGAAAAACTAAGTGTCAGTCTATTATATACTCTTCCAGTCACTATATGTGTTCCCTTAACACTGTTGATTAGTGCCAAATGTTGGATAACTCCAGGAATTATCCAACAAAGAGAAGTTTAGTACTTTGCAGTGAGAAATTTCCCTCAAAAACCATTGTTGGCCAGTTCAGAAACACAGTTCATCAATTTCATTTTACCTCCTATAGTCCTATTTTTAATCATTTAGAAATTAGTATTTTCACTGTATTTGTGATGCCATTTGTAGAATTTAGGTTGGATAAAGTTTTAAGTATGAATGTGGTGTATATGAAAATTTGCATAAATGTTTGCAACCTACAATTTTGGGTACAATGGCCAAATAAAGAAGCACATATTCATTTA
>NW_004567111.1:31854546-31891780 GCF_000260355.1 Condylura cristata
GGTATATTTGCTTAAACACATTAAATTATGAACATTAAGTATGTGAAGGTTTTTTTGACTAACAATTATACCTCAATAAGCAGAAAGAAAAATGATAAGTATGAATGTGGTGTATATGAAAATTTGCATAAATGTTTGCAACCTACAATTTTGGGTACAATGGCCAAATAAAGAAGCACATATTCATTTAATAAAACATATTGATGTTTGCAATCAAATACTTGTTATGTTAAGTAAAAAATAAGATTATTGAGAGAGGTTTTTCAATAGAATTTCAGGTCATTATGACCATGGCTAAAAAGAAGATTTATTCTACCAATATGATTATTCACATATATACATTCAAAGAGATAAATGTACTTCCATATTCACTGAAATATTACTTATCATGGTCAAGAGATGGAAAGAACCTCAGTGACTATCGGCAACTGGATAAAGATGCAGTGTATATACACAATAAAATACTACTAAGCTACATATATGTTAAGCTACATACACTACTAAGCTACATATATGTTAAGCAAAAGCATAAAATAAAATGTTACTAAGCTACATATCCTGCCATTTGCAATAGTATGGATGAACCTTGAAAAGTTTATGCTTGGATACATAGGACAGAGGAAAAGACCGTATCATTTAATTCATGTGATACAGAAAGAAACAAGCAAAAAAAAAAAAAGAGTGAACTGAGAAAAAGTGCTTTTTTTTTTTTTTAAATTGAGGTAACATTTATTTACATCATTGTTTGCATTTTAGTGGTATGTGATTTCCCTCTTCCGGTGTTGTTACTAAACTACATCTACCACCAAACACTCACAATGTATTTCCATTGTGCTATTTCCCCACTTTGTTTTCCCCTGCCTACTTCTCTCCCTCTGATAGCCTAAGTCTGTAGTCAGATATCTATAGATTGTTGTTTGGTTTTAACTGATCCTTTATTTAGTTTCTCTATATTTTGCATGTAAGTGACGTAGTCTTTCTCCTTCTAACCTTTTTCATAGCATAATTCTCTCCAGATCCATCTATGTACCTATATCACATCTTCCTGGTCCACTCATCTGTATTTTGATACTTAACTTGCTTATATATCTAATCATTATAAATAGTGTGGTAAAGAGCATTGAAGTGTTTATGAAACTTTGCGTTAGTGCTTTTGTAATTTTTAGTAAAATACCTATGAATTGCTAAATTGTGTGGTAGAATTATTGCTAATAATTTGAGAAAACTCTATACTGTTTTCCACAGGAACAGAACAGTACATATACCCACTAACAGCGAAGGAGTGTTCTACAAAAAACTTTTAGACTACACAATCAATTTACTCTTACCGCAGGAAAAGGAGAAAAAACAGGTTAACTGTATAAAAGGGGTCAAATGTCCAAGATAGAACTAGACTTTTAGCAGTGAACATATTGTTATATATATATATATATATATATATATATATATATATACAGATTGATTTACAGTGATGGAAATCTGAAATCTATGCTATAAACTAGTATTAATAAAAATTAAATAATTATAATAAAAAATACATATGGTTTTCTCTAAAGATTTTTGAGTAAATAGCTATCTTATGTCAGTTATCATCTCTGTATATATTATGCTTTCATATTTTCTAGGTTTCTAGAATAAACCTTTCCTTTAAAAAAAAATAAAACACTTGACCTCAAACCAAGTGATTCTGGAGAAAAGACCTACTTCACAGAAACTGCAGTGAATTCTAAGAATGTATAATTGAGCAGGTATTTGTACTCCCCTCATGGTTGTCTGTTACTGCTTACTTGCTTCTAAAATTATGTAACCTTTCATTTAAAAAGTGATCAGCAGGGGGTGAATTCCATTATAGTACAGAATGAGTTTGGCAACTAATTTCATCTAATATTAATTACAAATAGATATTTTAAAAAATACCATGTTTAAGTTCAGTTAATCTACCAACCAGTCCTGAAAACTGAGAAAAATTATTCATAAGATGTAACTGAGTCTTAGAGAAAAAACAATGGGGGAAGTAGATTATTTTGTATGGGGCTGTTTCTATCTCCTATCACTATTAACTCAGAAAACTCTAACATACTCAGAAGACAGTGCAGAGAGCCAGATAAGCTATGAGAATGAAGGCTTTGCTGCCTGAGGGGACTCACTTGATCTGAAGCAGAGCTCAGAAACTCTATAACCTGAAGTATTTTCAGTAACAATGTTGAGTTCGATAGGAAATGATAACAAGACCAGAGGTTCAAAAAACTTGAAGATGCAGCCCAGTCAGGACAAGCAAAACAAACACTTAATATAGAGACATAGCAAAATAGATACAAAGGGTGCTGGGAAATTCCCACATACATTAGTTGACTAAAAGACTACATATATGTACTAAACTCAAAAAAAAAAAAAGAGAGAGAGAATAAGTTATATGAGCAGGTTTATATTTAGAGCTGAAGTGAATAAAATATAAAAATATTTACTGAATTTCGGCAAATATAAGTCTTTGACAAGATAACTACACTTATAAAGGTAAATAAGACTTATTAAAAACAATGACACAAATGTCAAAGAATAATGGAAACATCACATATTATATGTACAAATATAATAAAAATATAATTTTATATGAACAATTAAAATATCTAATATAGCTATACTAAATATAGTTTTGATATCTGCTATATCTACATAATGACATCAATAGTTAAGAATCTGGTATGGGATCAGGAAAAAAAATATGTATATAGTAATTATAGTAAAATGAAAACCAGCATCAACTAACTACTATAGACCAGAGAACTACAGGAGAGAAGAGGGGAACAGGATCAGGATTAAAATGGGGGTGGGAAGAGCATGTGGGCCTATGGTGATGGCACATGGGTGAAGTGGTAATGGAAGTCCATGGGGATTACAACTGAGTTGAAAAAATGTACAAAATGAAGAATGAAGTAAAAAAATATATATATATAAAACAATTATAATTATAATAAAAAAGTAAATACAAAATAAAATAATCTGGTTTAGTGCACTTAAAAATGTGTTGATAGGGTTAAGTTTCATAGTATAGATTCTTGTCACAA
The DNA here is from genome assembly GCF_000260355.1 of Condylura cristata. NCBI lineage: Eukaryota > Metazoa > Chordata > Mammalia > Eulipotyphla > Talpidae > Condylura > Condylura cristata. The sequence continues at coordinate 31,857,612 of NW_004567111.1, forward strand.
ATACCAGAGCTATAAAAAATCTTTTGGAAGTGATGATCTATATATTGTCTTGATTGTAGTAGTTGGTATATTTGCTTAAACACATTAAATTATGAACATTAAGTATGTGAAGGTTTTTTTGACTAACAATTATACCTCAATAAGCAGAAAGAAAAATGAAAATCAAGCAAATGACAGAATTATAAATATAGTAACTACATCAAGACCTGAAAATGATCACCAGAATACCAAATGACCTGGCTTTCATGAAATCTGTGACATATATTACTTGTCTTTCTCCCACTCACACAACTGCAAGCATACTGGTGTTCTTGATGCTCCTGAGTTTACCAGACATATTCTTGCTATAGAGTCTTATTCTCCTTGTTAACTAATATCGGCATTTCAGTATTATTTATATAATATAATGTGTGTGTGTGTGTGTGTGTGTGTAAATGAAAAGTAGAAAACAATTCTCAGATCATTATTAAGAAATGCATTAAAATAATCAAATTCAGAAATGACTCAAAGGTTACTGATCACACAGAAACTTTAAACTGTGATTAGTATGCTGAAGAACTTAGTATCAAAGTGGATGATAAACAAGAACAGCCTGATGGTTTCTACAGAAAGGATTAAAAAAGAAAAAAGCCAAATACTAGAATAAAATAAAAAAATATGATATTAAATTTTACAATTTGGATGTAAAGGAAGACTGATTAAGCATGAGAAAGTTCCAAGTGAATTGGAAGACCAGTCCATAAGAAAAATTTGATGCCCACTATCATAAAACTATTCAATTTAAGATACATATAATTGAAGTGAGCTAAGTCATTTAAAATAATTGAAAGTTGCAAAGTCTAAGAGACAGAGAGAATGAGCAAAATTTTACTTCATTAAAAATAGATAAGGAGGGCAGGCCCTCCCTGGTGGCACAGCTGATAAAAGCACAGCACTAAGAAGCTAAAGCCACTTCAGCATGAGTTTGATCCCCGCCTGTGCCAGAGCAATTCTACCTTATGACATCTGGAGGAATGCGAAAACACAAATTTGAAGGGATACATACACTCCTATTTTAAGTGCTGCACTATTATAATAGTGCAAAGATGTGAAACTCCAATATGTGACAACAATCTAAGAGCTAAAAGACAGATGAGTTGATTGGGAAAGCTTGGTAGATATACACTGTGGAATACTGCCCAGCTATAAAATAAAATAAACTCCTGCCATTTGCAGCAACATGGATGGAGCTGGAGAGTATCATGCTAAGCATAAAAAAAACATACAATCAGGACATATTAGACAAAGTTAATTTTGAAACTCTTGCATAGTTTCTTACTTGATACTATATTTAAGTGAATTTATTATTCTTTTCATTACAGAATATAGTTGTTGACCAAAAAAGGTAAAATAAGTATTTCAATTACAATTACAACATTACATATTAATTATTTACTAGGCAAAAGATGAATGCAAATTTTCTGTTATTCTAATAGATAATCATAATGTGAACTGAAAATAATTAAACTTATAAGAAAGTCACAGTAAGCAATGTTTATTAATTTTTATTATGAAAAAATGTTAACCAGCCATATGTGATGTTTACTTGGTGAGACATTGGGATATAATTTTATAGTATTTTCACAAGTCATAATTATTGTCTGCTATCTTATTAACTATAAGAAAAAACATGCATGCAGGATAAAAAGTTATGATCAAAAAGTACTTCTGCATTGAATATCTTTAAGAAGAATATATGTCATTCATATTTCCTTCAATATGCAGTAATTGGTAGGTGACATAACATTGACACTGAGTGCTTTCAAATTATCTACCATATTTAGATCTTCTATACTAACATGATGGACACAGTATAATATTAAATACTTTCTCAAAACAAAATTAGAGACCAAAGTAGGAGTTTTCTGTCAATGTACACTTCGAGATATGACAGTTGTAATCTTTTCAGTGTCTACTGATAATGGATGTGCAGAGATCCTGTCACAGAAAATGACCTCCACAACTCACTTTTTTTTTTTTTTAAAGCAGTCAGGACTTTAAAAATAATAAAAAAAGAAACCCACCTTATTAATATTAGATCAGAAAAAATTAAGCAGTTACAATAGCACTCCTGCCACCAAGATAGTCATAATCCACAACACAAGCCAGGTCTTCACACTGGTGAGGGCTAAGACAATTCTATGTATATATCAAAAACACTTCCCTTCTCACCCCACTGTAGGATCAAGCAAGCAGTACTTCTAGCAAGAGTAATTATACAGAGCAGGGATATTGGAGGGGGGAAAGTACAACTAACACTATCTGCACCTTTATGTACCCATGTAACTGAATCCTTTACAACAGCATATAAGGAAGATAATGTGCATTTCATCTATGCTTTCCCCAAAAATACCCATTCAGCATTTCTGAATACCTTCCTTTATTTTTTGAGGGTGTTTATAATTAAATCAACATTAGTCATGGAAGGCACATATTTCTACATATGATGAAATTTTAGTCATCCTATGTTCCTGAATGACACTAAGGAATATTGATCAGGAATTAGTACCTTCTCTTGAGTTTTCAATTCAAAAACAAATATCTAAATAATTTAACATTTCTCTCATTATGTTTCTATCATTAAGATTTCTATCATGAAATTAATAAGATGCTATCAACTGAATAGCTGAATTATATGAGCAGTGCATTTGTTACATATAAAATATTGGCATTTCCAATCTTTAGTAATAGATGTACATTGAGCTCAAGATAGAGGCAAGTGTGAAAATAAACCAAGAATCCTATTTTTACCCATATCCATGTTTGTTTTGAGCCAAAAAAAAAAAAATGACGTGTGATAGTATTGAGGTATATAGTTACTATATTTTTAAGTATGTTACTTGTAGAACTACATAATGTACAAGGATATTTTAAATTGTAGAAAATTAAGACATTTCTAAGACAAGGCAAAGAGTTAACTATTTTATCTAGGATTTAAATTTAGTTCTGTATGGTTCTGTAATCCTTAATTAGGTTCACACATTTCCTCAGTAAAATCAAGAGTTTCACTGCCTGGATTTTATATAAGAATAAATTAATCACAGATAGTACATGTAAATTTAGGAAAATTTTGGGTTGAAAAATCTCAATTTCAAAATATGGCATTTCTTTGTAATACAATCTTATTAGTGGTACCCTATTTTGATTTAGCTAGCTACCTACCTTCACAACTAGATTACTGTTACAAGATTCACTAACATTTAAAATGTTTAGGCATTCTTTAGATTAGAATTTTTATTGTAAGTAGAATACTTGAAAAGGATTTTCAGAAAAAAATAGTTTGGTTTACTGTTTCTATAATATACAATATTAGAGCAGCCAAATATAAATTACTGTATAAATGCACAAGTCATTATTAAACTAACCGTGCTCTATGTGGCATTGACTTGCACAGAGTAGGAAATTCAAACACTTGTTAACATTTTCACAATGATTTGGCAGGAAATTTTGAGGTGTGATCACTAGCTCTTTAAGCATATCAACTTAAGCTTTTATAGAAGTCATCAGTTGGCCAAAAATACAGAAAATTTTCATTTATGATTTTGAGATTCTTTCATCACAATATTTAGGATGAGTCATTAATATTTATAACTCCCATTATAAAACATGGACATTTGGGATAGTATTTGTGGCATATTGTGGAAACTAATTCTTGTCTCAAAATCAAATATTTTAAAATCTTCAAGTTTTATAATGATTTGTTTCCTTACTTCTTTCTTGTATCCTCTCCTTTTCATTTCTCTGTCCTTTCTTTTTGGTTTTATTTCTTCTTCACAATATATTGCTCTTTTTTAACATCAGTTAACTATATTCATCTTCTATAAGTCAAAACAACATCATTTCTATAGATTCTTAGGTAGACATGATAAGACAGATTAAGCAATTCTGCAGCATTGCTATATACTAGTATTTCTTAATGCATTATTGAGTTTTATCACTCAAATTTTGAGCATATTTAAAATAAGGATAATTTCTCCTCATCATTTTATTCACTTATTATGTAATCTTGTAAATTTGATAATCATTAGATAGACAATTTTTATTTTGTACTTCCAGACAGAAAAAAAAAAAACACTTAATATTATCTCCATTCTTCCCACAGGATCCTGGTAATGATATAAGGATATAAGAATCAATATGTCTATGGATATGCTTATAACAAATTATTTTTGATTACAGAAACTTGAATTATATTTTTATTATACATACATATATATAAGTATATATTTTTATACTAAGGAAGTTTTCTCTTACTAAGTAAACCTTTAAATTTCTACTTAGTAGTATTTAAAGGAAGGAAGTATATTTACCACATATTTAGTGATTTTGTTGTAACTAAAGGCTTTTAAAATCCAAAATGATTCAACATAGTTTCAATGTTCAAGGATTTCCTACCTGCCTACATTTCCAGAAACAATCAGGTCATTAAAGAAAAACGTTGTAACTTCCTTCAATTTTATATTCCCAGAGGTTAGTATCATATTGGGTATGCTACATGTTAACTTTACATAGAACTATTAATAATAGAATGGGTGATTAAGATCAACACTGTATTCTAAAAAATATTTTGAACTTAAAATTACTTAACATACAAATAATCATTAAACAATATGATGATTAAAAATATTCTAATCATTAAATAATTTAAATAACTATTATTTAAATATAAATAATACATATGAGGTATACATGCTTCTAACATTACATTAAAATATATCAATATCATAAAATATAAACATTTAATATGTAACATATCTTTCATTACAAAGGAGAATTTCCCAATTTATCATCATAAAAGTAATCTCACAGAATAATTTGCATTATATTGCTGAGGAAGTTTCTATTGGGATGTGGTTTTTAAAAGCACCTTTTTTTCTATTATGATTTATTATTTCATTTACACTGATCCATTATGCTACTTGAGTGTCTCCTTTCATCTATTTCATCCCTGAATATTATCATTAGAATTATTGATTACTCATTATATGGAAGGAGACTGAAGGAGAGGTTTGTAATTAGAGGCTATTTATAATTTGACAATGCATAATTAAATTAGTATTTGAGACAGCATGATGTCTGAAAGAACTGTAAGAGATTACTTGATATTTTTTATGTCAGCAAGAAAAAAATTCACCACATTGATAAAGTGGCTTTTAAGAAACATTGAAAAGTAGAATTATGACTTAACAGTAACACTGATATCTATAACATTACAGTTAACATAAACTAAACCACAATGAATTCAGAAAATCCAAATTCTTAAAAAGTTTATACTGAGGGAACAAATTTAATTAATGTGCAATTGATACATATGATCATTCAGAAAACCCCTAATTAAATAACAGAAATTAGAAGCAATGTCAGATCTATTAAACAACATGTAATCAGGTATTTACAGAGCATTACCTTTACACATGTAGACAATAAAAAAATACATAAAACACACATAATTTTTACAATAGCAAAAACAGTATGTATACCCATAACTGACACAAAAATGCACATGTATGCCTTGCCTTTCTTAAATTTTCTTTTCTAGAATAACTTTTAAATCATCTAAAAAATTCCACCTCTTTACCTATCTCATATTTCATATTAAATCTAAGTTATATAATCTGACTCAAGACTTCTATTAGTCCTCACCTTTTTATCCCTTGTCACATTGTCACTTCCCTTCTTACTCTATCTATAAAAAGAAGCCAATTTTCTAAGGCTTTTCTGGTTAATTTTCCTCTAACTGTGTCCTTTGCTGTTTTCTGTGATTACAACAATTTTCTGAACTACCTCCATGCCATTCATCTCTTTTCTTAAGTTTACTACAGATTAATTTTATCATAGAAAGCCCAAGTGGATAAAAGATATTGTCCAAGTATTCATTTCATAAATAGTAGATATTCCTATCTCATTTATAAAAAAAGAAAATGGACCAAACATATAGTGAGAAGGATTAGGTGCAGAGAGGAACTTCCTGATTAAAAGTTCTTTTGACATTAAGGGAACTTGTGATATCTACTTCCCAGAAGGATTTTAAGAATTGAAGAGACTCATCTCTCTGATAGATTAGGTGCAATTTTGCCTGGAGGTAGGTGACAGAAGAGATAGCCAATGTACTGTGATATGAAATAAGGAATAATAGGTTTTGAGTACCTTATAACAGCAGTTCATCCCTTTTTTTCTCTCCTAAAATTTTGTAAGTTGTCTTGACTTCGGATATAGAATTGTGTCATCAAGCAACTTTTGGATTTATCTGGAATTTCTACTGACCTGACCTTATCAGAATTTGTGAAATATTACACCATCTGATGTAGGAGCAGAAAGCAATTTTTCTATTTTTTTAACAGTACTTTTTCTGTATTGAACATCTAAATATTGTAAAAGGTGACTGCAAATATACTTTTTACAATCAAAAATTCTGAGTAGCGAAAATAAAGTAAATCAATTATTTTATAAGAACAACTAATAGATAAGCAAGAAGATTTTAAAGGCACTGTATCTTTATTGTTTTATTTCTTATTACAAACCTCACGTGTATTTCTTATTCACTTTAAAAGTACATGCACCCTGGTGGCACAACAAGTTAGAATGTAGCACTGCAAGATGGCTGCAACCACCTGAGTGCGAGTTCCACCCCCCCACCCCCCTCAGGTGACCACATGGCGAGGCAGACCTCTCCTGACGCACCCACTGCTCCCCTCAGCAGTGTACTTCATCAATCTGCCTGTTCTACTCCCCACTCTGTCTCGTGAAGCCTCTCACAGCCCTGCATTTCTCGCTTGTACCCCAACTCTGTATAAATGAATAAGTGAATCTTTAAAAAAAAAATGCATATATCTTAGTTATACTTCCCATAGAAATGGGTGACAACCATTATTATTTTTTTTAAATATACTAAAAACTTGGGAAAAAAAGAAGCAATTTACAATATTTTGTAGTTTTAGTACTAAAACAATGTAAGCATTTACTTAAAATGCTTAATTACTATCAAATATAACTATCATTAATAAGTTCAGAAAACTGACCTCTAGCAAAGTAGATAACAGAAGAAAGAACCCCTAGAGATGTAATAAGACATAAAATATTGAAAGATAATAGCAACTCAAGAGAAGAAAATAGGGGGGAAATCAGTGATGAGATAAATATTACTACCCTAGCACTAGACAAAACTGGAAATCTGAGAAAGCTAATAGCTTCCTCTCTACAACATAAGTAGAGTAGGAAAAAGCAGCAAAACAACTACAAGCACAGATATCTCAATCTTTGCAAGAAATCACTAAGGGAACAATTGAGGACATTTGTACATTAACACTACATTAATTTTTATTATCTATCAATTTTAAACTAACATTTCATTTTCTGATTATATTATATTAGGTTTATGTTAGAGAATATTTTTCTTTTTAGAAAAATTACATGGTTTGGGATGAACAGCCACATTGTCTACAAATAATTTTATGTGTGTAGAGACAGAGAGAGAGAAAGCAAATGTGACAAATTTTAATGTTTTTCTAAATCTAAATGAATTATATATGAGTATTCACAATAGTCATCTTGTAAGATTTTCACAGAAACTCCCTGAGCTTTGGAAAAACATACCTTGCTAACCCCTTCACCTTGAAACAAATCCTGTTGTGTGTGTTTTTTTTTTCATTCTAGCTTTATATCATCACATAATATTTGCAGTTGAATTAGAAAATCCTGCTGTATATTTTTACTTTCAAAACAATGAAGAGCTGGAAAAAAACTTAAACCCAACTGGATAAAAATAAATAAAATGCATAGTTATGTATATCACTGTCTTATAATGGAAAATTCATTGGTTTGCAAGTACAAAACAGAATATACTAGCTTTGACATTTTATACTCATGACATGGAGGTTATTTAGAATATGATTATAAAAATCATGGATTCTTTTTCTACATGTAGCATAATAATGCTCTCTCAGTGTTTGAGTTTAAGATGAGACAATTTATATGAAAATGTATAAATTGTAAAATCATTTCCCTAATTCAATATGGCATGGAACTCAGATAGTATTCAGATAGTACTATATTACAATTTTACCTAGAGATGTTATTCTTTAGAATTTCAATTGTATGTGTGTTGCTTTTGTGATTTATATAAAGTTAAAGATATCCATCTGTTTCTTATGCTATGAAGCCTAATTACAATAATGTTGCATGTTGTCTTATGTTAAAATTTAACATATTTATGTGTACCTCAACTTTTATAAACTCTTAAATGTTTAGAATGTTATGTTCATCTCCAGTCTGTGTTGCAATAAATAAGATATATAATTTGAGCTACTTCCGTTTGTAGTGAATTCATTAGTAGTGTGTTTTTCTTCTAGTTTTCTTTTTTGTTGTTGTTGATGTTGTTTATATGTATAGCAGATGGCAACAATCATAGAAATCAGCACAGCAATCAAAGGGATCAGTGGCATGATGCATCTTTGTCAGGGTCACAGGATGCACCCACTGAGAAAATAGCGACAACATCTGACAGCAAGTGCTGAACACTGTATCTGCTTAGTAATCAGACAAGATCAAGACCCAGGGTGACCTAGAACTGCTGAGTGGAATAAAAGAGCATAAAAAAAGGATGCCAGAAGTTTATTTGCAGCAAGGAGACTATATAGACAAATGCATTCTTTTGCTACTTCAATGGTTTCCTATCCACTGCATTTTTTATGGTTGCTTGATAGTTGGTATACCATGGTAAACTACATGAGTCAAAATAAAGGTTGCACCATAATGTTTTTGGCTCTTGCTAATGAGTATATAAAGATATATATTGAAAACTGAACATTTTCAATAAATCATCTAAATTAGAATTGGTAATTGTCTGCATACTCATTGTGCATACATTTAAAGAAAGTGATATTACAGGTACCTATAGAAATCTTTAAAAAATCCAAGGTATTTGAATTTTGATTTGTTTGGCCTCTCTCCCCTTTCTTCTCTTGTTTCCCCTCTCACATCCCATAGAGGTAGAAGTTTCTTAATTTCAAGTAATCAGTTTCTTCATATCTATGTTCTTCAAATGTGGTGGCAACATTCACTTTTATGTTTTTCAACTGGATAAACTTTATGATGGTATCTACGTGTCAAAATGACCATATCATAAGATGCTCTGATTTATGCCATTATTTTTGGAGAGAAAGATTGTGTGTCAGCATGTATGTCAGTGTGTGTGTGTGTGTGTGTGTATGTATGTTTGTGTGTGTGTTGGGGCTGGAGGAATTAGGGGTGAAGGTGGGAATGATTTCAAATGAGTTTACTTTAATTAGTAAACTCAGTAAACTGCCTTCCCAAGGTATGTAGGTGTCATTATCCTTTGAGAGTCTGGATTCAAGAAAGGACAGAAACAAGAGGTATTCTTTCCTTTCTTCCTACCTTACTGTTCTACCTCAACAACAGTCTTACACCCTTGAGCTGGTATATATATCACTGGCATGATTTTCAGACTTTCAATCTTAGACAGAAATTATACCGCTGTATTTTTTTTTCTTTTCTTCAGCTTGTGGATAGTAGATTACAGAACCTTTCAGTCATAATCACATTCTATTTCTCTAGGAACCCTGACTTACATAAACTCTCAATTGTTGATTTCGAACTCTGATTACTCTCTGCTACATGATTTGTAAAGATCCCCATATTTAATCTAACACCTGACATCATTTACACAAGAAAACACTCTTTCTAAATTTTCTATAAGAACAAAAATTTTAGAGAAAGAATTAAGACTTGAAATCATACATATTTCTCTCTTCCAATAAATTTGCTTAGTTATCACTTCTTCATATATAAAGTATTGTTGTTCCATTCCAAACGGCATTATTCTAATAAGGTATTTTTCAATTGCTATACAATTAAAAATAATCACCTGCTAGTTGTCTAGTGGTAAGTGTTTCTTTGAACTTACTGCATCTAGAAAACTATTAGAGCCCTGTAAAGTTTCAATATGCCAAGGGATAAGACCTACGATTAGTTTAAAGAAAGACATATATATATATATATATATGTATTTATATAAGTATGTATATATGCATGCATGCATTCATGTATGTATGAGTATATTTATTTAAAAACATTCTGATGAGTCTTTTAGCTATCCTTTCATTTAAAAGAATAGAAGGAACCTATGATAAAACTTAGAGCAGCTATTATTCATAAAGAGAATTTACATTGTATTGTATTGCTTATTCACTTTTCTCTAAATCTATATCACAAATAGAGTGAAAATAATTTTTAGTACCTTCAAATTATTTCTTAGAACATTTGGATTTTTTTTCACCAGAGAGTCAGGGGACTATCAGAAGGAATATCTCTAATTTTCAGATTATTTCAAAAACGTAGCCTTCAGGAAAGGGTAAGAAAGGAACAGTACTTGGAAGCATAAAATATATTCTCCAGTATGATCTCTCATATATTGCATGTAGGACACCTCAAGTCAAACTCTATGAGCATTCATTAAATTTACTGTGATTACTATCTTAACTGGTTTATCAGTATTTTGACTATGTTACCCTGTGTATAGATATCTTTTGGGAATTCATTCATGAAATTCTAGACTCTAAGTTGCTTGGATTTTAGACAGCAAAAGGGTATGCCTTATAAGGATATAAGGGAAGGATACAAAGGAAACTGTTCTAAACATAAAAATATAGAGGGAAGCAGACATTTCCAATTCTGGAACACAGCAGTTCCTGCCATGACGAATTTGTGGAGTTAAATACTGTCTTTCATTCTGTTTGGTTTACCAACAAATAGAGTGAAATTGTTTATAGAGAAATATATATCACTATTTTTACATAATGGCAAAAGACTATCAAATAGTGCTACTTAAGGTTAACAAATATTTTGTGGCGTCTATAGTCAGTTTGCACTACTCACAGAACTTTCCACTGGATTTTAGAAATTGAAGAACAGGAATTGCATTTCATCTTTAGTTTTATTCATAACTCTTGCTAAATATCATGCAAAAAAGAAATGCATTTCAATTGTTTATTCTATATTTAAGTTACACAGTAAGATAAGTAAACTGGATATCACTATAAATATTCAAATAAAACCTTAAAAGATTGGAAAATGAATCTTCATTTGGAATACATTTATTTTAGAGTGATTTTACATGTTCTATTTTTTAAATATTTAAAAAGTACTTTTTTTTTTTTTTAAAGATTTATTCGTACAGAACTGGGGTACAGGCCAGAGATGCGGAGGGTGAGAGGATTCACCAGAGACAGAGTGGGGTACAGAACAGGCAGATCGACGAAGTACACTGCTGAGGGGAGCAGCGGGGGGGTCAGGAGAGGTCTGCCACGCCATGTGGTCACCTCCAGGGCAGGCGGGAATCGAACTCATGCGGAAGCGGCTTTAGATTCTCAGTGCTGTGCTCCAACCCACTGCGCCACCAGGGAGGGCCCTTAAAAAGTACTTTTAAGTTGACAATCCGTTATATTATATAGTTCATGGCTACAAAGTAGTGAAAGTCAGATGAACTTTTGATTCAAACAGAACTAAGTTGAAATCCTGTAATTTAAAATCTAATAACAGGTAGTTTATCTCACATCTGTAAACCTAAGTAGATATTTTTTTTAAAGATTGATTTATTTGGGCCTTCCCTGGTGACACAGTGGGTTAAAGCACAGCATTAAGAAGCTAAAGCCACTTCAGCATGAGTTTTATCCCCTCCCAGGAAAGGTGATCCGCAGCAAGGCAAACCTATCATTATCTGCTCACTGCTCTCCTCAGCAGTGTACTTTGTCAGTCGGCCTGTTTTGCTCCCCACTCTGTCTCTGGTGAGTCCTTTCACCACCCTGTACCTCTGGTCTATACCTCTGGTCTGTACCCCAGTTTCTGTATGCATAAACAAATTAATTTTTTAAAAAGATTGATTTATTTATTGACTCAAGAACGGGGGTAGAGATCAGAAGTGCAGGAGTTGAGAAAATTCACCAGAGATGGGGTGGGGAGTAGAGGAGGCAGATCAACTGAAATACACTGCTAAGAGGAGCAGCAGGCTGGTCCGGAGAGGCCACACTATGTAGGTCACCTGCCTGGCCAGGGATCAAACTTATGCTGCAGTGTCTGTGGGCAGTTTTATCGTATGGCACTTTAACCCTTGCACCATCAGGGAGGCCCCTAAGTAGATTTTTAAAGTGATGATAACATGATAAAACGACTATATTATAAAAAGCAAAACATAAAAGAGGTGGGTATTATTAAAATCATATCCATCCTTTACATAGGGAGTTATATTTTGTTAATAAAATTTTAAAAATGAGGATGCATGCCTTAGAGTGATAACAGCTTTATAAAAGTTGAACTGACCTTTATTTATACTAGTAATATAGTAAACATATAATCACAGAATATATTTAAGTGCCACAACATAAACAAGAAATGCAGCTAGAGTCAAGGAGGTACTTTTACATTCGCATAAACACAGGTAATCTCCTAAAGATCCCTTACTATTAAAGTATCAATTATAAATTCCATAAAAAAAGAAAAATTAACTCAAAGTAGAAAAAGGAGAGGCACAGTATTTGTGAAATTAGAAAGGTCCAAGATGAGTATTTTGCATCAGACCTATAAATCAGTGCTACAGAATGAACTGGAAGATAGACGACATAAATAAGAAGATAATGTAAATTTCAATGAAAGGTATATTCAATTACAAAATATCTTCATAAACATAATAAAGCAAGCCTTTTTTCACATAACTATACATAAATTTTAAACTTCAGTGAAAAAGAGAGCTGTATATTGACTATAACTTACCAAATGTGAGGTACATTAAAAAAACTGAAATTTTTTATTTTTAGATCATAACTGAGCATATATTGAATCTGTATCCGTTAAAAAGCACCAAGAAAATATATGACATATTTTGTAAACTATTCCCATATATGAAAATTAAAAACAAAAGAAACAAAGAGAATGTTTCTTGAAAACAAAGTTAAGAGAAACTCTAAAATGGAAATTACAGATAGGATTATATGGACCTACGCCTACTATACACCTTCAATATGAACACTATATTGTCATATTATTTTGGCTGCAATGACATTAACCTCAAATAACCTTTGATGAAGTTCATAAATAAAATACTGATGAATCTGTCTGATAATTATTAAATTGTTATTTGAGATTTAGCAGGGGATAAGCAGACATAAACACTTTCAGAATGTTTATAAGCCACAGATCTTCACAAAGAGAAATACTACAAGATAGACACCAAAAGAATTAAAATCAGAAGTGAAAAATAGGATGTTAGACCAAGAAAGAACTCACTAAGTAAAACTGAAAAATTCAGCAATAACTATAGAAAGGAATAAGAGGGGTAAGTATATATACCAGTTCTTTCTAAAATAATTCTTTCCTCTTAGCTTTTGAAATATTTTGTTTCTAAAATGAAGATGCCTTCTAATTCTTTGTTAACAGATAATGAGGAATATTATTCATAAAAAATAAAGCAAGAATATAAATAATGATACCAAAATATTCAGACATATATCTGGAATATTCTAATATTGAGGTTACATAAACGATACAAACTGGGATTGGAAAAGATGACAAATAATTGGGAGAATTTAATCACACTAAATAAGAAAAAGTCAAGAAACCAAGAAATCTTAAACTCCTTTCGAAAAATGATTCTTCCTTGGTCATACCTTGCCACAAAAATAAGTCAAGAAAATACACATAAAAGCATGCATACACAAAAATTACATAATTATAGATGAGTACTCACTTGTGTGTGCATACATCATTAAAACATCTGACTTCCAAATACACACATGCACACCCAGACCATACACTCCCAGAACAAATTCTCCCTCAACACACATAAAATAGAAATCTTAAAAAAAATGTCATGACTACTACTGATATTTTTATTTCATCACCTTTAAGTTTTAGAGCAGTTTTAGGTTCAACACATAAATGAGCAGAAAGTAGAGTTCCCATATACACCTTGCCTCCATACAGACATAACCTCGCTTCTTTTATTGGCCTGCAGAGTAGTGTATGTTACATTCAATGAGCCTACATCAATACAATGTAGTATTCACAGTTTACATTAGTTACATGCTAGGTAGTTTACATAGGCCATAGTTTACATTAGGATTCACTGTTGATGCTGTATAGTCTAGAGACTTCATTGAATGTCATAATGACAGTACCCACCATTAAAGTAGCATTGAAAGTAGTTTTACAAACATAAACCCTCCCTGGTCTGTATATTCATCTTTTCCAATGTTCTTCATATATAGTGGTGATAAATATTCCTTTGAAATAAAGGAAAAGATGATGGGTGGGAAGTTTGTTTTTTGTTTGGCTGTTTGTTTTTAAGTTTGTAAAGGTTTTTATCAGGTTGATGAATAAAAATCAGCAAAATAATAAAACCTGGGAATAAAATATGTCATGCAACCTGACAAAGCAAAAATTGACTAGAAAACAAACAGTATACGCATTTGTATGCCAATATAACTTAGATATTATTGAATATTTCATTAAAAAAGGAAACCTCAATATAAATAGACCAAAATAATGGCTTAGAAATTTCTAACTTTTCTCACTCCACCAGGAACATCAATTTAAACTACGGCGCAGAACAATACCTTGGCAAGAGTCAAGGATCCCATGTAACACGACAGCTCCTGGGTGAAGCACAGAAATAAGACACAGTGAGGAAGGAGGTAAAGAAAAACTACAGCACCCTAATTCCTCCACCAAAACCTGAAAGCGCTGTCCGAGTGCACTTGTGGTGGGAAGAGAGTGAAGTCAGTCCAAGACCTGACTACAGACCCCAGAGCCAGTGGGCCAGCACCAGACTATTTCTGTGACCCCAAGTGGCTTTCTTCCCAGGTGCCAGTCCCTAAGAACCGGTCCCCGGGCTCCCCCATATACTGCTGGCTCCAGCAGCCCCAGAAAGCTTCTGCTGCGTCAAGCTCCCAGTAAACAGCTGTGAATAGAGTGGCCCCCACCAACATCCAGCCTCTCCCCGCCAGCTCCAGGAGCTTTTCCCTGACTTTTGAAACTCCAAAATCGTCTTTGTCCATCCGCAATCTCAGTGGGCTTCCCATGAATACAGTTCCCCTGCATACCTGGTTGCTACCCGATGAGGGTGGCTCCAGGTGGTCCCACAATCGCCAGCTTCTCCCAACACATCAAGTTTTGCACAGGTTTCAGCAAAACCCAAAACTTCAGCTCACCCAGGGACTGCAGGTTGCCACAGTCCCAAACAACTTTCATGGGTCCCAAATCCTGGGAGATTTTTACAAACTCAGGGCTGCGGCCCATCCAGTTATCTACCAGCTGAAGCAGTTCCACCAGCCTCCTGCAATTCCAGGAGTCTTTCTACCTCCTGGAGACCAGGCAAAGCCCGCGCTCCGCGAGCCTACTACTTTGCCCTCGCCGGCTTCCAGAGTAATTAGCATTTCCGCGATTTCCCATAATTCCAGGCCACGGACCAATTGCGCATGTGCACTGCCCGGCGGCTTCTGCAGGCTGGTGCTCCTCATGAATTCCGGCTATCTAGAGGCCAAGCTACTCTGCGGCCCTGGTACCCTGGCCTTGTCAACCCAGGTTCCAGGTCCCAAGCCCCTGACAACCCTCAGGTTCCAATTGTAGCCCAGCCCACAACCCGGCAGCAGACTGTTAGCCTCTTTCCAAAATGCTAAGTGGGCCCACCTGCTGATACAGGACTCCAGATCTGCCAGCTGAAGAAAATTCAACTGACAACTCCTAAAAGCCCACTCTAAACATCTGCATGTGCTTTGCTTGCCGGCGGTGAAGACTACAGGACGGGCTTGTAGCTTCAAGTTTGCAGAGACTAGCGGGGTGAAAAATGGGCATGAGGTCCGACAGAATCAGTTATTCTGCAAGGATCATGTTTATCAAGGAAACATGCCACCACTCAAAAATTAATCAAATGCTTATGTATGACTCGAAAAAAAAAATGGAGATCTATGAATTAACTGAATTCAGAATAATCCACCTAAAGGAATTCAGTGAACTAATACATCTTACTGTTTTTAATCATGGAGAAGAGAAATAGTTTAATTGCTTATTCTATCAAAACTTTGGTGTTGTCAGTGAAATTTCCATTTGACCCCTGGAGAAATAAGCCTACCTGATCTGGATTGTTTGTGCACTTGGATTTGAAATCTGAAAAAAAAAAAACGAGCCTGGACTGTCGGTTCGGCCTCAGGTATCTTACTAACAAAACCAGTTTACCTTATCTCTGCTTTTCAGTGCTCTACACGTGTCTTGTTTTCTTTTCTGGACTTACAGCTCTTCAGCTGAGAGGGACGGGAAAATTAGTCTAAGCCTCAAATCCTTTAAATCTTCCTACAATCGTCTAGATAAATATATAAAACTATATCCATTGCCACATAATTTTGCATGCACAACATTTGTGGAGAAAAAGAAATTAGGGATAAAAAATAATTTGGATTACTATTTTGATGACCACTAAAAAAGCAATAGTTTTATTTAAAACAGGACAGTAGGGAATCATTGCTAGGTTTTATTTCTGACTCCAATTTTTATATGCCTTGGTAAAACATACTCTTATTTCTCTTGGAAATGTTTGTATAAATGATTTGCTACTTTCAAAGGTACTTTGGCTAATAATGTTATTATTACAGATTAAATATTTTCTCAAATGTATTTTGTATAAAAAATACATGAATAAACATAGAATGATCTTGGGTTGAAAATACCAAAGGTATTAGCAAGAAATTAATACAAATTACGTATCAGTTGGAAACTGACCTTTAGAATCCCCCAGGATTCTAAAATGTAAATTCTTTTAAAAATGCTCTCAAAATCTATACCGCCTCACCTCAGGGAGAATGGCACATCTTCCAACAACAAATGTTGGCTAGGATGTGGAGAAAAAGGAACTCTCCTGCATTGCTGGTGGGAATGCAAACTAGTACAACCACTATGGAAAACTGTTTGGAGGTTCCTCAAACTGCTAAACATGAAGCTTCCCTACCACCCAGCAATCCCACTCCTAGGTATCTACCCAAAAGACACAAAAACACTGATTGAAAAAGATACTTGTACACCCATGTTTATTGCTGCTTTATTTACAATTGGAAAAATATGGAAGCAGCCCAAATGCCAAAAAGTAGATGACTGGATAAAAAAGATGTGGTACATATATACAATGGAATATTACTCAGCAACCAAAAAAGAGAAACACATGTCTTTTGCAGCAACTTGGATGGAGCTGGAAAAGATCATGCTTAGTGAGATAAGCCAGAAAGAGAAAGAAAAATACCGGAGAGTTTCACTCATAGCAGGAGTATAATGGACCAGGCGAGGAAATAACAAAAATAATGAACAACCATATACCAGAGACATTTTGCGGGGGTGGAGTGGGGAATGGGATCAAAACCAGGGGGGTGGGGAGAGAAGTGCACGGGATTATGGTGATGGCACACGGGTGACATGGTGATGGGAGACCCGCGGGGATTACAATTGAGATGGTAAAAAAAAATGTACAAAATGATGTAAAAATAAACTGTTATAAAATAAAAAAAATGCTCTCAAAATCCAAATTTATACAACATAAACAGGCAAAATAAATAAATAAAGTAGAGAGCAAACTACAAATTAGTAAAAGGTAAAGAGAAATAAGAAATGATAATGGTAGAAAACCAAAAGTTGACTAAACACAAGATAATTAGATGCTACAAAACTTAAGAAAAGAGTACTGAATGGAGGAAAAATGTTAAAAATATGTGTAAATAATTTCATGAAATGACATAAATATAACAATTACATTGATAAAAAAGTTTCTTGATGGGTAGGCTAAAATTACTATTTGACAAAGTTTAGATTAATGAACCTCAACACAGGCCTGAGTAGTAAATATAATTCAGCAAAGAAAAGTGATGTCTGGATCAATGTCATGTAAGTCATTCTTCCTTTTGCTCTCCATTATAACAGTGTCTGAACTATAAAGATTAAGAGACAAAAATATAGAAAGGACTGATCAAATGTCAAATTCCAGGCATTTATCACCAGCAAAACAACAGCAATAACAACTTCAAATATATAAATCAAAATGTCACAGACTAGCAAAAGTGGAATTGGGAAACACTCTAAAACTGGAAACTTCATAGCTCTCTCAGAAATTATTGTATAATGATAAAATATTTAGTAAGAGCTTGGATAGATTTTAGAAATGTAGTTAATAGTCTTTAGCTTTATGAACAGACCATCCTATTACACTTAATCTTAGCCAAAAAGCCAAGAAGCAATGAACAGATTATTCTAAACAACCTGTTAAAATATTTGAAAATTGACCATAGTTTATGATATAAAATAGGTTTTAACAAATTCCAGAGAATCTGCATCATATAGAATATATTTTTTGGACAAAATATAAATTATATTATAAATTAACTCAAAATGTTTTTTTAAAAAGTGGTAGAGAAGTTTAAAAAAATTCTAAATAAAGGAAAAATTAATAGTGAAGAATGTGTATATATATTTATAATTCAGTAACTGAAAATATAAATATTAAAACATAAGCAAGTGAAGAGATAAGTGAAGAAAGAATACAAATAGAAAAAAATACAGAAAAGTTTAAAATAATAGAGTAAACTGAAGAAATGGGTGGTCAATAAAATAAGATTAAAAATATGTTTTCTTTAAAATGAGACCAAAACCTTGGTCTAAATGATGGGACAGGAGATGGCATAACCTTATTTGGTTCCCTTACATTCACTCTTATAAGTGAAACCATCCAGTTTTTTTGCCCTTCTGACTCATTTCACTGAGCATAAACCCTTCCAGCTCCATCCATGTTGCTGTAAATGGCATGAGTTTATCTTTTATGATTCCAGATTTGTATTCTATTGTGTACAATTACCAAAAATAATCCCACCTTTTCTGTTATTCTGCAATCACTTCTCTCTCTCTCTTTCTTTCTCTCTCTCTCTCTCTCTTTTTTTTTTTTTTTTGGTTTTGTTAAAAATATAACCTAAAAGAGAACACACATATTAACCAACCAATAAAAATATTTTAATTAAAATAATTATTTGGAACAAACATACAATTATTCTTTGTTAAAAAATTTTGATAGCTAACAATTTCTTGAATTCTGTATTAGCCTGAAAGAAATACTGTGTGAATGATTAAAAAAACACATAAGTTTAGGGCCCTCCCTGGTGGTGCAGCAGGTTAAAGCACAGCACTAAGAAGCTAAAGCCATTTCAGCTTGAGTTAGATCCCTGCCTACCCTGGAGGTGACCCACATGGCGTGGCAGACCTCTCCTGGCCCACCCAGCAGTGTACTTAGTCGGCCTACTCTGCTCCCCACTCTGTCTCTGGTGAATCTTCTCATCGCCCCTGAGTCTCTGGCCTGTATCCCAGTTCTGTATGCATAAAAAAATAAATCTTCAAGCACACACACACACACACACACACACAAATTTATATTGGAATGTTCATTATATCATGAAGGCATTTTCAATATTTGTTATTTTTTGGTTGGCATTTAATCTTATGAAGAAGTGTTACACACATGGGATATTTTTCTTTTTTTTTTTTTTTTAAAGATTTATTTATTTGTACATACAGAACTGGGGTACAGGCCAGAAGCTCGGGGCGGGAAGAGGCTTCACCAAAGACAGAGTTAGGAGCAGAACAGGCAGATCGACGAAGTACACTGCTGAGGGGAGCAGCGGGCGGGTCAGGAGAGGTCTGCCGCGCCATGTGGTCACCTCCGGGGCAGGCGGGAATCGAACTCATGCAGAAGTGGCTTTAGCTTCTCAGTGCAGTGCCTTAACCCGCTGCGCCACCAGGGAGGGCCAAGGGATATTTTTCTTTTAAGTTTCATTAATTTAAAATGAGATGGTTACCCAGGTTTATCAAACTAATGTACTAACCTTCTGAGAGTCTGAAATTTTTAAATTTTTGCCTTATGTGTAAATAAATTGTATTCGGATTGTGAGAATTTGGTTGAGGATAGAAGGGGAGGGTGTATGCCATTTCTAGGCTTGTCCACTATCTAGTAAAACATGTTGTAGCAACATATGGCATTAGCGAACAGAACAAAACACACAGCTTTGTTGCAGATTGGTAACACTGATGACTGCCAAACACAACACAACATTAGTGCAATCACTCAAAAATAATTATTAGCTAGGAATTTCAGCAGAAAAGCATTTAAGCTTGCAGTGGTGATATATGTGAAGTAATGGTTTTCACAGGGTTTGAAAGTAAACACTAAACACTATACCCACCAGAAATCTGTGAAGTTCATTGTAAGGTTTTGGCATCCACTTATCTGGTTCTTGGTTGCATTTATTTTGGAATAAAAAGAAAAGTTCAGTTTTTTTTTTAATTTAAAATTATATATTAATTCAAATAATGCATGTTTTACTACTGATGAGCCTAAGAAATATTTATTAAAACCAATTGGTAGCTCTCCTGCCCACCTGTGACTATGCAGGTGCCTCTCTTTTTCTTTATTCTTTTCCTAATAAACCTGTCCTTTTAAAATAAATAAAAAAGCTGTAACTATCTCTACCTATTTTCTTATCTTTAATTTTCATTGTTGTTTAATGTCTTTGAGTAAGTGATGTTTCTATGTCCATAATAATCATGGGTTATGATATATGTTAATAATACTCATAGCTTTTTCCAAAGGATTTTGTTAAATGCAAGTACAATTTTTAAGAAATGTCAATGCTATTGAAAAAAGTTCAAAACACATAGAAAAATTTTAAATGCACATTTTCTTAGTAGGGGGTATAATTAGGATCAAAATTCTATTTTGATAATTTAGCAAGCTGTCATTTCAAGTAATTTAAAGAAAATGGAACTAATCTACCTTGGTTATAATATTTCCCTTTAGCATAAAGCCTAAATTATACCATCTAAAAATTCCCATGTATAGGTATGTGCACTGTAATGGCAATAACAAATATTTAATACAAAATTCCTTCATGTGATATCTATAAAGGTGACAAGAAACTAAGACTGCATAGAGTAGATTTAAATAAGAAGTATACAACCTACATACCACAATAACATCCACATCTATAATGTTCTTGATTCATTCTTCTATTGAAGAACATTTAGATTTCCATAGCTTTAGAGAACAATGCTGAAATGAACATGAGGGTGCAGGTATATCTTCATGGTATGGGTTTCATTTTTTTTTCAGTTATCCCCCACGTTTAGAATTTCAAGTTCCATGTTTTTTATGTACCATCTGCTTTTCTCTGCTTGATAAAATGCCCCTCCATTTCAAGTCTTATGGAAAAATCAGTTAGAACTAGATAACAACAATCTTAAGAAACCATCCAAATATAAATTATTTAAAAAATAAACCACTGATAGTATATCTGTATATTGAAAATAAGCATATTGAAAAGAAAACCTACATTATTTGAATTTCCATTGTTTGAACATTAAAATATCCTAATGTTATTTTTCGTACTTTTTTTTGAAAAGTAGATCACTGTAATCATGTACCTCTGAACACCAATCTGTATAACTATTTTGGAGTTTTGTAGTATTGTATTTACTTTTGAATATGTTTTTATTAACTATATTATCTTATAGAATTGCTAGATTTTATGTCTATTGTTCATTTGTTATATCTGCCTATCTGTATACTGTTATCATAATTCACAAATGATAATTTGTTCATCTTGAACTGACATAGAATAATATGAGGAATTTTTTTTTCCTTTTAGGAAATAAATCAACCACCAAACAAAATTATACTTGGCCAAACATGTTTGTCAAACCCACGTAAGTGTGTATTTCCATTTTTTTATAGTTTGTTTTTCCTTTATTAATTTTTTAAATTGCAAAATGAGATTCCTTGTAACCACAAAATGATAGTCATTTGTATTTCCATTTTTAATATGTTTTGTTGATGCTCATTTTTGCATAAAAACATAAATAATTTTTGATTTTAATACAAATTCAAAGTAAATTCATAGTAGAAAATTGGAAATAAAAGGATAGGGTGTACTATCTAAGTCAGTTTTTTATAGTAAGACAACTAGTTGTTACTTACTCAATGTATCATGAGTCTGAGAATATAATATAGAATAATCAAAATAAATTACTGGATATCAAACCAAATAGAATATTGAGTCTTCAATTATTCCTGGAATCCTTTTCTGATTGCCTAACTTAATTTAAAGGTGAATAAATCAACAAATACAAAAAAGATACAAGTCCCCTGCCATTTCCTCTGGCAAGAATGAATAGATTACATGTGTTCATATTTCACAAGTGTATAGCTAAGTCCCACAAAATTATGTCTCTTTTACTAACTAAAAATACTACCAAAAGTTCTTACAGCTTTTTAAAAACCTTTATGCTACTTTATTCATTTGTTCATACATGATTTAATTCTCCCAGTCTGCAATTTGTTTATTTAAAAACAGTGAATATGTATCTTATGCTAGTGTCAGATACAGTGGTGAACAACCACTCTTCTTTTAGGGACAGAGATTGAAATACAAAAGGTAGACTGATTTGGTCAATAGCACCTAAGCAACGACTATGTATTTATCCTGATCACTAGTTTACTGTGAGTTCTATTAGTTATTGCATCTTTTGACTTATGTTCAGTTCATTTTTATTTCATTATATATTTTAAGCTAGTATTAAAATAACTTAATGGAATGACATTCTTTTCAGTTTGGTCCATAAGTTGACCACATACAGGAACTAAATTGTAGATTGATGGGTCACTTTTCAACTACGTTTGAGAAAACAAGTAAACATCAGCAAGGTTAATTAGGCCACAGTATGTCAAAATTAATACACATATAAACACATTAAACACATTAAGTAGATTTGGATTAACAATTATTTTTTCAGATTTACTTGATTTTTTTTTAAATAATAATTTTGAATGGGGACTTGTGCAACCCCTATTTTCATTATTTTATTTACAAGGTCAAAGTTTGTTGATTAATGAAACAGCAATTTTGCCAAATGTATTCAGAGAATGACAAATAGCTTTACTGAAAGGGTACAGATAATCTTTACAAGACATTTTAATGTTTTAGAAAATTTAGTGCCTGTTGAGAGTAATTAGCAAACAAAATCCAGTTTGTGGCATTTCACTAATAAGTGGAGATTAAAAGACTGACTAACATTATTCCTGTTTTAAGTGTAGCTTGATTGAAATATTTTCTTGTGTCATCTTCAAAACTTATTAAAGCAAGACAACATTCATCAAATCATTTTTTAAAAGAAAGATGTTTATAATATATCATAATATGCCTATGATTTTGTAAAAATATTCCGTAATACTGAAGTTAATATAGAAAATATAGTGTAGTTGACTGACCACCTCTTTCCTTCCTTGTTTGTAAACCTTTAAACATGTTCAGAAGCAAAGACAAAGCTGAGAGAGGTTGAATGAATTATGTTTACTAGAAAGCAGGCAATCAGAAGTAGTGATTGTATGTATATATACAGTCTTTGCCCTAGAATATAATCAGGAATTAAACAAACAGAAAACCTCTAAAATCATGAGTTTGGTACAACATTGAAAATGGTAAGATTGGCTTTATATGTATAAGAGAAGGAAGTCCTAGATCAGTCCATTTAGCTGTGCAGTAAGACTTAACCATATGCAGTAGCGGATTAGTGGCACTTCAGAAGGTATCTTTGAATCTTAATGACGGGAACCTGTACATGTGACTTGGAAAAGGGATCATTGCAAATGTAAGTTAAAGACCTTAAAGGGAGGAAATCATTCTGGATTACTAGAGTGTACTGAAAGCCAATAATAAGTGTACTTAAGAGAGAGGCAGAGAGAAATAATAGATTCTTTCTATAACATCAGGTAGGAAATTTATTTTTGTAATCATTTTGTAGCATTTTGCCTTTGACACCAAAGGATCCACAAGAATCCTTTGAGAGGATTCACAAAAGACAGATTGGGGAGCAAAACAGGCAGAACTACTGAAATACACTGCTGAGGGGAGCAGTGGTAGGCGAGACAGGAAAGGTCTGCTGTGTCACGTGGGTCACCTCCCTGGCCGGGGATCAAATTCTGACTACAGTGGCTGTAACAGTGTGATAGTGCTGAGACTTAAGCCCTGTACCACCAGGGAGGCCAGCTGGACATAGTATGGATAGAAAGATTTATATAAAGATATTACCCCTTTTAGGCTTTTTCTCCTTTTAATTTTAATTTAATGGTAGAGTATATTTTAATGAATGTTTTCCTCTTGTCTTTTTAAACAAATACTGGGATTTTAAATGTGGTTTGTTGTTATATTTCCCTATCAATATAACTATATTTTACTATATTACTTATTTTTATTTCTTTATATCTTCATTGTAATCATTTCAAACAAATTTTGTACTTCAATATTTTCTTACATGTTTGAATTTGAATATTGTTACTTTATAATATTAATTCTGGAGAAACATCTTGCTTTAGAACATTATGTACATGATTCTGTTTAAATAAATTAGTAATGGATATCAAGTGGCTATTGCAATAATTTTGGTTTCCTAGTTTATTTTTATATAGATATCTATAGAGCCAATTTTATTTTAAATTTCTTAGGTTACACAATGAAGCAAATTTATTAATGCATGTTATGGCATGTTGAAAGCAATATCCAAAGTAGTAATTAGCATAATTATATCAACTGCTACTATAGGTATGTGTATGTATATAAAAGTATGAATTTGATCATTTAAATTAATTAATGGTTTTTTTGTGTGTATATTTCAATTAGTATGTAGTGAATCAATATTTTTTATCAACCTTTGTACTCATTGTTACTTTACAAATCCACTAATATTTACAAGGTTTGACTTCATTTCTTTTGTGACAGTTCAACTCTATCACTTCTAGTATTCCTTACAACTACTGCGATATAAAAGAATCATAAAAATGTTCAAAATTAGTGCAAAATGCAGTATTAGCATTTATAGTATCTAACTATCTTGAATAGAATGATCTTTTCCCTCTCAGTAAAGAAAACGTCTACTTTTGCACGTAATCAGATATTGGGTCAGCAAAATAAAATTAAGAAATCAGTTTTACTCAAAACTATATATCTTGTCTAAGTATAGCAAAGATGGATTAAAGCTTAATTTGTCGCTTCTGAAGTATATTTTTAATTATAATTTTTATTCAGGTAGCATTGGCTTGTTATCTATGACTCAGAGATATAGGAGCACACACCTTCAGATGCATGACCACACTATAACCACCACCACAGCTCACAGTCTCACAGTATAGTCCGTTCTGACCCTTCCTGAGTTGGCTCTCAATCCACAGCCTCTGGCACTGGTAACCTTCACAGATACATTTTTATGATTTGTTTAGTTTTGTCTTTTGTATGATCCTTTGTTTTGTTTACTATATTGCATATCTGAATGAAATCATCAGGTATTAGTCTTTTTCTTCTGATATTTTCAATTAGCATAATCCGCTCCAATTCCAAATATCAGTTTCATATTCACTTATACTTGCATAATCTTTCATTTCTGATTGGTCACGTAGAAGAGAAACACAGAAACTTCTCTGTCTCCATCTTAATCCAAACTACTGTTGCAGTGTTACTACCAGTATAATATTATGGAAGGATTATGTCCCAGCTCTTCTGATAGACATTGTAACCAGTTAGAGAGGTAATAACATACAAAAACTATATTTAAAACCTAAGTGCAATTTTGCATTAGAACAATGTAGTAAATTGAGAAAAATTATATGGTTCAAAGTTCAACAAATGTCCTGAATTTGAACTTTACTACATTATCTCTCATCATCAGAATTTAACATTATCATTGGAATAAGAAACTGGAGTATAGAGTTCTTTATTCATCCTCCATCACAAGTATTTTTACACTTATGGAAGATAATTTCAGTTAAAAGATAATATAAATGTATACACTCAAGCATGTACATAATAATAAATGCATTACATTTTCAACTTCAATATAATATTTTACTTTACGTAAATGACAGACTCAAGCTATATGCAAGATAAATGGAGTATATTAAGCAAATTTTGAAATATTATTCATGATTCTTAAATGAAGTTATGTATCAAAATCCATATCAAGGATGGAAATATCAAAAAAAGTAAAATTTTCACAGAAAAGACAAGTGGGATTCTCTTCCTATAGACTTCACTGAATGAAACATGGCTACCAGATAGGGTTGAAGATGTTCTCCATCCCAGGCCAGTGGGTCTCCATTGTTGTGCAAAGTGTTGAACTTCGCAACCTGCACAAGTTGAGATTGCGATCTTGGCTTCAGCATCTAAGAAGGAATTGACTATATCCCTTCCAGTATATTTTTGCTAAGATAGGCAAAGGCTTTCAGTCATATGGAAAGGATATCCTACTGAAACTACTGGACCACAGTTAGGACATGACTGGTTCACATATGAGGAAAACAAAAAAAAGACACGTGGATATAGTTATGGCTTTGTGAAACAATGTGTGCTATAAAAAGCTCATATAATTTGTTAAATAGCATAACAATGACAGTTTGGCAAACTGATTACTAGCAAGTATTCAAATGAGGAGAACACAGTACCCGGTGTTGTGAAATCTAATTCCAAAGAATTGGATTTAACAGTGTCTAGCAGAGACAGATACCTATCATCACTAGTCAAAATGGAAAACAATATTAATAGATCACAGAACTAACTGTAAAATCAGTCACATCTCAGTTCCTTTCCTTTGTTACTCTAAATTCTACATTTGATTGAAATCATTCAGTGTTTTTTTTTTTCCAAACCCTGAAAACAAACCAACCTACTAAACTAGGCTTGCAAATTGGTGTTTAGTGATTACTAAGAGTATTGCCAAGTGAAATACAAAACCCACCTTCTAGTTATTATATGACTAGTTTGTCAAAACAAACCCTGAAATTATGATTGCAGAATTGAGGCTGCTAGAAGGGAGAGGAACTGAGGAGTGGGAGAAAAAGAGGTAAGGGACCCAAATGTCTAAAGTAAAGAAATATGGGTTCTTTGTTGGTGGGTGTGGTATGGTGACATACATGAACCTCCTCATATCAGGACTACCCCCCAAATGATGCATAGTGTTGTAAACACTATGTTTAGGAAGTTTAGGAAGGAAGTGAGGGAAAGAAGGGAAGACAGAGAGATTGAGAAGAAAAAAGGAAGGGAGGGAGGGAGAGAAGGAAGAAAGAGAAAAAGAAATCATGTCTCCCATATGAAGAATAATTTTTCCTGTATTAAACATTACTCCAGTCTTTCTCAATTAATCTTAAAAGACTGCAAAATATTAAATTCTTTCCAAATCAATTAATATCACATTTTTTTAACAATCTTTATATAGTACTGAAAAGACATTTACTCAGTAAGTTTAAATACAATATGTGCTCTTCAATTTCATCACACATGAACACAAACAGTAAATATATGGTATAAAATGAGAGGGAAAGGAACATGAAGTAAAAACTGACAGATGTGACATAAATCTTAGAATTAAGATTGTATTTGAACTGTTCAAAATTTAAATAGACTTAGGAGATATGGAATAGAGTCAAATAAAACTTACGACATAATGTATTGAAAGTGACACTGAGCAGTTTTAGCCACTTAAAAGACATTGCTGAAGAAATAATTAGGAGATGAAATCACAGAAATAGAAACTTGAAAATAAAATAGAGAAGTGATAATCAATAGAAAACAACAGTTAACCAATAAACCTACAGAACAATTTCAAGTGGCTTGATAGCATTAAAATCTCAGAAGGAAAATATTGCATTGATAAATTTCATCATATAATAACTAGAAGGTGGGTTTTGTATTTCACTTGACAATATTCTTAGTAATCATTAAACACCAATTTGCAAACCTAGGTATGTTTGTTTGTTTTGCAATACTGGAGTTTTTGCTATTACTTGTAAGTTTAAATCAAAGAGAAGGAAAAATACAAGGATTGCATAATATGAAAACCAATGCAAAATGGCACTTCAAAACACTTACATTGCTTTAATGTGCTTTTAATTGCTTCCACAGTCTTTAGTTATTTATCCTTGAATGATTTTACAGCAAAATAACTTGAAAATAAGAAAGTAGTTTGTGGCTATGAACTGAAGTGGCTCTTGAGTATTGTAAAATAGGGTTCTCTTTTGGAAGCATTGATCGACCCGCAGTTTGAATATATTGTCAATTTTAAAGTGTATCACTGGTGCTGACACTGTGCCCACATCATCTTATTGTTAAAGAGTTTTGAATAAATATCAGTGAAGGGCTACAAGAGCAAACCTTGAAGCACCATAGTAATAAACAGAACCTTCATGTATTATATCTTAGACACTCTCTCAACAATGGAGGCAAGCATTTCATTGCAATTGCTTTCATTTCATGCTGATGGCTGCCATTTTCTTACAAAGAAGGTGAACATAAAGTCATCTTACATAATTCAAATATCTGGACATGCACATGAAGCTCTAAATATATGACTTCAATAAATCCAATCCCCCTCCATATTCTCTCACTCACACACACACACACACACACACACACACACACACACACACACACTGTATCAACATTTACACCAAAGGAAAGCAAAAGGCAAAGACTGACAACACACTTGTTTTCTTTATTTGGTAGTAGTGAAACAAATTTTCATTCTTCAATTAAAGTATATATAAAGTATATGTTTAAATTACTCTGGTTGACTGAGAGATTCAGTATATAAAGTATAAATCATGTAACTTAATCATCATACCAAAAGGTTACTGATGTATGTATTAGAGTTCTTTATATATTAAAAAACCCATCTTTGAAGATTATGTAGAGAATGTGAATGAAAGTTCCAGAAGTTTGAGTAGTAGTTGTAGAGGAATCAGGTAAGAGAGACAGAATAATGGAAAGATGGTAAGTCTAACTTCAAAATATTTAAGATTTTAATTCAATACTATAAAAATATTAACATTTTGAAGTAATTAACTAAAAAAAATAAATCAATTGTATGCATATCTTGGAATAAACTCCTTAAAAGGAATTTAGATATTTGGGAACATGTTCAGGCAGCAGTTTGGATGGAAAAAGTTCACAAAAATAGGTCATTACAGAATTTAAATATTATTGGCCTAGAGAAAGGAATAATCAGGAAATAAGATCATTTCTAGGTATTTGAAATACAGAAAATTAAAAGAAAACTGACTTGGAAATTGTATTTTGACCAATTTCTACATTTTGTGTCCAATGCTGAGAATACAATATGGAAGAAATCTTGACCTCAATGTAACATATATCAGAGGGAGTCAGGTAACCAAATAATCTGAAAAAATAAATTACTCAATGTAAGATAAGTGCGTGAATAAAAGGTGCAGTTATATAGAAGATGTCAAAGAGCATGCAGTAGATTAAGTAGTGCTAGAAGAATTTTTAGGAAGTCCAATTTCAAAACTTTATGTCAAGGTGCTGAATAGGAAGTATGTCTCAGAAATATCAATGTTCTTTTCAGGAATAATAAAACATCTCAAATATATATATATATGTATATATATAACATATTATATATTTATATATATTTATATATACTATATATTTATATACAATAATACAATATATATTTATAAATATATAATATATAATTAATTATATATGTGTGTGTGTGTGTGTGTATATATGTATATATATAACATATTATCCCAGGATGCAATAATGCAGTCTCTAGATAATCCAAACAGATTGAAGATACATGCACATATGAAAATTTAGAAATTTATTATATTAAAGAATGAGTATTAAAACTAAGTAATAAAATGGCATTTAGTCTTGGCAATCTCATATTATATATGAAATTACCTTATGCAATCAAAAATTGCAGCTAAACTTTTTTTAAGATTTATTTACTTATGCATACAGAACTAGGGTACAGACCACAGGCATAGGGGTGGTGAGAGGATTCATCAGAGACAGAGTGGGGAGCAGAACAGGCTGACTGACAAAGCACACTGCTGAAGGGAGCAGCCGGTGGGTCAGGGGAGGTCTGCCACACCATGTGGATCACCTCCTGGGTGGGGATCGAACTAGTGCTGAAGTGGCTTTAGCTTCTTAGTGCTTTCCTTTAACCTGCTGTGCCACCAGGGAGGGGCTGCTGCTAAACTTTTTTTAATCAATGAATAATTTCTAAAATTTTAGATAAACTTTATAAAACCATTAAATGTATTTTAGTAGCAACAAAAAGACCAGAATTTTGGGAGCTAATTCATGAAAATCAAATAAAATATTTCACATTAAGCAGCAGTAATTTATTTCATTTGATCATATATTCTATGTTTTATAGCTTTTTTTGTATTATTACCTGAAAATCATTACAAAGTGAGTGATTTATTAGTATGAAACTTAAAATTAAGCTTGTTGAAGAACTTGAACAATATTGTGACAAGATACTAAAGTCTAAGTGGGTTAAGTGTTTCACCATGCCAATTTAAAATTATGACTCAGAAGGTTGCAAACATGTATAAACCGGTCAAGAGTCTTAATGCACTAATCGTACTTTCTTTCTGCTAATGTTAAAAGATGTGTTGAGGGGGTAATACTGTCTCTCTAGTCATAATACAATTTGATAAACCAGAGTTGTGTCATATACAATTTTATAAACCAGAGTTGTGTCAATAAAAGATAAAAACGTTTTAAGGTAGTACTAAAACAGGGGCTAGGAATAGTTTAGATTTTCTGTAAAAAAGCTGCATATCTCAAAAGTATAGTTTTGTACCTTCTTTGGATGCCAGAATGCTACTTCTGTTAAAAATTCTGTCACACAATGAGTTATATTTGGGGGGGGGGGTGATGGAGGTATCAATAACTGAGATCTTCTGTCTGTATCTCAAATGTAGAAGTTTATCAGAATTCTGTATTCAGTCTTACTACTTTCTTGATAGCCATTTATGAGATTACCAACCCACTCAAAATGCATTATTTGTCATGTGAAATACTATTGACCCCCTCCACCCCATATTATATAGATACTAGGTCAAAGAAGAGGGATGTGATGTTTCCTTACTTTTTATTCAACAACCCAGTCTTCCAAAGTAAAATTCCAGTAGTCACCCTACACTCCTATTGCTTCTGAAGTGATAGCATAATTGTCTTACACTAAAAAATGTCATTGTATATTTCATGAAAAAAGAAGAAAATAATTCATTTTTAGAAGTAGAATATAACTTAAAATTGGGAATAAGACTTTCAGAAGAATTTTTGGCTAATATATTAAAAATAATGGTGATATATGAAAACAGTTGATTTATTTGCTAGTTAAAAGTAAAGATACAGGCCCTCCCTGGTGGCGCAGCGGGTTAAAGCACAGCACTGAGAATCTAAAGCCGCTTCCGCATGAGTTCAATTCCCGCCTGCCCCGGAGGTTACCACATGGCGTGGCAGACCTCTCCTGACCCGCCCGCTGCTCCCCTCAGCAGTGTACTTCGTCGATCTGCCTGTTCTGCTCCCCGCTCTGTCTCTGGTGAAGCCTCTCGCCACCCCAAAGCCTCTGGCCTGTACCCCAGTTCTCTATGTACAAATAAATAAAATCTTAAAAAAAAAAAAAAAAGTAAAGATACAAATAGGTGGGGCTAGAAATTTTTAAGGAAATGTTGCTGAAAATTAGTACATTTGTAATGTTATATTAACATTTGTTAGATTTATCAATAGGTATTACAAACACTATAGCTTTTCATATAAACAAACACATAAATATAAACAAGGGTGTACATCACCTATACTCTGAAGGTATCAAAAAGTAGCAAAGTGATACCTCGTGATTATTATTTGCTGTTCTCATGGTATTTTTGTGCTAAAAGTGCATCTACTCCCACAGTGAAAGTTAAATATTTAAAAACCAGAATTCTAATTTCAGATTTTCAGTTAATATATGTGTTAACTATATAAGATATCAATGATATATTATTTGCTAAATGTTCACTATTCATACTTGTCACTCTGTGTCATAAACTTAAAGTATATTTTTGTTCAGAATATTAAATAAAATAATTTCAAAATCACCATAAATACTATATTCAAAACTTAACACCTGGGCATATAGTAATACACACTTTTATGTAAATATGCTTATAATTATAGTATATAATATTACCATAATTACAGTATATAATTGACTTAGGTCATTTTCTAATGGAATCTTATTAGAGAAAAATGTATTTCTAAGGTCATGTTTTTTCTGTCAATCTTTTCTTAATAACTCTATGTGCCTAGATACCTATAGAAAATGTTTCACCCTCAGTAGATGCAGGGATTAAAAAGCTTACTTTCTCCAGTGTATTACTACCTAGTCCCAAGTCTCCCCTGGAAGCAAAAGAATAGGTGAAGCATTTTAATGTATTCCCATTTTAGAGAAGCCTTATAGCTGGGCTAGAGGCAATCTTAGTGCTGCCTATAGCAATCTTCTTTTTCAACTCCCTGGTAAAGGTATGACTGCAGGAAATGTGTGGTGTGATGAGAGAGAACAACTATATTCCCTTGAGGCACTGTCAGGGACTCCTATTAACAAAGGCAAAGTCTTATCTCCTAGGATAAAACCATAGAATACCACCTTCTACTATATGGTATAAAGGATTTTGAATTATTCTTAGAATTTGGTATATATAAAATTTTCCTATGGATAGTCCAGTTTCTGTGAGTTGGATTCCAGTTCTGTCATTTGCTAGCCGCATGAAGTTAATGTGTTAAAATGCCACATATTTTTCTGCTTTAGTTTATTTATATTTAAAATGTTTGGGTTTATCTTTATAAAAAATTAAAAAGGATGTGAATTTTTTGCTTAAATTAAGAGAATTTCTGTGATTTTCTTTGCCAGTGGAGCACTGGATTGGAAGAACAATGTACTAGGGTTTCAAGCTCTAGTTTTTTTTTTTTTTAATAAACTTTTTTTGTTGTTTGTTTTTTACATCATTCTTTATTTTGTGCACTTTCCATCTTTGTTGTAATCCCTGTGGACTTTCTACTACTAATTCACCCGTGTGCTATCACCATAGTGCTGTGCACCTTTCTCCCTCCAGTTTTGATCCCGTTCCCCTTTCCATCCCCATAAAATGTCTCTGGGTTATAGCTGTTCATAGTTTTTCATTTTTACTCCATTACAATTGTTTTTCTATTTTTTCCCTCTGTTCCCTTATGCTCCTGCTATGAGTGAAACCATCCAGTATTTTTCTTTTTCTTTCTGGCTTATTTCACTAAGCATGATCCCTTCCAAAGGACACAAAAATGTTCATTCGAAAGGACACCTGCATCACCATGTTTATTACTGATCTATTTACAATAGGGAAGACATGTAATCAACCCAAATGCCCAAAAAATAGATGACTGGGTTAAAAAGATGTGGTACAGATACACAGTGGAATAATACTCAGCAATCAAAAAGATAAACTCATGCCTTTTGAAAATAAACATCTACATGAACTACCTGAAAAAAAAATAAAATGTGTGAAATAAGAAATTCATTATGAATAAATGTATGAAAAATTATCAGAGTATTGCATAGCACACAGTAAAATATTTAACTTTTAGTTATTGGTATATATGCAGTATGTGCATGTATGTAGATATATATGTAATATCAAAACTATATGTTATAAATGATATAATAATTTAGATAAGCTGTTTATGACTGTGTAGGATAGTTTTTATATAACCTATAGGGAAAAATTTATGTTTATACTATAGCCATTATCAGAGTACAGTAGAAAATATATGATAGGCTAAAGAATATCAATCAGTTCGATGCAATTCCATGAAACTTATGTCCAAGTATAGAACTACAATTCTTGATTGAAACAGTGAGTAGCTAGGGCATAGTCAAGGAGTGAATGGAACACTAGGCCAGTTCTCGGATTAAGAAGTAAAGCCCTGAAAAGAAAAACTAACCTGATACTCAACTATTTTTCTAAAAAAAAAAAAACTAACCTGATACTCCACTATTCCACCAGTTGAGGGTTAAGACAGAAGTCTTCATGCTTAAGTTTAATCCCCAAGACAGCAAAGAGTAAATTCCTTAAATGACCTGTTTCTGGGAATATCTGTAGATATGCAGAGGTCTTGAGACACAACCTGTAGGAGAAATAGCACTCCAATTCTGTCCAAGGGATGAAG
>NW_004567111.1:31892184-31919910 GCF_000260355.1 Condylura cristata
GGAAGTGGCTTTAGCTTCTCAGTGCTGTGCTTTAACCCGCTGCGTCACCAGGGAGGGCCTAAAATCATTTTTTTAAAAAAGTATTGAAATTTGACAAGATGAATAAAATTAACTGTGCGTGAGATGAAAAGTCTACAATAACTAATTGCCTTCTGTGAGGACATTTTTTACTCTAAGTTCAATTAATTCACCCCTTTTGTATGTATTTGTAGTTTATTAAAAAGATATCTGGGATAATGATTCAGGATAACTTCACACACACACAAGCAAATATACAATAGTCTGTTCTATGTTAAATATCAGGGTCAGTGGCATTATATTAATTCCTATATTGAATATAAAAAGGGTTTTAAATGTACTTAATATTTATGGAATAGCTTTAAATATATTTTATTCCGGGATAACATAGTGTTCTTTTCAAATAGCTCAACACATAGAATGTAATGTTTCATAAAGAAAATTTCATTTCAGTGTTCTTTATGCAGCTGAATTCTAGAATGGTGATGCATTTTGAAACAAATTATTTGTAAGTTTTACTGAAAAATACTTTTGAAGTTATTAAATATTAAACCACATTAAACAAGTTTGTGAACTTTACATCTAATTTAAAATTATTTTCAATTAAATGTTTTATTAAGGACCCAGGAGCATTGAATTATAATAATAAGGATTATGTATCTACTTTGATTCAAGAAATAAGTACTTGAAATGCTGGGTTCTATTTTCCAGCCTTCTCTGGGGACTACAAGGGAGATTTACAAACAAAGAATAGCTTCTTCTATCCCCTTGCCCCAGGCTTCTGTCTGCTAAAGTGATTTACTTTGTGTAGTTATTAACTAATATGGAGAATAAGAATTTGTCACACATCTCTAAAATGAAAATGAAAGTTTTTTCAATTATTAAAGTAACATTTTACATATAGGATGTGTATCTGGCATGTATATGAAAAAAAAATAGTTCATTTAAGTTTGTTTTTTTTTTTGTCAAAAATCAATTACCCAGTATGTATGTACTAAGGTGAGAATGCTTACAAATATGTCTTTGTAAGTTGTTTTTTTTTTTATTATTTTTAACCACAATAATGTTATGTTGCTTATTCAGATAGTTATACCTAAGGTACCAAAATATCAGAGGAAGCACTAGGTTTGGAGTCATTAGACTTCAGACAAATTTATAATTCTATTTTTAAATAATGTAATATTTTATAAAGCATTTAAATAATACTTTGTTTCTCTTAAATAAGATGGTCATATAAAATGTGGTTATTAGAATTGTTATAATCATGATCCTCATTAGTTGCTAGACCTCACATTAGCAGTGACCAATGACAGGCTACAAGAAACTTTTAATCCCATGACTAGAAACAGCTGCACCAAATCTAAATTTCTGTGGAATATGAGGTTCCCAGGTGAGGACTGCTCGTGTTTTAAGCCACAGAGCTATTTCACAACTGCAAGATTTTCAACCACTTAGATGAAATACAAAAACAAAAATCTTTTAATAACCAAACTTTTACACGTTGGATTCAAAAAGGGAATAATCTTCCCTTTTCATTAGCACAGAAGTGATAGGCATTTGTATGGTGCCTCTTGAATAGACTGAACTGTGGCCTGAAAAGACAATATGAAAATACCTAAGCTGGTTTATAATTACTTTGTAATTTTGATTTCTAAAGCTGAGCCACAAGTGGAACTTATATTATCATCAACTCTGGAGGGCCTTGTTCACTTATGCATATTGTAGTGTGCTTAATGTCCCCTTCTGTGAATGCCATTTGCTGAATATACCAAGTTTAACCGAGTAGCTACATTAAAGGGACTTAAATTTCTACTTGCTTGTTGGGAATTTGAGGTCTATTAGGAAGGCATCACATAAAATGAAACATATTTAAGGCTAGCAGGAGAGAAGCAGGTTTTGTGTGTGATCACAATGTTCCAATGTGATATCTGCATGTGATATATTTATTCCAGAATGCAGTTACATTCCAAAATAAAAAGCAAACCATATAAGAGTGCATTTAAATTATTTAACCTGAATATGCATTTAACAATAGAAATTAATGATTTAAATCTGAAAGATTTATAATCTATAGCTTGAAAGTTAAAGTGAATGATTATGGTTCTTTATAAATATTATTCATATAATAAATGGTTATGAAGAGTTATGAATGTTTAATACAAGTATAATAAAAATCCTTGAAAATTGCTAAGTACTTGTGGGAAGGAGACTGCAGATAACAGTGTAATACTCAGATACACAGTCAATTTTAGCCAATGGCACTGGACTAGTATATCTGAATTTAACAGCTAAACATTACAATTGAATTATATAATTCCAAAAGGTTATATTTTAGTTATATAAGGCAACTTAACAAACCACTCCAATATTTGCTGGCTTATAATAATTTATTTCTTCTGATTCTATGGGTTATCGGAATTATTCTTTGACTGGTCTTACTTGAGTTTACTTGAGTTAGGCTTCTGGTGACTGAGATTACCTCTGGATTCAGTGGAATGGCTTGGTGTCTCTCTACCGTGCTCTTCATCCCAATATCTTTTCCACAAATAGAGTTCCACAGAACTGTGTACACACCACTTTATAACAATGTTGATTCTTAAGAATAGGACAAGTGGAAGAAGAATATATATATATATATATATATATGGCCCTCCCTGGTGGTGCAGTGGGTTTAGGATGCAGCACAGCAAGCAAGCCACAGCTGCTTCAGTAGAAGTTCCATCCCCAGCCCAGGAGGTGATCCACATGGCACAGCAGACCTCTCCTGACCAGCCTGCTGCTCCCCTTAGCAGTGTACTTCATGGATCTGCCTGCTCTGCTCCCCACTCTGTCGCTGGTGAATCCTCTCACTGCCCCTGAACCTCTGGCTTGTACCCAAGTTCTATATGAATAAATAAATAAAATCTTTTTAAAAATACATATATATCTAATATATATGTTATTGTGTGGTAGGAACTTGATTACAGTGGAGATGAAAAAATTAACAAAATGAAGAATGATGTAAAAATATATTTATATAAAAATGATTGATTCAATTTTAATCACCGGCATTATTTACAGTTTTCTTTTTGCCATTTTTTTCATACCTGACTGTCTTAGGTTCCAAAAATATAATACCTGAAAGTGAGTTACAAAACCATTTATACTGTTATTTGTGCTGCTGTAGACCAGATTGCAAGAACACGTGAGAGATTATAATAACATACTTCATTTCTTAATGTGGGTAATAAAATTTAAACTAACAAAGGATAATCAAATCAGTTTACAAATTATAAACTCACAATTCTGTCTCATATGCTAAACTATTTATTCACTGACCTGTTCTTTCATTTCCTGTTGTCTGACAAAAGGCAAATGTTTCTTATATAATTAATACTTAGTATTTGTAACAAAACTGTGAAAAGCAGTGAATGAAATGCTGTCAACTGTAAGTGAAACACAGATGTACACACACATACACACGCACATAAGAGTAAAAGTGTAAGAAGCGTCTCAGGAAAAAAAAAAATTAAGGGTCTCCATTACTACAGATCTTATATATTTTTCACTCCTTTTATTTTGTTATGTAAATGACCTAAAATTATAGACAAAATTTAGGATCGACACATATTATATATTGATACTTCTTTTGAGTAGGCAAATACAAAAAAACTTTGTAACATGTACAAAGGGTATATAGCTTAGTGTAGTATATTGTTTGCAATACCTGAATACTTGAAAATCAGTCAATACAAGATAAGTAAAAGGTAAGTGGAACAATCACTACATCTTAAACAGCATCTGCATATTTTCTCATTCATTGTACTGCATATTGTATACACTCTCTATAACATACAGATAAATTGTCGTTAACAAAACAATATGAAAACATTTACTTACTGGCACTACATGTATGTTCCATCTACTTTAAGAAGATTAAAATATATTGTCACAAATTAAAGTCACAGCTAAGAGTACTAGACCCTTTGTCTTGAGAAAACATTTATAAAGAATCCTGATATATAAAACAATGAGAGGATAACTAAATACATAGTACACTCAATTTCCATCCAGAAACTATATAAAATGCATACTGAAAATATAAAGTATAAACCCACAGTTACCCACCCATAATGAAGATTTGTATTGAATGTGTTTTACAATGAAGGATCTATTACTATATAGTCTGACCCCAATTTAAGGTGTTTTAATGAAAGTCTTTTTTATGAAAAAAACAAATTGATGGTTGCCAGACATTGGAGAGTTGGTAAATGAGGAAGTGCTGGTCAAGAGTACAAATGTTCAGTTGTAAGAGGAATAAGTTCTAGATATACAATACCCAACACAGTGACTACAGTTAACAGTTAATTGTATACCTGTAAGTCGTTACAATATTAGAACAAAAATGTTCTAAACAACATGATAATTGTAGAATATGAGAGATGAATTAACTAGCCTATTTGTATTTAACATTCCATAACCTATACATATATTATCACAATACATACCTCAAACTTACACAATGTTTTATGACCATTATATCTTTATAGATCTAGAAAAAGTGTTTTTTTTTTATGAAGGAGAAATATACTCAATGAGAGCAATGAAATTAGAAGAGCAGTATTGGGAAAAACACTTAACTATGGACAGTCTGTTCTTAGTGAAAATTACTAAATGTAGTTATATTTAAAATGTATTCCTAAATATTTATCATTTGTACTTTAAATTAGTATTTCATCATAGTATTGAAAGCTTAACTTTTATTCTAGTACAATGCTATATAGTTATTCTTAATATACACTTACTGCAACAGAAAAGTAAGGATTGAAATTTCAGATTCATAAATTTCTTTAAAAAAATATATTATTTGTTTTTATTTATACATACAGAAATGGGATACAGGCCAGAGGTGCAGGAGTGTCTAGGGGATTCATCAGAAACAGAGTGGGTAGCAGAAACTGAGGGGAACAGTGGGTGAGACAGGAGACGTCTGCTGTACCATGTGGATCAGCCCAGGGCAGGGATCAAACTTGCACTAAAGTGGCCAGGCTTGGCTTAACCCCACAGTCTGT
Source organism: Condylura cristata (assembly GCF_000260355.1). Taxonomy (NCBI): domain Eukaryota; kingdom Metazoa; phylum Chordata; class Mammalia; order Eulipotyphla; family Talpidae; genus Condylura; species Condylura cristata. The sequence continues at coordinate 31,897,254 of NW_004567111.1, forward strand.
ACTTCAACCTGCTGCCCACTAGGGAAAGGAAAGGCCCCAGATTCATATTTTCTGTGTGTGATAGCATTATTGTTATTACATAAATTCCTCATGTATAAAGTGGGTAAAAATATTATGTGAGATAATTTTTAAGCGAAAATGAAAAAATTAATAATCCATTGTACATTCTGGGCATATAGGAAAGTTTTAAAATCCAACATATTGACATTTTTTCTTTTGGCAATAAAATCTTTTTTTTTTATTTCAAGTAGTTATGCAGCTGCAGAAATGTCAGAATTTTCTTGTGGAATAAAGGCTGATTGGAAACTAGTCATCACAGTGTTCAAGCAGCAGATCAAATTTAAGCAATTTTTTTCCTGTATTCCATTTTCTTTATAATTTAAACTACAGACAATTGTTTTCGTTGTTTGATGGTAATTTTGATAATAAAAATATCTAAGTTAAAATATTCTAAAAAATACAAAAATCTTGTTAAATTCATTAAAATATTATTTATTGAATTTACTGTTAATCCACCCTAGGGGTGTAATCAAAGATATTCAATATCAGGAATGATTTAGGCCTAAACATAAAAAGTGCAATCACATATATTATAGCTCACTTTTCAAAGACAGCTATGTGAATTTGAAAAAAATTAGTTTCTTTATGCTTTGAAATTTAATAGTAGTTGTCATTTGTATTTTCAGTGTTTTGATTTTCTGCCAGTGTAGTGTGTGTACATAAAGGAGAGATGGAATTTTAACCTTATTCGTGGGCAGCTTTTGACTTCAAAAAGACATGTAAGTCAGCGTGGATGTGCTATGCACCCCTACTTCATAGCAAAAAAAGGGAGGGAAGGTAGTTTGGTATGGAGATGGGAAAGTAAGAGTGTGTGTACTTACTCTCTGTGTTCATACAGATATGCTGACACCTAGAATATGTTATGTGACAGCTTAAAAAGACCTGGTAATATGAGAATATTTTTGATAATGACCTGGTCTTTATAAGATAGAATATTATAAAAGAATATAGTGAAATTTAAAATAGCGTACATATATTTAGGATAAAAAAATTAGGTGGTAATTTCTAACTTAAAGTTATGTTACACCTTGTAAAAATGCCTATTTGGAAAAAAAAATATATAGTAATAATGGCTTCTTAGGAATTCTTTTCTTCACTGATCTTGTGAGAGAGCAAGAAAACTATTCTACCTTTTACAGTTTCATATAGGAATTCACATTTAAGAAGTACAGATGGGTCTATTTTTATCAAAATAGAATTTTCCCATGTAAAAAAATATACTTCTAAAGTAATTGTAGCACACTGTTATAAACCTCTATAATCAGTTATTGAAGATTGCACTTGCATGTTTTCAGGATTATAATGACAATTGAGCAAATATGGCTACAGGGTTCATTATCTTTTCCTTTTGCAGGCTTTTCAAGTTGTGAGCCTGCTATGTCACATTCCAAGCTTGCTTTATTCTCCTCTAATGTGAGCTGAAGTTGTGATGTCTGTAAGGCAGAGATGTACCAGTTGCCTTTTTTATAACCCAGAAAAACAAGGCCATCCATTAGACCAAATCTCTTGCACTCTAGATTTCAAGTTTAACATACTAACGTTAATATAATGAATAAAGGTTTTATATAAAAGGAATACCATCCCATATAAAAAGGAAACTGGTAACTTTCAAATCTCTCTTACAACTTCATTTTTTCGTTCTACATATTTTTCACTACGTGACAAATCGTTTTCTCATATCACACACATGCTATCAAGTTTAAAATTCTAATCAATATAAAAATGTCTTAGTCTGTACTGTCTGAAGAATTATTTTTCGAATAAGAAAATGCAAAGCAATTTGAAAGTATTGGCTAAGTAATTTAAAAATAAGTGAAACAGTGATCCAGGAAAAACTGAACTTTAGGTATTCTTTTCTCTGACATAAAAGAGATACAGAGGGAGACACTGAAGGAAACTGATTGTAGAATATTGATAAAAGTAAATTTTCCTTCTTAAAAGTGACTTGTAAATATAAGCAATAAGATTAATGTGATGGATATCCTTTCTCTTATTCATATAAGGATTAATGAGCAATCATTTATTTGGAAGAAACATTTTAGGTTATGTACTCAGATTTCTCACCTATTTATCATTGATAGACATCCTATTTATACTTAAAATCTTTATATGAAGGGGCAACTTGAGTTATCAAATGTTTTCACCTGGTTATTTTATTTGGCATAAACCCCAGCCATGTTTAATAGATGATTTTGTTTCTTTCAACCACACATGATGTCATAATTACAGCAGATTTCTAGTTCTCAACAATATCTGGTTTATTATTCGTTTGGATAAAGTAAAATAATTTACTTCTTATTTCCTCAAATTCAGTAGGGTCATGTGATTATTTCTCCTATACTTATGGGAAATACTATTTGGAAATCATTGCGGATAGTTGAAAATTATATAAACTCAAAAGTATAAAGTGATGGAGTTGAGAAGGAACCTATTAAGTTTTTATCAGCCAAAGGAACATCTTAAATAAGGTAGCAAAATTAGGATGATATTTAAAGAGCAAGTTGTGGGGATGGATGTTGAGACTAAAGGGATATTTCATTTTTCTGACACATCATAAACAAGACCATGAGGGAATGAGGTTCTGTGATGTGCACTAATAATGACACGGTAATGGAGTTGAACAAGACAGGTCCAAGTATAGAGATATGTGTAAGGGGAGCACGGTGGTGAACAAAAATAAAGTTATGCAGTGTGACTACAGGTGTTGACTTTAGTTTGGGAAAAGTTTTGCAGCAACTCTTTTGCTGACAAGAGAACACAAGAAAGGAGGCTAATCATTTCACTGATCATTTCAGCAATGACTACAAAATAGAAATGCTGTTCCTTGAAGATTTAAATTTTAGTATGGGTATAGAAAGAATTTTAAAAATCTTGGGTGGAATCATTTCTAAAAAGAAGACATTTCTTTGGAGATATCAAAGATTTATGTCAAATCATATTTTCTCCCACATTAAAAGTTTTAATTTCTGTAGAGGGTCTAAATACTCTAGATTGTCACCAGAAACATCTATTATTGGTGTTCAGTTTGCCCAAGTACAAATTCTGTGGGGTGTTTTTAGAATAGTATGATAGATATAAAAGGTTGATTTAAGAGAAAATGTTGGCAACTATAATAATAATAATCCTTAAACCCTAAGATACAAAGCAAGGCAATAGCCTTTCTTCAAGCAACTTCATTTAGTTTTTCAACTACCTAATTAAAAAAATAATATTGTCAAGGGAATTCACAATATCAGTGTGTTAAAATTATAGGAATTATGTGCATAATAATGGCACATCCTATTTTTAAAAGTGGTATGCATACAATATGTATTTATTGGATAATTTTAAAAAATCTCAAAATTTTAATTACAATGAGTAGTTATATGATATGATTAAATTATTCATTTGTTAATTGTTGAATATTTTTGAGAAATGCATCATAAGTTTTAAATTATATATGTTAATTTAGAATATCTATTTTAAAGAAATATAATTATATACTTTCTTTTCTTTTTTAAGATTTTACTTTTACATAGAACAACTGAGGTAAAGGCAAGGGGTACAGGGGATAAGAGGATTCACCAGAGACAGAGTGGGGAGCAGAACAGGCAGATCTATTGAAATGCACTACTGAGAGCATCATTGAAGGAGACAGGAGAGGTCTGCTGTGCCATGTGGATTGGTTCCCTGGCTGGGATCAAACTCCTACTGCAGTGGCTGTGGATAGCTTCATAGTGCTGACTTAATCCCTTGCACCACCAAGGATACTCTGGGAGGCCCCTCTTTATATACTACCAAAATCACTGGTACTTTTTGGCACATATCATTAAACCAGACTGAAAAATTTCCTAAAATTTACTTGTAACAATTAACGTGGCACATAATTAAAAACAGATGTCTGATAATTGATCTAAGGGATATAGTCAACCTATCGTATTAAAACTGTAACTTCCATTCTCTAAATAAAAATGGGCTATGAAGGGATAAAAGCAAACTATAGAATGATTCCTTTATTGGAAAATAAACCTCAATAATTAATCCACACGCTATCACTTTAATTTAAAAATTATCCAACATACTCAAGTATCATATGGAAAACATAATAACACTAAGTTCCAAGCACTGTTGTCTAATTTTTGACATTTCCTATTAGTCATGCACTTAGAAAATTCTGTGAAATGTCAAACTTAAAAACTTGAAATAGAGACTAGGAAATAAAAGAATATGTCATTTCTGGATTTATTTTTTTCAATAGTAAAAAGTGTTTTAAATTTTCTCCAGAAAACAATGTCTTTAATATGACATCATTAATAAAAATAAAATATAAAATTTAATTGACGTTGTCAGGTTTTTAAAGTTTTATTCCAAACTGATTCATATTCTGATTGGAAGAAAATCCCATATGAAAAGTTTCCTCTCTCTTACAGCCAATGTTTTATGAAATAATTTTGATAAATTCCAAACAAAGCTTAAATATTGTACATTCTTAGTTTTCCTAGAACAATGAGGTGTGTCTATGCATATTATCATGTTATACTCTATGAACCATACATGTTTGGTGATAGTCTTTCATCTCAAATAATTTTAACACTTATATAATGTGTAAGAATGCAATATTTAATGATATATATTTAATATATTCGCATGACTTGTTTTGCTTTCCCATTTTATCCTGTAACAAACAGAACTGGGAATTTATTTGTGTGGATGAGTGATTTGTAGCCTTTGATGCTACTGACACTAATGTCTTGATTTGAAATCTTTGATTCAAGTGCAGTCTTAAGATGAGAATGTATGCATATTCTGAGAATCAAGTGTAGGAAGAGGGACACAGTTCACAGGTGAAGCTGGAGATATCCACATTTGCCAGAACATTCAGGTTACTTCAGTACATAATAAGAATTTTGGAATTTACTCTGAGTGTACCACAAAGAATTATATATTTTAAAATAGAATAGGTACTCTAAATCTGGAATATTATCCACAATCTGTCATAAAAAATATTTGCCATTGAGTAGGACTGGATATAGTAAAAATATTGAAAAAAAAACTGTTATCCAAATATATTATTCTGGCTTGTAATAAATAAGTGGAACTGAATAAAAAGATTTAAATTTTACTTATAATCCACATTTCCCTATAAAACCTGTGCTGTTATATATATGTAGGTGTACGATAAGATATATAATTTAGAATATATATTGAGAAATGGCTAACACAAAATTAAAAATTTAAAAAATAAAACATCTTGATGAGTTTTAACAGTTGTACATTAATGAAATTTATTACTACCAATAGGTCAGTTAAGATAATTTTCATTCTGTTTAAAAGGACATTTGTCCTTATGCTCATTGGCAACTCATTCCTTCTTAACATCTCTGATTTAAAGAAAACATTGATTTACAGTTGCCAGTATGGATTAGCTTGCATTTTCTACAAACAGAATCACAAAGAATGTATACTATGAATCTGTGGTATTTCGTTTAGACCAAAAATAAGAGTCTTCTATTTTGCTACAAGGATCAGTATTTTTTGCTATATATAATGTGTATGTGTTTTATAAGTAGCATATATTATACTAGGAATATAAACTGAAATTGTTCTGCATACATATTTTAATGGTGATATACATGTCAAAATTAGAGGCTAATGATTAGAGAAAATTGATTAATGCATTTTAACTACTATCAATACTTAGGCACTACATGCTAATACTAATGAATATCACATTTTGTACAGATATTTTCTTCCATGCCTATGTAAACTAGGGATCCAAAAATTCTGTGTGACAATAACTCAAAACACAATAAAATAATACAGATAGCTTATGGTAGATTGATATAGTTGATATGGCTTTCAAAATAGTCAAATAAAAAAAAGATTTATTATTTACCCAAATAGTGAAACTTTATGAATATGATATATTGCAAAAAAAGTAAAACTTAGAACATTTTAATGTAAATGGTTACATTATTTTGGCTGCTGCAAGAAGTCTTGTCTTTGTAATTTTTTGTCTATAAAATCTTAGTAATTGAAATTTTTAAGCATAAGATTAAAGTAAGTGCTGTTTTAGAGGAGGTATTCAATCAGAAAATATTGCAATCATATGGAGACAGAAAATATTCTAGCAATTTATCAACAAATATCCTAAGTTGACAAGTAGATTAAATAAATGAACAAAATATAACAGGTTGGAGACAAGCCATCATGAAGAGAAACTTGCTAACTGAAGCTGAAATAAATGCCATTAAATGTGATGTTGCAGAAGATTTGAGATTTAACCAGATAACAAATGAAGGCTCCATGCTGATGACTATTAAAATATATAGATTAAATGGATAGGGAAACATAGATGAACAAAGAAATTGGAATATATATGAGTGAAAAATATGATCTACAACATAAATCATGTATTACAACTATTATTATTACATTAGCAATAATATTATAATACCATATAGAATATTTTTTTCTTCCAGGGCCTGTTGTCACTTTGAATTTAAAAGTAGTAAAAAACAAAAATGAAAAAATGAAGCTATGAAATTTCATGATTCTATAAATCCTTGAAGCTAATACATTGCATAGACACATTGACTATAAGGGAGACTTTCATAAAATTCTTAGAATTCTGACATTAAAAGGTGTTTGTTAGTCTTTTCTTTGTTCCAAATCCACTGATCTCCCTAGCAACTATAATTTTCCAAAGTGAACACAGTCACATATGCAAGTCATGTGTATAAACACATACAGGGTCAGAAAATCAAGGTTTTCAATTTATTTGTTTGAGGGAGATGATTTTCTTTTTTCCGTTATTCTGATTATAATTAACACCACCAGTAAAGACTTTAGATTTAAAATTTGCTTAAATTATTATTTGCTTAAGTTATTAATATATGCTCAATTTGAAATATTCCAAATAGACAACTTTAATATTGAAAAGTCAGATATTTCATTGACTCATGTATATTGCTAAAAAAAAAAAGCTAAATTTTGCTAGAGAACCACAGAATATAAAATGTAAAAGAAGATAGATTCTAGCAATACTTTGAAATAAAGAAGACTCATTTTAACTAAATCACCACTACATTTCAAGAAGACACCCCAAATATTTTGGAGGATGTGGGGGACAAATATGGTAAAAAATAGTCCATCTTAGTTGTAGATAAAATTTTGAATTATTGTTAGCAAATAAAAAGGAATATATTTTGCAAAATTGATCTTATATAATGTCAAAAATACATGCCAAACAATCCCATTGTACATAACTTCTAAATTCTCCTTCTTCAGAGCAACACTAATAGAAATAAGATTTTGTATTAGAATGCAACTTACAAAAATATAATTTACTAATATAGTCAGTAAACATTTACTGAGGATACATTTGATGCTTGACACGCTTCTAGATACTAGATTTAACACAGAGCAAAATGCAGAATCCCTGCCATTCCTGGCTGACAGCTGAAGTGGGGACACAATGATTCATACAGATGCAGTGATGAGAACAGCTTTCCCCCATGCACCACTACAGATAAAGTTTTTGAAACTGTCTGTGATAGGTGTTGAAAAATTACACTTAGGTTTTTTTTAATCAGGATCTAAATTTCTCATATTGAATTGAGAAAATAGTAGAATGAAGTTATTTTACTTTAGGAACATCACTTATTCATTAAAAGCATATTTATAGATTGCTTATTGTGTTACATGGAGGTGCTATCAGATAATAGTTATTCAAAATTGAGCAAGTCCATTATAACATTTATCATCATGGGACATATCTTCCCTTAGTGAAGATATCTGATTGACAATAATAGTAAACATATAATGCTTAATATTCACTAGACTTTTTTCTAATTACTTAAATATCTATTAATAATAATTTCATAAGAATCTTATATAATATTATTAATATTCTTGGTTTTCAGATAAGGAATAAGAAATGCCAAAACAATACAGTGGTGCTAAACAGAAAATATGACTATATTATGTATGTGTGTGTGTGTGTGTGTGTGTGTGTGTGTGTATACTTAGAGTGACCTACTTCATTTCTGGGAAGTATTATTTTTCTTAATTTTTTTTAATTTTTATGTAAGCAACATTGGTTTACAACACTATATGTGATTCAGATTATATCTCCTGACATGCATATCACCACACACACCAAGATATGCACAGTCCTTGTGTATAGTCCATTGTGCCCCTCACCAATTGGTTATTGGCCTTTGCTGTTCTCATAGCTTAATTCTATAGTTAGATTTCTAGGGTTCAGTTGATTTTATTCCTCCAACTCTTGGTTTTGTTTCTCTGTATTCCAAATATAATTGAAGCCATCTTTCTCATTTTGACTTATGTCATTTAGCATAACCTCTTCCATTCCATCCATTTTGTAGTAAATGGCAAATGTTCATCTTTTTTAATAGCTGAGTAATGTTTCTTTGTGTATATATATTAAGTTTTTCTAATGTACTCATGTGTCTTTGGACTCTCATTTCTATACGAGTGAAGTTGCTATATCATATGGTAGCCTTAATATTTTGAGAAATCTCCATACTTCATGCTCATTCATGGTAGAAAATGTATAATTATGATAAGAATGATGAAGGTGGTTTTCCATATATAGGGGCATACATGAAAACTTTTTTTTTTTTTCTCAGTTGTGCTGGTGACCTAACTGCTCTGAAAATAAAGTCTCAGAAAAACATGAAAAGTATATATTATCACATGTTGAAATAAATAGAAAACATCATATTCTCTTAATGAAGAAGAAATAAATGAACATCTAAAAAGGGGAGATAATTGAAGTATATTAAAATTTTTTTGATCAAAGTATTACTTCAATAAAAATTGTTGACTTGAAGTAAAATAATTGTCTCTCTATAAGTGAAAGAAATTCAGTCTTTTGATAAAGAGGGATTTATTTTCATGTAGTCTGCAAATATCCAAAGAACATATGGATAATGATCGTATCATGACAACTATTCACAGTTGATTGGGCCAAATTCTCTAACTTAAGGCTCCATTTAACATAAGGCTTGATAATTTATTAAAACAATTTAGACAAATAACAGAGCATTATTCCATTGATTAATGTAGATTTTACTCATACACATCTTAACTTTCCAGGTCAAAGTAACTTAACTGTCAGTATCTAAAAATAGGTATTTTGACATTTATTTTCAGACATTTCAAGAATGTTCCTCAGTTCTAATGTAAGAAATATATATATATATATATATATATATATATATAATTATACATTGACTGAATATGAATTATACATTATGACCTAAATTTATTCTTAAGTTATATCAATGGCATAAGATTGGTATAGCAAAAAGTTTTGTGAATAGGGAAGTTGAATCATCAAATCTTACCATGGAATCACTATATAAACTGTAATATTCAAATTTTATACTAAAATAAAATTTACTTAATTCCAGAATTTGAAATAAAATGGAAATTTAAGTTAGTGAACTTACAAATGTATTCAAAATACCATCTCTACAATCCCTGTACATGGACTTAAATATAAATATGGGTAAGTCACCAATATGGTGGAATAGTCAGATAGGAATATTACCTTTGTGGAATATTTGGGACCCATCTATGATATTGTGAAACAATGATGGATTCCAAGACCAAGAATACCAGTTTTGAAAAGACAGAGCAAGAAGACTGACTCATCAACTATAACTGAAGAACCTACAGATCCAGAAACAGGTCCATAGCCCTGAGTCCGATTTGATGTTTGCACTGACACTAGCACAATGCACCAAAGGGATCAGCTAGGAGTCAAAAGACTTATGTTCCTGGTAATAGATATGGAGATACTGATCCTGACTGTGGACCATAACATGTTATCTGATCTAGCTTCAGCTCCTTTCAACTATAGTCCATGAGCCCCTGTAGTCAATTTCATAAAACTTGATCTGATTGTAGACTATGGAGCAATGTGACTGGGTTCTAGCCCTTTCTGGCCACAGTCCTTGTGAGACCTACTATCATATACTTGCATATGCATCTCTCAAAATTCTGAAATGGCTCTTTACTTGACTTCATTCATTTCCAGCCTTTGTAAATGAGCAGTTCTGCAGGCCTAAAGTGCTGTCAGGAGACAAGCTCATATGTGCCTTGGGAGACAAGCCAGTCAAACTTGATCAGACAGAAAGTGCAGAAACAATTCTGTGACTAGGTTATTTAGTACTCCCAGTCATGCAACAACAACAGTTCTGTCCACTCAAAGACCCACCGGGAGATAACCCTGTTTGTGTACTCAGAAGTAAAGTCAACCATTTCATTTCCACTCAAGATCCTAAAATTGCCCTGTAATTCAGCTCTAACTCATGCCAGCCACAATCAGGGAATAGGTTGCTTGGGCTTGGAATCTGGACCATCTAGAACCTTCTAGAACCAGATCTGAAGATTTCATTCTTGTCTAGGGAAACATAAGCCATTTTGGGATTAATTCCTGGCTTCTCTCAGCAATGCACTCCCAGGGACCTGACCAATGAAGCAACAAGAGGACCTGGTAGAGCCAGATACATCTAGCAAAGGCCCACTGTTTGCAGACACAACTGTGGATGCTACAGCAGACCTCTACTTCAGTAGTACTCAGAGGAATAAGGTCCTTGAGGCAGTAACATCCAACTATAGCAAATAGGATCCACATACCACTAAGACTTCCATAACAGAACTTATCACATTGTGATATACATTGATTTAAAGTGTTGCTGTGACTTGGCTCAATTTACCCAACTCAACTAGGCATGACCATGATTCCAAATATAATCTTATTAGTCCAGGAAACTAGCAGAGTAAAAAAAATGATATTTTCTAATTATTATTTTGTTATCAAAGAAAATTTCATTTTTAAATATTTATTTTAATGATGTACCATTGTTTTACATCCTTGCTAGTTTTGACAGTACAGGATTTGTCTCCCTCAGGTATAGTCATCAGAGCTTTCCAACCACCAAAAATCCGATAGTTCTCCACCATAATCCATTTGTAATCTCTTCCTCCTACCTTCCATTCTTACTCCTCTCTCTCTCCCCCCATGATTCAACTTTATCACCACCTTTCAAGAGTTTGCTTTAGTATTTGGCTTTGGTACTAATATACGTTTTTATTTGAGATTTATTTTTATCCTTAAATCCTTCTATTGATATCTCTACTAACTACCACTTACCAAGTGTTTACTGAATAGAACTCAGTCAATCTGAATTTTGATATACTTATTTCAAGAATATAATATTTTATATCTAAAATTGTGTTATTTTTGAAACATTTTTCTTTATGTAGTTTCAAGTTTATCATAAGAACTGTTATCAATTTATAAATTTTGATATTTATTAAATATAGTTTGGAGAAGCAATGTAAGACTAGTTTAACATCAGGAATTTTACTAAAGGGTCATGATTGCTTAGATCCATAGATTATTTATTATTTGCAGAAATATGTTATTGCCTGCTAGTAATCTCAAATAAGAAATAGAAAAGTCATTTGAATTAATCAAGAGTTTTGTGAAAGGTGGTTGAAAGGGAGAACGGTGTTAAAAAATATTAATTTTCTAACAGAAATTATGCTGAAACTTCTAATTAGCTGTTTCCTTCGTCCTTTGGCATAAAGGTCCTATTTTTATTGTAGAAATAAGCTACTGTTGTCTAAAGATACAACTTAGTGCTGTTTGTAACTGGTTTTGGACATGTAACAAATTTCCGACTAATGAACTATGAACAGAAGATTAGTGAGTGATTTTGAAAGACTTTAAGTAGAGGACACACGCTCTTTCTGCCTTCTTTCATGCTTGCTGCCTTGAATGCAAATGAAATGGCTAGAACTGGAATAATCTTAATTTCCTTTGAAATAACCTTGAGAATGAAAGCTAAAGACACTAAAGAAACAGTCAAAACAATCCGAACAAGGCTTTTGTTCCATTTTTTATATTAGACATAGATTTCCTACCTGTGGAATACATGTTTGAAACATGACCATTTTACTTTTAAAATTTTTATTTGCTCAACCTTGGTTATAAACATCCGAACTAAGTAAAAATCATTGTAAGCAGCATGATATAATTAAGAATTCAACAGAATATAGATTTTATTCACAACAGAAATTTATCTATATGGCAATGGAATATCAGTAAAGACATTTATTTGTATATGGACCTAATACAATTTTTATATTTTTATGGCCATTTTATCAAAGTGACCCATTATGTAGAAAGACTGCTATCCAAAATCTGGTAGATAAATGACTGGAGCTATAATCTGTTCTATCTTGTGGACTTTCAAAAGCCCATATGCTTTTCAATCTAGATTTTGTAAAATTTGAAGACTTAATTTACACAGAAGAATGTGACCAGAGTGAGCTTGAAAATACAAAGTACTACATACCCCTGCTAACGAAAAACACTGATGTTTTTAATTGATGTCCCTACAAACTTGAATTATTTCATCCTCTTTAGCTAATTCAAATGGAGCAGCTTTTGTTGGCAGGAAAAATGCACAGTAAATTGCTTTAAACAATAAGGGACCATGCTAATATCCCACACACTTACATGCAGGTCATCGAATTTTGCCTTATGTCATTTGAGGCCAGAATTTTTCCTCCAGAATTTCCTGCAATCAAATAAATGCAGGTAGTTCAAAAAGAGCTTTCTTTTCTAGTCATAGAAAGTTATTTATTTGAAATACTTTATTATATTTTCAAATTAGTAAAATATTTAATTGTAGAATTTTTCAAGCAGTGAATGAAAGATAAATTATGCCAAAATATTTGGTAAATATTTTATAAAAGTGAATTGGTTTAATTTAAACATAAATAAGTTAATATTATCCTTTTTTATAAGAAATCTCTAAGCAATAAAACAAAACAACTTTACTTTGCTATATTTATTAGAATGCCATTTTAAAATAAGTTATCTCTGACAAAATCCTTTTGGTATCTTTGAAATTTGTGTAGATAATTTCTTACCTACATACAAACAATTTAATCACCCTATAAATACTTTTCTCCAAAATTATTTATAAGTTATTTATGAAAATTACTTTCCCAGATTAGAAAAAAAAATCAAAATTATTTTAAAAAAGACATCTACATGTGGATTTAGAATGACAATGATTGATAAGGGAATAAAATGACTGCCTTATTTCATGCAAACATTGTACAAAAATAAGCAATGATAAGTTATTGTAAATACATAAAAGAAATAACATAACACAACTTGAACTTTACACATTATAGTGGCTGAATGTTGCTTAAGAAGTGAAAAGCAGATAAATTCAAAGGAAAATAAAATCTCAGGAAAAGGTGAAGTTTACATTTCTTAAGTATGAGTCTTTAATTCAGCATTATCTTAGATCTTCATTTTGTCTTGTTTAATGATAAATACAGATAATTATTTTGTACAGTGGTGATAAGTTAGAGTAGCATTTGCATATTGTATTCTATTTTTAAAAAGATTGTTTACTTATGCATAAAGAACTGGGGTACAGACCGGAGATTTGTGGGGGTGAGAGGATTCACCAGAGACATAGTGGGGAGCAGAACAGGCAAATCCACTGAAATACACTGCTGAGGGGAGCAGCAAGCCAGACAGAGAGGCCTGCTACACAATGTGGATCAGCTGGCCAGGGATGGCGCTACAGTGGCTGAGATAGCTTAACAGTGCTTTGCTTTAATGTGTTGGGCCACCAGGGAGGACCTACTTATTGTACTCTTAACCTACATATTTAAGAGACTATGATCTTGACCATCTCTACTTGCCTAGGACCTATCACTGTGCCTGGAGTTTAAAAATAGGCAAACAAATTTGCTATCAAAATATTCATGAATAAATTAACAAAAATGGAAATGTCATTTCTGGAAAAAGTGCTAAGTTCTGAATAAAATCAGAAGTTAATAGTGTTTAATCAATGTAATTTTAAAAATTTAATGTACCATGGATTTTAAGGTTATTTGCATTTGTGAGAGTATATGAAAACAGTTTATAAGTAAAATTTCAAATAAGTTCCTATCAACCCAAAATTATTTCAAAATATGAGTTTTATATATATATATATGAAAAGGTGAAGTTTACATTTCTTAAGTATGAGTCTTTAATTCAGCATTATCTTAGATCTGCATTTTGTCTTGTTTAATGATAAATACAGATAATTATTTTGTACAATGGAATATATTATGTATTATGTATTATATATATTATATATTATATGTATTATATATATATATATATATAAGAGCACTGCCTAATCTTACCATAATATATATATTATTTATTCCTTGTCACATGGAAATATAAAATAAAAACAAATTTACATAAATAGAATAATGATAAAGGATATAGTCTAATAAATTGGAAGACTTTTCATAAATGAGATAATTCTACAAATTTTATCTTATACTTTGCTAGTATGGTGTTTTATGCTATTGATTTGAATAAGTTGAAATATCTTGCATCTTTGACCTATCTTGCATCTTTGAAGTAAAACCCACTTGAAAATAGTGTGTTATCCTTTTAATGTTATTGAGTTACTTTGAGGATTTGTTCATCTATAATTTTTAGGGTTTGACTTATACACACATATATTTTTTTCTTGTAGTGTTCTTATCTGGTTTTAGTGTCAAGGTCATATGGCCTCATGAAACTAATCTGGAATTGTTGTAGCCTCAATATTTTGGAAGAGTTTGAGAAGGATTAGTATTAAGTACTTGGTAAGAATTATCAGAATTCATCTGAAATAACACTGAGGAGATAGTTAAAAATCTAACCAAAGAGGCTTATGGGTTTTATAGTTTATATTTTAGTTATAATGAAAAGCACTGAAATGTTTAAATAGAAAGATCACATGAAAAACTGTACATATACTTAGTGTATGCTATGTAAATTCATTTTATGACTATTTTTTATCAATTGAGAAATTATTAGTATATCCCAGTTTACTCAGAATTTATGATTAATTCATTTTGAATGTATTCAAAGACATTCACTGGAATTTCTAGGATGATTTTTTTTTTAATTGCTTATATGTTGTATACATAAGTACATTTCCTAATGCTAAATCAATCCTTTCACTTCTGGGAAATACCTGCTTCTTAATAACACATCATACTTTTAATATATTGCTGAATATTATTTGTTGCTATTTTATTTGGATTTGTGCATTTTATTTCACTAAAATTTTTCTATAATTTTAAATATAAAATTTCTAAATTTAACATGTAATTTTACATGTTGGGGGTTGAATTTCTTTCTCAATTTTCATCACGTTTTTTCAGTGATGTCACTGGCCAGTAAAATATTAGAATTGTGTTCACTAGTGTATGGAATAGAGCTTTTTAGGTGATGTCTGTTTAATATACTAACATACAGATAATGGAAAGTGTTGACAATACTCCCAACCTAAATTGTTAAACCTTATTGAGTCTAAAAAAGTGGCAGGTGCATAAAGATGCACTTTGATTATGTAACACTGAGATAATAAAGTCACTTGAGCTGTGTCTTTGCTCAAATGTAAAATGACTAGATTTGATAAGGTCAGTTCCTGTATAGATTGATGTCGGTTACTAAGAAATCAATGGAACAAGAAATATTGAGCAAGGTAATGAGTAATCAATGATGTTAGCCATGATATAGGACCCAAGCCAGCACTGTGTGAGATGGGAAATCCTCCAGACTCAACAGCATTAACAGTTTAGAATTGCAATTTAATTTGACCAAGGTTTTATATTACTCACTGGTATATTTGCCATCATTTATTTAATTTTCAAAAACATTTAACATAAAAATTATATTAGATAATAAAAAAAAAGGTTAATGTAAGCCAGACATGATTCTTAGTGGTTTATATAATATACAAATCTATAATGTGAGCACTATCAAGACTCCTATTTTTAAAAAGAAGAGAGTCATATTTGGAATTTAGTTGTCTACATTCATTTATTTGATTTCAACACAAATGCTATTTTGTTAGGAAAGATAAGACAGACTGATTATATATGGCATCTAATTCTTATACATTTTACCTATATCCAAAATGTTCTTATATGCGTTTAACATGAATTCTGAAATAAAAATAACTTCCCTGATCTCCAATATGTAACTCCGTGTTCTGGATGACATTTACATATATCAAGATTATTCACACTTTGTGAATGTAGCAAAAATAACCATTGATGAGGATATAAAAGGATCGCATAATATTTTACATTTTAGAAAACTGTATTAGTACTGTTATGATTCTGACGAATTTTACAGGATAACTCTATTTTAAAATCTAAATCATTTTTGTGATAGCTTGTCTGTGGCTTCCCAAAACACACACATTTACCCAAATATTGCAATTAAATACAATATAAATCTATTTGTGCTATAAATTTCATAATTAAGTGTATTACCACAGAATAAATATGGGAGTTGGCAACTGAAAAAGGAAATTTGGCCCCGGTCACTGTTTGCTCACAGAAGGAAAGGATTGACTCTTACCCAAATGTAATTATTACCCTCACAATTCAAATAAATTATATTCCTATTAACTATAAATTTCATTATATCTGAACTTACTATGTCAGTCTACTTAAATATAAGTCATTATTGTAGTTTGTTTACAAGAGGTTGCCAAATTGTGCATCGTATTGCAAGAATCAAGAAAGTACCCTTATCTCTCTCTATTTATAGAAACACTAGTTTCCAGGCAAGAATAGAAGAGATCTATGGTATTTTAGTGAGAGGTTGTTTAGAATTATATTTAGAAAAATGAACAATAACAATTTATTCAGCAGCAAAAAGAATGAAAAGCAACATTGCTATTTTTAATTGCAAATTGTATTGGTGGAATTTACTTGGGATGGGAAGAATATTAACTTAAAATTGTTTTTGCTTAGCTAAAAACAAGAGAATCCACCCTAAATTTTTATGAGACTTCTTTTAAAGATTGATGTAATAGTTGCTGGTGGATTAAAGGTCTATAATTGTAAAGTGAAGTAGCTCCAGAAATTCATTGAGATGCATCCATGAAAACAACCTCTGCAGATGCACTTTCTAGCTCTATTGAAGGTTTTCTACATCTCAGTAAATTTTATTACTTCAATGTGATAATAATTTTACATCTAAATTATCCCTAAACTAATTAAATAAAATTTGTGATAAATTAAAAATTTTGATAAAAAGACACCATGTGTAACTTAAGAAAACATTAAAATAAATGTTCACTTAATATGTTGAAGTTAATTCTTAAAAAATATGTAGTAACATTAATTATTTATTTTGGAAACAGTAGTGCTCTAAAAGCAAATACCATTAGACAGGAAATAAATTAAAAACCTTATCTTAATAATAAATTCAGAATATTCTGACACCATTCTGGTGTTCATGGAGATAAAGTTTTACATTTTTTGTAAAGACACAAAATAGAAAGGGTAAAATAATCATCCTATTATCAATGTAATTAGTTTCAAAATTTTTAAGGCATTAGTCAAGAAATGCAATAATTGCATTGTGAAACCTTTCTGAAGGAAATGTTAATTTATAATTGCCTGCAACATGGATTTTAGAACTGAACTCCTACATGCTGCACATACATTTATTTATCCACAAGTATTATTTATAAAGTAATATATTCTGTATATAATTTGTTCTGTGCTCTCTAAAATTGATTTATATTCAGGTAACATTGTCATTGAAAGTCAACCTATATATGTTTATCTGCCTCTCGCCTATCTATATAGCCCAATGTATTTCTACTTGAACTACATGAGACATAATATATATATATATATATAGCAAATGGTATTTATAAAAACATTACTGACATTAATCACACTGTTATCCATATACTTAAAAGTTCATAGGAAGATAACTAAACATAGACTAATCTAAAATACACAAAAATGTATTACAGTTAACCTTTACTGTAACTAAATTTAGAAAACATACATCTGTGCTATAATTTCTTATCATAGTTAAAAGTACAATTCAAAATATATTAAAATATATTTGTTTGGCTAAAGCCTCCATCTAATTAAAGCAATCAGTTTAGCAAAGAGACAGGTTACAATAGCAATACACACACCAAAAAAGTTGCCTTCCTAGTTACAAAAAAAAGAAAAATGAGCTAGAAGAGGAAGAAATTAAAAAAAAAAAGATTATTTACAACTGCGTCAAAAATTAATACCTAATAGTAAACTTGAAGAAGGTGAAGGACTATATGATGGAGATGAAAGGCTATATCGTGAAAACTGTAAGACAACTCTAAAAGAATAGAAGACAGAAAAAATGGAAAGATAGTCTCTGCTCATGGACTGGATAATTAGCATTCTCAAAATGGCCATCTTATCCAAAGCAATCACAAATTCAATGCAATTACTACCAAGCCTACAATTGCATTATTAAAAAAAAATCAAATAAACCTTACTGAAATTCATATGAAATCACGTAAGACCTGGATAAACAAAGCAATGCTGATCAAAAAAGGGCTTGGATGTTGTTATCGTGTTCACATACTTCAATCATACTACAAAACTATAATGATCAATACTGTATGGTTCTTGAAAAATAGACATATAGAAATGTGGAATAGAATTGAGCGTCCAGGGTCCTCCCTGATGCCTATGGGTTAAATCTTAGCACTATCACTTCTACAGGTTGAGTTTGATCCATTGCCAGGTTGCTAACCCACATATGATATAACAGGCCTCTCCTGTCTCTCCCACTGCTCCCCTTAGAGGTGTATTTCAGTAAATCTGCTTTTTCTGCTCCCCAATCTGTCTCCTGTGATCTCTTAACCCCTATACCTGTGGCTACTTCCCAGTTTTTCATGCAAATATAAATAGTATCTTAAAAAAAAAAAAAAAAAAAAACTCTAGACATAAACCCACCACACAGGATCTAATAAAATATAATGGGGAAAAGAAAGTCTCTTCAATACATGAATTTGGGAAAACTGGACAGACACATTCAAAAGAATCAAACTTAACACTGTCTTATACCATACACATTAACTCAAAATGGACAACAAATTTAGGTGTAAAAACCTAAGAGTATAAAATACATAGAAGAACAAATAGGTAAAACACTCTCTGGTGTAGGCTTCAGGTGTCTTTATGGAGTTATCTGCAACAGTAAGGAAAACAAAAGAAAATGTAAATTATTAGGATTACATCACACTGAAATGCTTCTGCACAGTCCAGTGAAATAATACACAGAAGAGCTAAATAACCACTTCTATTGGCCAGAAAACTAGTGAACAAACTCAGCACCATTTATCATCAAGGAGACACAAATCAAAATCACAATGAGATACTAAGTCACAACTGTGAAAATAGCAAATATCTAAAACAATAGTAACAGCAAGATTTGGTTAGGATATGGAGAAAAGGAACCCTCATACATTGTTGGTATGCATGTAGCTTTGTCCATACTCTATAAAAAACAATCTGGAAGGTCTCAAATATTGAAGATGGATCTGTATATGATCCAGCAATTTTACTCCTAGATATTTACCAAAAGAATACAAAAACACTCATTTGAAGGGATCTGCACACCTATTGCAAAAAAGTTACAATGAACTTAAGTGTCCCATTTGCAACTTAAGTTACAATGAACTTAAGTATCCCAAAACATATCAGGAATATGGGGGTCTATATACACAATGGAATACTACTCAACTATAAAGACAAACTTGTCATTTGCAACTACATGAATGGAACTGGAGGGAATTATGCTAAGAGAAGTAAATCAGAAAGAGAAGGACAAATAGCAAGTGGTGTCATTTTTATGTAGAATATAGAAAAATAAAAAAGGACCAAATTAAGCCAAACTAATAATGAACCCTAGAAATCTGACTGTAGAAGTGAGGCTGTCAGAAAGGAATGGGAATGTTAGAGATCAATGTGTAGAAGATGCACAGTGAACTACAATGGAGAACAATGGATAATTTGGAGTTGGCTGTGGTATGTTAACACCTGAAGGGGAAGATTCTTACACCTTTAAATCACAAACAATAAGCAATAGTGTAAACCAATGTTACCTTTCTCTCTCTCCCTCTCTCTTTCCCTCTGTAGGTGCATGTGTATAAACACAAATATGTGTGTATGTGCATGTATGTGTTGCATGTACACTAGCTAAAAATACCATGTAGAAACTGAAAGCTAAATAAAGGTACTTAAAGTTTTATACATCAGTAAGTTTTTATAAAAATAGTTGAAGTTTCAGTTGCTCTGTTATTCTCTGTCATTAAGATACTATTAGGATTCTATTCCTGTTATAATATTGCTTGTCCTAAAAATTACTATGAAAATTAAAGATGCTTATTTGTTTATTTATTTTATCTCTTTCCCCTCCACCAAATCACCCATGCCTATAACCAATCTGTATCAGTCCCCCAGCCCTTTGAGATGGTTTAATAGAGAATCTCAATTTATTGTTGAAAAGTGACAATCAATAGCAATTAGTTCTAATACATTCATTTTTCCTATATTTCTTATATAGGAAACCATGAGGGAACCATGAGGGAATAAAAAAACTTAACAGCAGTGTGAATCTTTGAATTTTTAGTTAATTCATAATGATACACTTTGTAGGTTGCATTTATTGTGGACAAATCTATTTCCCTTTTAAACATATACCTTTTGTATGACCACAGCTTATATGCAGTTTCCATTGTCTTCTCAGTGTAAATTTAACCTCTGCCACAGCAAGTCAGCTTTCCTTAACTTAAGCCATATATATGAGCATAATAAACAAAACAACAGAACTCCTGTTGTAGGTGCATTATTTAAATAGTTTGGAGATTTTGATAAAACCATAAGATGAAGAACACATGAAACCTCATTAAAAAAAAATAATGCACTTACTTAGAGACACTCTTTCACAGTAGCTACATATACACTTGTGAAATTGTAATTAATAGACAATATATTTGACTAGAAAGAGGCATAACAAAATAATTATTTTATTTAATGGATGTATGGATTCATATGTAAATAAAAAATAGAAAGAAAAATAATCCATAATAGAAAGAAAAATATCCTAATTCTTAGGATATCAAGCAATGTAATAGTTCTAGTTGTCATTTGTTTCTGAGGGATATAAACAACCATTTCTGTGTACTATATCAAGCTTAAAACTTCATAACGAATTGTATTTCACAACCAGTCAGAAATATCATGCATCTCGTCATTGTTACTTTTTAAAGAATTTTTAACATGCTTTATGAGCTACACAGAGGTCTTAAAATAAGAACAATAAATATAATTAAGTTGTATAATTAAAAATAAAATGGCACATTTAAATAGAAAGTGATCCTTATGAACGGATATAGTAAAAGTGTCAACCAATGTAATAATTAGGTCTACTTTTAATTATGCAGGTGTTCTCAGATGATTATTAAACTATTTTTTGCAGCATCTTTAGATATAATTATTGAGTTTAATTGTTCCCAGTTTTTAAATATTTTATTATTATTGTCACATCAATACATGTATGCATCATTTTTGATTCATTTTTTAAATCCACAATTATTAAATGTGGCATTTACCTTAAACATATTTATAAACATCCTATGGTCTCCCTATTACCTAGTTGAAAGTATTATATATAACAACAGTGTTTTGTTATAAGTATCACGATATATAATATGAATAATCCCATTTGGCTAATGTAATTTTTCATATTCACTCTATGAAATCAGGTCATTACATCAACTTAGTAAATAACAAGAATCCCTGAATATTCTCACTGAATTTTATATACTGGTATAAAAACCGCAACCTTTTCAACAGCACTGATCAATCTATGGCCCTGTGTCTTTACATTCTGTACATACACAAGTGACTTGAAAATATCCATACAGAATTTCTGTGTATGATTCTAAATGTATGCTCTGATATACATTATTAGTTCCTTTTTGAATCTTCATTTTTAAACTCAACATAATGATTGAGTGAATAAAGTGCAACAGACACATTATTACTGATTTTCATTTTTTATTTGAAAGGATGTCCAAGGAATTTTAAATAAGGAACTTTTTCACTTTTTTTCCTCCCACCACCTGCCTCTTTGACTTTCTCCATCATCTTCCATTCTGAATCTCAGAAAACTCAGAGTTATCAGTGCCTGACAATTTATAATTTTGCTCTATCAATTCATCCACATTTATTCCCTATTTTACTCATGTTTGTAAATTTTACCAGTATTTGCTTATATCTTTCTAACTTACATTACTATACATGATTCACTCAGACTATATATCTATTTTGTGGTAAACTGCACTATTTCTTCTTGGTTTTGTGTGTTTAGTTTTTTTAGCTGACTGATGTTGCACTGTGTGGATGTTTACGCTACATAGTCCTTATCCAATCTCCTAACAGTGGGTGCTTTGTTTTCAAGTCATAGCTATTGTTAAAAATAATGTTGCTGAAATATTGTGAAGCATATTTTTCTCAGTTATTGGTTACAGAGTCTTTGAATAGTTTACCTAGAAGTGGAAGCACTGTATCCTGACATAGCCGTTTTAATTTTTTATGTTAAGTACAGATGCTTCTGAGAACAACTACACAAGTGTACATTCCTACCAAAAATGTACTGTTATTCTTTCTTCATATATATATGTAATAT
>NW_004567111.1:31920170-31922824 GCF_000260355.1 Condylura cristata
GGGGCAGGCAGGGATCAAACTCATGAGGAAGTGGCTAAAGCTTCTTAGTGCTGTGCTTTAACCAGCTGAGCCACCAGGGAGTGCCATAAAATTTATTTTTTTTAACTTATTCTTAATGACTCAATATTTTGCTGCCAACTGAGTTAAGATTTCTTATTACCCTATGTGAGATAAACAAAACCTTTCAACTATTTAAATTAATAACAGTGTTTAGATAAAGATGAATGCATCAAAATAAAAATAAGAAAATACTGTGGCCTCAAGAACAGTGTAAGTCATCTCCCAGATACTAATGAAATAACTATAAAAATACTCATTAAAATAAAAAAGAATAAAAGGTTTATGTTTTGAAAAACAGTATATACTATAAAAATATACTACAAAATACATTATTTTATAGTATATTTTGAAATATAAAATACTACATTGTCATAAAATAATATCTACCTTGCTTAACTGAACAGTTCTATTTTTGCTTTTAGGAAACTATGTTACACTACTTGTGAACATGAAAAATATCAGTGTTCCTCCTATATGGCATTTAACTTTCAGATTATTAAAATTAAAAATTTACACTGCCCCAAAGGCCATGTAACATTTAAAAATAATATGTTTTAATCATTAGCTTATAAGAGCTTGTTAAAATATTATTTATAGTTCTGTTTATTAAACCAATAAATATTAATAACTGGCAATATTCACATATTATCCTATGTTTTATGTATCTTCTGCCCTCACTGAACATTAAATGCCAACCAAATATCTAGTAACTTATAGATTAGCAGCCTTTGGTGCTGTAGGATCCAAATGGATAAAAGAAGGAAGTTTCATGTACTTGCATCTTAGATAAAAATTAGACTTTTTCCCAATTACATTGCTTTGCAACACTATATTTGTTTCAGTGGCTTGAGGTTCAGCCTCCTATACAATTTGTTTTAGTGGTTATGGGTTCACAGGATGCCTACAGCCAAAGCCTCATTTCTCCATCATGTTCCTTGTGGTCCTCTTCCTCCTACTCCCCGCATCAACATCCTCCCCTTCTGATTGCCTCAGCTTTGCAGCCACATCATCAGGGCTGATTACTGGTTTGGTTTGTGGCCTGACCCTTTTATCTCTATATATTCCCCTTACAATGAAACCAGCCAGTATTTATCTTTCGCCTTCTGATTGACTTTACTTAGCAAGAAATGTGTCTTAAAATGAAGACAGTTGATTAAGAAAAAAATAATTATTTTGCCTGTTATAGCCCCAGTACTTAAAAAAGTATTCTGCACATAGTAGAGACTCAAAAACTCTTTGAATGTATTACTGAGTAAAGGAATGAATAAATGAAGGAAATTAGGGAGAAGGGTAAGATGTGCTGTTGGCATATGTATATGTAAAAATTACCCAAACACAATGGGCTATTTCAAGTTAAATAACTTGAATCTAAACTACCATTGAAAAATCAGATCTCAGGTCAGAATTGTGAATGAAGGTAACACTAGGAATATATAAGATTTACAAGAGTCTAGATTTGTATTTATTTATTTAAAGTTTATCCATTTATGCATACAGGAACTGGGGCATAGGCCAGGACTCACTGGGACTCACTCTCGCTAGAAAGAGTGGGAAGCAGAACAGGTAGATTTACTGAAATACACTGCTGAGGGGAGCAACAGGTAGGTGGGGTGAACCTGTGCCATGGTGGCTGCAGACAACCTCACAGTGCTGTGCCTCAACCCATTGTGCCACCAAAGAGGGGGCAAGAGTATAGATTTTTAATGATGTCATTAAATAAATTTTAATTTGATTTAATTTTACTTATTTAGGTATGGTTGTTTGGTTTCCAGTGCTTTTCATGAGTTAGAGGTATAGGATAACCCCTTCAGCTGTTGTTACGGCATTAACTTTAAAAAGGATATTTGTGGAACAATATAGACCAATATTAGAATCATTAAAATATCAAAGAAGGGAGGTAATTTATGAAAAGCTTCCAGTATGTAAAGTGGGAAACAACAATTAGAAGAGGGGATGGAAATTAGTGTGTTGAATAGAGAATGAAATTAAAATAGTTTGAATACACCTAAAAAGTGTGACCCTATTTCTCTAAGTGACACAGTTTGTAAGCCAGTCTTACCTGATTAAAAGATATCTTGATTTTCAGTGTTCAAACTGGCCCAAATAAAGTAGTCTGATTTCAGAAATAGCATGAAATAATTATTGATTTCATGTGGTGAGTGAATGAGATATAAATTGGATAAATTCCTTGTTTAGTTTCTTGGGTAAATTGCATTTCCCTGAACCAGGACATAAGCATACTTGAGTCCATTATCTACCTGCTGAGCATCATCATACATCCTGTTTCACCCTAATAATGCATTAAACAGTGAGATGATGGAAACTGCATCAAGTACAAAGGCTATTGGAAGACGTTGCACTCTATTTAGGACTGGATTAAAATAACTCAGTATCAAATGGAGTTTTGACTTTACCAGAGAAACCTGGCAGAAAGAATCACACTTTCATGGTTTTTACTATCAGGAATTTTGGAAATGAGAAACATAACATTGTTTGTGACCTTATTAGAAAAGATCCTTAAACCATTAGGTTTGGAGACATAATGTGTGTATGTGTGTGTTTTAAATAAGTGGCGTTTTTTTTTATTTTATTTT
>NW_004567111.1:31929404-31990715 GCF_000260355.1 Condylura cristata
GTGTTTTCGTTTGGGTTAAAACTTGTAGTAAGTGAGTCTATAGTCCGTTTTCGGTCCTCAATTCCTATGCCGGCTTGGACGCGGTGATCTCGGCGTCTTTACTCTGCCGCCATCTTCATAAGTAGTTATAAGTGGCGTTTTTAAGATGCTATATTATTCCCAAAATGTGAAACATGAGGTTATAACTATTCATGTCACTTTAAATTTCATGTTTTAAAAAAGAGGAATGATGGAAATATTAATACTGCCCCATATTCTGATATCCAGTATTATGATTATCTCCTTTACTACAAATTATTTATTGATTTAGTAACACATTAGTATAAATATTTCTTGAGTACTTATCATGAATCATGTACCCTGGAAGTTTCTTGACATAGAGCAGTGGACACATTACACAAAATTTATTGCCATGAAACTTACCTTCTAGAGGGAGAGATGCATTGAATACCATTAATAGGGCAATGTATTGTTTCAGAAGGAGACAGGTTGGTGAAAATAAAAATCAAGGAGAGAAGATAGAAATTGTGTAAAGATTAAAAAATACTATTCAATAGTTTTATGTCTTTATAAAGCACATTTAAGTAATTATTTTGTTAAAACATATTGTCATATAAACTTTGTTCAAACACAATATGACAAGAGCAGTGAGGAAGATTTTCATGGTGTTAGCTATAAATTAAACATTATAGAGGTTTCTAAAGACAATAAATCTTCAAGAATTACTATTGAGTCATTTATATTCACTGCTTAAATTTCGATACATTATTATTTTCCACATGGATCAGATTAGTGGATCTGATATCTATTGATATCTATTGTTTCAAATCCATTGGAAAAAATCACAAAAGAGTGCTTATGCAATTCTGTAAAGGTTGGCAGTGACATTGCAGCACAAAACTACTTCTTTGTTTTAATTTTACAAGGGCCCTGGTTGCTGCTTTTTGTTGTTTTGTTTCTGGTTTTAGTCTTCAAAGTGATTCTAAGAGCTATTGATCATCTTTTCAATAATTTATTTTCAGCTGAAAACACCCAGGTTTATTTTTTTTTTTTTGGTTGCTTGAATCTACACATTCTCATTGAAATGACAATTAAAGGATGTGACTGATAATTCCTGTAATAAATATTTGTTGAGCTTTTTTCTCTGTGCTGAATATATTTGACAAAGATGAGAGCCATGATCCTGTTCTTTCATAAAATTATGAAGTGGTAGTTAACATACTGTTACTTGACTTGAACTTTTCAATTCATTTATTTTCCCTGTGTGAGATATTTACCGAGTTCTATTATCAGTGTGTGTTCTCCTTTTCTGCGGTAAGAACACTGAACATGATGTTTACTCTCTTGAGATATTTTGGAGTGGACAGTACTTTATTGTTACTGATAGAGTTGTAATGCATATATTGCAGATATATTCATCTAGCATTACTGAAACGTTATGTCCACTGAACAATACCACCCCAAACATTCACTATCCCTGGCAACCACTATTGTGTGGTTTACTTCTTCGAGTTGGACCATTTTAGATACTCTATGTGAGCAGAATCCTGCAGTATTCAAGAGACTGCCAATTGTGATTGGCTTATTTTAGTTAGCATAAAGCCCTCCAGGTTCATCCACATTGTTGCAAATGAAGGGTTTATTTTTTTTTCCACAAGACTAAATAATAGTTCCTCATAAACACATGTCAGTTTTTTAATTGCATTTGCCAATGGACATTTGGGGTGTTTCCATATTTTGGGCATTGTGAATAATGCCACAATGACCATGGGAATGTAGAAGTTCTTTCTAGATCCTAATTTATTTTAAAAAATATTTTTATTTATGTATGCATAAAAGAACTGGGGTACAGGCCAGGGTTGCAGAGGGTGAGAGGATTCACTAGAGACAGAATAGAGATCAGAACAGGAAAAATCTACTGAAATATACTGCTGAGGGCAGTATATTTCATGTGGGTCACCTCCCTGGCCAGGGATTGAACTCCTGCTGCAGTGGTTATAGACAGTTTCATAGTGCTTCACTTTAACAAGTTGCACCACCAGGTAGGGCCCTGATTTAAGTTATTTTGAATGCATGCCCAGTTATGAGATGTTGGTCTATAGTATGGTCTCATTAGGCTTCAAAGACACTAATTCAAAAGGATACCTGGATGCCTATGTTTATTCAAGCATTATCTACAATAGCCAAAATATAGAAATAACCTAAATATCCCAAAACAGATGAATAGATCAAAACATTGTGGTATATATAACAATGGAATATTACTTAGTAATCAAAAAGATAGCCTAATGACATTTGTGGCAACATGAATGAAGCTGGAAGGGATTATGCTAAGAAAAATAAATCAAAGGAAAAAGGTTAAATATCAGATATTTTATCTGTGGAATTTAGAGAAGCCAAACAAAGGGTCATGAAAAGGACAAAACTTGCAAACTGATCATAGATCTGAGGCATACAGCAAGGAGAGAGAAGGGGGCCAAGACAGGAAGTGATGAACTCAAGGTATCATGACAATGTATTACAGGTGATAGGAGAACTAAGGGGACTGAATGTGAGGGGCTAACCCAATTATAGTGTACAATAATGAAACATGTAAGAAAATAAAGTAATTTTATAAAAGTTAAAATAGAATAAAGGTTTAAATAAAATAAACATGG
The DNA here is from genome assembly GCF_000260355.1 of Condylura cristata. Lineage (NCBI taxonomy): Eukaryota > Metazoa > Chordata > Mammalia > Eulipotyphla > Talpidae > Condylura > Condylura cristata. The sequence goes on from NW_004567111.1 coordinate 31,932,062, forward strand.
ATATCTAATAATTCAAGTAAGGGCAAGAGCAAGTGGAAAATTTAATAGTCTGTTTGGTATGCTCCTGAACAATTAGGTCAGGGAGACTATATTAGAAAGAAGATTAGGAGGTGAGGTTAAAAAAATCTCAAATTGTCACGATCTTCAACAAACATGCATAAATTTCTCAGAATAAGATAGAACAAGATGGGAATATTTGGATAATTATGTGTTAGTATTTTAACACAATTGTTTTAGCAGATTTTTCAAAACTGTAAGGAGAAGTGCTAAGATACAAGTAGGAATATTAGCTAGTAGAAGGATGGAATCACAGTTTGTTATAATAATGAAAAGTACAAGAAGGAACAAATTTGGGGCTGGTAGACCATGAATATCAGATTATACATAATTTTGTGAACCCTATTAAATGTTACTGTAGAAGACTCAAATGAGTCAATTTGAAATAAAATTTGAAGATCATCAGCAAACATTATTTATGGACTGAATTTTGTTATAGTAGTGTTACATATTATGACTATACTAGGGGATAGGACTTTTAATGAGGTAATTAATATTAAATTAAGCCCAGTAAAGTTGCTCCTAATCCACTATCACTGCTGTCCCTATTGGTGGGGGTTGGGGGATAAGTTGAGAGAGAGAGAGAGATGCCACTATGCTCATGCAGAGAAAAGGCCATGTCAGGACACAGCATGTTAACAGACACATGCAAGACATATGCAAGCCAGCGGAGACCTCAGGAGAAATCAATCTTCCCAACATCTTGGTCTTAGACTTCTAGTCTCCAGACTGAGAACAATAAATCTTTGTTTAAACCACTAGTCTGTGGTGTTAAGCTATGTCATTCCCAGCAAAATAATGCAGACACTATTTGATTATATCACTGACTGAGTGAATATGGATAGGAAGAAGAAAATCCTTCTTTGTATACATTTAGCTATTTTATTGGTAAGATGGATGAAGAAGATTGAGGGGTATCAGAAGTTGCATATTAAGGAAAAATAAAGAAGCGTGGTCTGTAAGTGGATTATGTACTACCTAATGATTTTATATAAGAATGAAAAAAAATAATCTGTGCTCTGTAGAATGGAAATAAAATTACAATTTGGTTTTGTTACTAACCATCATTTTGTCTTGAGGAATGGATAACACAACTTCCCACTCTCCTATTATGGAAGCAGTTACCTATTTTATTTTTCATTCATTTCTTTGGGCAATAGTGATTATTTGTGCATTTAGAAAAAGCACACATGATGGGCAGGTAATACATAATCACTGTTTAATTTTTGGGGGGAGGAGCTTTTAAAATGTAATAACTTGTAGAGAAAATAATATTTATTGATCACTATCTCTTGAATTTGCAATATTTTGTTTATTTGCATGTCAAATTGCAGTCGGTGCTCAGTGAGAAATCAAGGGAAACAAAATAATTGATTAATGTAGATAATTACATGCCCATCTTCTTTGCTACATTACTTCTAATAAAATTATAAACTATTCCTCAAGATATGTTTAAATACAATAGAATACTTTAAGACATTCTTGCACAATTTCATAGATTGTGGTTTGCATTCTTTGAACTGCTACCAACCATAACCTGCCTATTCCCTCTGATATAGAACTAGTAGTGAATCAATCTACAGAAATAGTTATTTTACATATAAATCCCATTATAAATTCTATTTGAACTTAGTAAGCAATATAAGATACATCAAAGTTAAGTGAAATTGCATGTTCATATGCATAATACATATTAAAATATACTTTAATTCCAGTTCATATTACTTTTGAATTCTATCTTTATATAAGTTAAATGGGAACATTAAATATATACTATGAAACTATCTACAAACAGGCCCGTTCTCATTATTGTCTTTAACTAAATATTGGAGCAATTGCTAGAGGTGTTTCAAATTGAATATTGAATAATTAAAAATTAAAGCTATTTTACATTTACTATATTTCTGATTTTAACAAGTTAATAAAACATGCACATTTACAATTAAACTTATTCATTTTCATAAGGTTTTATGGAGTAAAAGATTACAAATTCCTCGTTTCAAAAATATACATTAGCTGTTATTCTTAAAGTGGATTATTTTCTTTGTCATGGTGTCAGGGAATTATATATATATTTTCTTTCTCTTATCTCCATTATGCTCTCTTCCATTTCCTCTGGTGACATTCAACCAGTATCCTCTGCCCATTATTATTATTTTTTTTCCAAAAAAAAAAAACCAAAAATTCAATAATCCTTTTGGCAGACTAAACATGAGAGTGAAAAGGGAATACAACTATATTTTATTTTTTTTATTAGAAAACGAGGTGATGATATAGTATGAGTAAGCCAATAATAAAACTCCATTGTCTAACCATAGTGTTTGTTTCAAGGATGTTTACTCAGATCAGAGTGTCTCCTACGACTAGGATGCCTATATAGGAGAGCAGATGCATTAGGATACCTATGATTGTTGTCACATTCCCACCAACATAATGTCTTATAAAAATACAGTTGATCATACTGTTTTGAAGTCAAGTTACTGGTAAATTTATGCTTCTTTTAGAAGCTTCTGGGAAAAATGCATCCCTTGCCTTATTTAGCTTTGAGAGGTCATTTGCATTTCTGGCCTCATGACTCCTTCTGGCCTTCATGACCACACTTTAACTTCCAGGAGTGCATTTGTTAATTTTTCTCTTCTTCCTCAACATACATTGAGATTTTTACACTGAAATTAAAATTTTCATATAACACTGTCATGATAATAGTCTTACCTATATCTTTAGCCTCATACTTTGCATCTGTTTGTCTTCACATTTCTGTTTCAATTGCATTTGCCTTTCCTTATTCCAACTTGCCTCATACTTTCTCCACAACGCCTTAACTCACATTTTATCCATCTGTTTTTCTTTCACTCCTACTTGTTCCTACAGACTTCTAACAATCTTTCATCTTTCAATTTAAAAATCACTTCCATAGAAAACATTTCTTGAATGTGTAGACTATGTTTTATAAATATATGCTTCTGGACCATCTCCAATAATTTCTTCGCAATAGCACCATAATTGAAGTCAATTCCTATTAGAAAATTGTGTAACCACAAATTTTATTACTGAAAGGGAAATTCTTCTAAGATATATCACCATGTCTGTGATTTAGCCATTATGTATTTTATACTTGGTACACATATATACTCAATAAATAGCTGAAAGTCAAAAGAAATCATTTAATGGTCAGAGCTCTACTTGTAGGTTAAATGTACAGAATATAAACAAATTGAATATTTTAAGGCATTTCTGATTTGCTAGCTTAAATGCCTGATAAGATTTAGAATGAAATGCCTTACATAATACTATTAGTATTATTACTCAAGTAATATCACTATATTGTATTACATTATCATGATATTCCTTGAATAATATTCTATTAACCTTCAACAAGCTGAACAATCTAAATGTATGATCCATGTCCCAGATTACTTCCTTTCTGAAATCAAGCCAAATTTATTATAAACTTAAAAAATAGGCTTTGTATTTTTAAGCTAAACAAAACATAGTAGAATGAGTAGTGAAGTTGTATTCAGCTCTTATGTTCTCCAAGAAGATATGTACTATCTTCCATTTGTTCTTTTCATAGTTGATATGTTCAGTTGAATTCTGTAAATTCTGAGAAGGGGGAAATACCAAAAAGATCAACTAGAATTTCTGTAACAGTAGGTTTTTTAATTGATATCCTACTGTTACAAATCTGAGGACTCATGGAGAGTAGTAATTATTGTATAGTGTCAGATGTCCCAGAGGGAAAATAAACAAGAAAAATAAATGTGGCAAGATTTTGTTTCATTCAGGTAAAGAAGAATTTCATTTTGATGACAATAGCCAAAATAGGATACCTTGCTTCTTTACCTTTTTATTCCTTAGTTAACTTTGCCTTGGCTATTCAATAAACTCTCAATCTGGTCTTTCTTTTATCTAACACATTTTGTTAGATTTATCCAAACCAGAATGCAGATCTCAAATATTAATATAAAGAATAAAACAAAATATCTCACATAGTTTTGATGGCTTTTTATAATACTAGCTCTAAACTTCACCCTTATTAAGAATAAAGAAATACTTGAAAGAAGTAATACAAGAATGAATTCATTTTTTTTGTTGTCTATTAATGTAAGCTTTAAAGAAAACATCAAATACTCAAGTTATTATAATTTTATTTGGACACAAAATATGAGTGTACCCTGGAAAGTAAGTTAAATTATTTTTCCAATTATTTCTTTCTTATTGAAAGGAATTGAGTTATTTGATATTAATATATTCCTACTTAGATATGCTGTTATAGGGATTGATTAAATATTGATACCAACATTCCAGTAAAATTTGTATATTCACAATCTGTGAACTACTTGGAAAATTTGAAAAATGCTATGTAGTAAAAGCCAATACAGATGGTCAACTTGGTGAATGGTTACCCATTCATTTCTATATAATGGCATATTCTGATAAATTAAGGCAAAGGCTTGTGTATAACAAGGATAAATTTCTTAATGTTTTACCAAACATAAAAAAGCATAGCTACTAAATCCTGAACATTATCTACCTCTTAACATCCATTCTTCTGTCTTTTGACAACTACTACACCTGGTTTTGGGTAGTAAGGAACTTAATTATCAATTTTGAAGTAAGGAAGGACTTAAGAAAAGTGTTCTTAAGTGTTCTTACCATACTATCAATTTTTATTGCCAAATTTAAAAGTTATATAAAATATGCACATGATATATTTGATTACATTAAAAATTCATTCTTATAGAATATTTTTAGATATTGCAATGCAATAGAAAATTTCTTTCTAATCAAAACAGATGTGTGATCCCCAAACCTACTATTACATTTAAATTATGTTCCATAACAGTGAAGCATCTGTTCCATATAATAACTCTGATGAAATGAATTTTGTTGGCACAGTATTTACAATAAAGCTCTGTTTTAAAAGAAACTGTTAACCAATTACATTGCAATGTAATTGAAATGGGAACTTCTCAAATTCCATTGCATCTCAAAACTTAATAGAATAATTCCTAAAAGTTCAACAAGAGAAAAGAAAAAGCAATGAAGGAAAAGGTCAGAAAAAAAAGAAAAAGTAAACTTAAATTTTTTCCTAGACTTGAGTATTTTTCTTGGATAAAATTCTAGTTTACAGACTAAATTTTGTATATCATTTTGAGCACCTTTTAATACTTTGAGATCAACTTGCTGTTCAAAAACATTATCATGTGAAAATAAAGTTAGATTGTATCTGACATTATAATACTCTACTTAAATAGTTCCATTAAGTTAAATTAATAAGTGATTAACAATTTGTTAGAATGTCCATGAAACCAAAAATAGTGTCTTATAAGTATATTTAAATATTGAATACAAACATCATTAAGGTGACAAACCTTTATTTTATAATATCCTAGCTTTTATTTAATTTTCCTTGCTTTTTTTACTAGGGTAATATCCTCTTATATTTTTCCTGGAATTTTGGAATGATAGAATTCTCACCTCAGATACTGCCCGAGTAGTGTACCCACCATCAAATCACCAGTAGCCCATGATCACCAAACCAAAACAAATCCTGGAAATATGAATGTAGAAATGAGGCTACCAGGGAGGGCCCCTTGGTAGCATATCTAACTCAATTTGTATTGCACACACATTTGGTAGAAATAATCAAGAAAATGATTGTTGTGTCAACATTATATTTTTTTGTTACATTTATAAGTTTATAAGTTTATAATTGTCTCATCTCCAACCAAGGATGTGTAACTCAATGAGGGCGAAATCACTTTTTCTCTCATTCAACTTGTAAAACCTACAACAGCTTTCATTATTTGTGTTTTTGTTAGTCATTTCATGTGAACAGATCTGTAGCCACACCAATAAATTAAGAGATTTGCATATTCTATCAGCAAAAGCAAAAATACTGCTGATACTAAGTATTAGCATATTAAGTGCACTGGGAACTTTTACACCAGTATGAGCCATCATGATCTCCGAACTCTGGCCTGTGATGTTCTTACTATGAGAAGAGACTCTGATTTATCCAGAAGAGAAAGTTGTGGCTTTTGGGCCTTTCAAAATTGGTTTCAAGTATATTTAACTGTAATTACAAAGTTTCAAGTATATTTAATTGTAATTACAAAGTTCTACTCAACTAAAATGAGTAACAATTTGATGGTAACATTATAGAATCAGTTTTTAAAAATCAAAAAAAATTGAGATCAAAACTATTAGGGATTTTTTGTATTGATTCCTTTTAAAATTGGTGATTTTTTTTTCAATCTTTCCATTCACATACAATGAGTTAATTTAAGATTTTCATCATTGGACTATTGATTTGAATCATCCCTGAAATAAGCAAATAGCAGGATCAATGACTTGAGAATAAGACATGTCCTATACCTGATTTTCCTAAGTTTTTCAGAACTATAGACCGCTTATCTGAAACTTGAAAAGGCCACTGTTTTTCCTTGGGGAAAAAAGGAAAATAATTTCTTCTAGATCTACCCAATTAAATACAAGTATTTGATTCCATGTCAAAATAAGCAGGGATATCATTGAGTGGGTAAAATGAAAACCACATCTGCTATACAGATATTTTTTTGTATCAACAGTGACTAACCAATATTGAATAGAGACAGAGAGAGAGAGAGAAATTAAATGCACCAGCAGGAAGATCATCTGAAGTCTGTAATTCTTTGGCTTTTCAGAATTGTGGTAAGAGTTAGGATGTAGTAATGAGAGCATTGTGGTCTTTTCTAACCCTTGGGATTGATAGTTGTCGCTGAGAAATCCTGTAGGGATTGAAGGAGGGAAGTGCCAGGGCACAATACAAGCACACATAACCCTCTGGAGTTCCAACAGCTCTGCTGGAGTAGACAAACTCATAGGCGTAATTATTTGATCTTGCTACATCCTTCACCTCCCTTATGAAGAAATGTTTACAAGTATTAAATAGCAAGTTGTACTACATCAAAAACCAGTACCTGTTCTATGATAATATTATTAGATGCATTCTAGATTTAAAAAAAAAAAATCTAGAGAACTGTCTTCTAAAGTTAGCTGTAGCATTTTTTTTTCTGGGGGGGGGCATCTGTTATAGAAAACATTAATGAGGTAACTTCTGCCACCCCTGCAAAAGTTGCTTTGAGCCATAGACATGAAGTTATTCCATGGAGAGGTATAGTCAGTTTATAAGTGCTGTGGAGGCAATTTGATGTGGAGAGTCTTATCTTAGAAAACACAAATATGAAGTATTTGAGCATTAACTGAAGCATATAATACCTTTGAAACAAATATTATTCCTTTATTTGCAGTGATAGTTATCTAGGATTTTTACAGTTGTTACTTGAGTGTATTGATAATTGGAGATTCTGAGAAAGTAGAATGAATCAAGTGTGAAAAATCTTAAAACCAGGCCTGTATTGATATTTCTGAATTTTTTATTCTCCTGTTCAAAAAGTAAATAAACATATACTAGCCACAAAATCACGTCACTTTTATAACATTTTTCAGTAAAATATAGCATCTTCATTAGTACAATGCTCTAAGCTCTTTGTGAACTGTGAATATATATCTAGTTTATGTATATAACTTATATGAAAAAAAAAATCCACCATGCAGTAAACAGTCATGTTAAGGAAAAAAAAAATCCTTGTAAATACTCACAAAGTTGAAATTTGAAAATATAAAAGACAAAAGTAGTACCTGGGGTGAAAGACACAATACTTTTTTGTATACAATTTTTGCTTCTCCAGTAATGAGGATATCTTTCATTTTAAAACAACTAATCAGTCACTACTAAGGATTTTTATGGTTAGTTAACATCCTCTCGGGGAACATATATATATATATATTTGGTTAGATCAATAGAATTTTTATGAACTAAATCTAAATGATTAAAACAATGTCAAATTAAAAAAAAAAAACATGAACCACTATTAGCACTTAAACAAATAGTGAAAAAAGAAAAAAATCAGGGATTAAGTAGTGAACATTAGAACAAGTCTCACATTTAATGGTAACTAAGAAAGACAATCTAAAATATCACATTATAGGCTTCATTATTTAAAAATGCCTAGTGACTCAATGGTTGATGGCTGACTCTAGAGACTGCATATTGCAAAACCTATATGAGAAACTCAGACACTGGTTTGTGAGAATCTCTGCATAAAATATTCTAACCACATAATAATCAAATTTTAATTTGATTTTAATAAGTTTACTTTGTATATAACAGGCAATAAATTTCCATACTACTCAAAAAACCAGTGTGTGATAATATACCTTACAATTGTCTTAAATTCTACATATTTTGCAAAATGTTTAAAATACAATTTAATATATGATTTATACCATTTAGTTTACAAATGATATACATAAGCTAATGCTCCTGGATATGTCTAGTATATATCAAGGGTATTGTTTCAATAGTCCTTTTTTTTTTTTTAAAGATTTATTTATTCATACAGAACTGGGGTACAGGCCAGAGATGCGGAGTGTTAGAGGATTCACCAGAGACAGAGCAGGAAGCAGAACAAGCAGATGGATGAAGTACACTGCTGAGGAGAACAGCGGGCGGGTCAGGAGAGGTCTGCCACGCCATGTGGTCACCTCCGGGGCAGGTGGAAATCGAACTCATGCGGAAGTGGCTTTAGTTTCTCAGTGCAGTACTTTAACCCGCTGCACCACCAGGGAGGGCCCTCAATAGTCTTTTTAATGTTAGTTTATTTTTTTCCAAAAATACTTTTATTCCTTTCTGTTAGCTTCATTGAATTTTGGCTTTGAATTTTGAATTTCTGTTAGCTTCTTTTTCTGTAGCTTCTTTGAATTTTGGCTGATACCATTCAATATCTCAAAGTTAGATAGAAAGGTTAGTCAATTGGTTTTATCAAAGCTGATCAGTTAATTGAAGACTGTGAATGCATAGTTGTTTGACATTCATATTTAAAATTAAATGTGCTTCTTAGAAATATTCCATGTACCCTGAGACATATAATACTGTAACTTGTCTCTGAGTTGATACTGTTTCAAAATTTATGAAAAGTGATAAGAATGGGCAGGTGAATGCCCCTTGACTCCCCTCTTTTATTGATAACTTTGGCTTGGATACAAGCAGACTTGCTAGAACTGTTAAATTCAACAATGCTAAAATAATTTACTCTGGTTAAAAAATAAAATGATACCAAGTAAGTGTAAATATTTTTTACAATATATAATATTCTAAGGAAAGTGCATTTTAGCAGTTCATATGGTAGCATCTTATTTATTTTCATTGAATTAACATTGGCTTATAACATTGTGAGTAATTTAGAGGTAAAGGATTCACACATTTGAGGGATATGTGTCACCACACCCACCACTAAGGCACCAAAAGTCCACCACTACAGTATATTGGCTACTTGGCTACTCACAACTCTTCCTCTCCTGCTACTAGCCTTGATTCTATAAACTAATTTCTAGAATTGGTCATTGATTTGGTTTTCTCTGACTGTCTTGTTTTTCTACATGCCACACACGAGTGTTATTATTTCTTAAGAGTACATAAGTAAAAATAATTATTTTTAATCAATGGCATTTGTATTTCACAAGATATGCAAACACAGTACATTGTCATAATAAAATTAAAATGCATTAGAAGTTCACTCAAGTTAACATTTTAAGGGAAGGGGAATGAAGAATATGGATAATGGCAAGGAAAACATAATTAACTGTGGGAATGACTGTTTTTCAAAGTATAACAAAAAGGATATGAAAAAAGAAAGTATATTGAAGCAAATATAAACAAACTTTTTCAAATTTAAAATAAATAATCTGTCTAAAAATTTTAAGAATTGTAAGAAACTAAAGCAATAGATTGGAATTAAAACTTATTTCTTTGGTAATGTGTTTTATTTTGTAAAATGCCACCTCTTTCTTGTTGAATGTTTGAGAAATGAACACATAACAAATATTTTCTTTCTCCTCTTGAGGAACCGAAAGCTACCATTAGCTCTGTTTCACACTCGCTCAGAATACAAATTTGCTGCTTAACCTTTGAGAACATCTTAAAAAGAAAAACTATATCCTAAATTTTTACAATAAAATTCAAGCATTTACAGTTTATTAAAAAAACATTTATAAAATTTTCATACTGATTAGTAACTAAGTAATTTTAATTACTATAAAATTGCATACTACTTGAAAAAGTAATAAAAATGATCAATAATGGATTTTTGTTAATCTGAAAGTTAGTAATATAGTAAGGCCTAAAAAAAAGCAGTTATTTTCTCCAATACATGCTTTTATAGTACCAACAATCTACTTAGAACTCATTTATTGGATAGTATGGATTCTAAAGTATATGCACAAGTGGCATATCACTTTGCACAGGAAAAGAATGTCTCACAATAAAATAGCTTCTGTGAAGGAAGAAAAGTTCCATGTTGTGCAGATTTATTTTGTGTATTATAGTTCACTGGAACATTTGAAAACATCTATTTAAATATAAGAATCTCCTTTATAGCTGTAAAAAGGTTGAAATAATATATTTTTCAAGGAGACTACAAAGACTTAAATCAAATAGTTTACTTATAATCACATATATGAAAAGTACATCTATTAAAGTTTTCAGGATTGGAAGTTCTTGTCAGGGCGTAAGGCCATTACATTGTATAATGCAACAACATGCCACATTGCCCAAGACAATGAAGCAACTGTTTCTGGCCAAACATTTAAAGATATATGTGATTATGTTTAGATTGCTAAATGAAGGTCCTACACAGACAGCACCAGTTGAAGTGAAAATACAGCCAGGGAGTGAAAGTTTCATCAGTAGACAAACATCCTTCTGATTCATTGCTCTTGTTCAAGGTATAGTAAAAATTCAGATTTTGCAGTGATTTTTGAAATGGAAACAAATCTAAAGAAGAAAATAGTACTTCTTGACTTATATGATGTGTATGGAGTAGAGTGTATGGAAGGATTTGGTGTCACTACTATTGAGGATATCAAGAAATCAAACAAAGAAGAAGATAAAGAAAAGCTTGAAATCTAACCTCTGGAAGCCGACTATAGAACTGAAGAATCCAGAGAGAGAAGGAGATGGGGAAGGGAGAAAAACAAAAGAGGGAAGGAACACAATGGACTGTGGTGGTTGATTATGGGTGCATTATGGTGGCAATATCTGATTGAAGTATCCTAGTAGTTATCTGAATTAGAGATAAATACCATAAAACATCTCTGGAATTTTAAAAAATGTACATAAACAAATCTTATGTAAAAATTTAAAGTAATTTTTAGATGTATTGAGGTGTTTGATATAGTAAGTCAGTAAATAAAGCATACTATGTATTGTTGATCATTTTATAGTAAGTAAAGCTGAGTCCAAGCAGTGTAATTAATCTTAGAATAAATTTCAAACAGCTCTAAATTTTGAATACAGTCTCAGGATTATAAAATGTAGCACCATATTGCTAAATTTGTTGTATTATGACATTGGTATTTATAAAACTTTTATTTGACAAACACATGATAGCCTTTTCTTTTACAGCTAACACTTAGGTTACTTATAGATAAAATCAATATCCAAATATCACAATACATGTTTAGTTTCTCTCAAATACATTGACTATTAAATGATATTAGTGGAGTTAATGCATTTAAATAAAAGGGAGATGGTGAGGTTTGGATGAAAATGATTCTTTGAAGAAGTGGTGTTATCTTTCTCAGGAAATTATTTCCCAAATGTTAAGTCTAACTAGTAAGCAGTTTTTATAGTGGTATGCTTAAAGTGATAATTATTGCTAGAGGGCTTCCACATTTATTTAAAGATTGAATTATCATTTCATGTCTTTTATTTTTTATTTCTCCAAATTATATTTAAAATTGTAAATTTATAGGTATTTCCCCATAATTGATCTGAAAATAAGTCACATTTGTCACTATATTCAAGACGTGTCAAAATCTCTCCACTAAAGTAGTGATTAATATTTTTTAATTACTTTATATTTTATTGCAGTAATGTTGGTATACAAGACTGAATATCAATTAGAGGAATAGAGAAAGTTAAATTTTCTTATAAATTTAATACATTTGGTGTAATAACATTTTTCCTGAACTTTGAATTTCTCAATTTTTGTCTTTTGGTTTAAATACCCAATTTTTTCTCAATTTTTTAGGAAGGACACAACTAATTTTTACTTACAAATTTGAAATGTAATTTTTTGTCTTGGAAAGTATTAAGTAGACTATTTTAATCCAATTTACTTTTAAGATAATTTTTAATTTTCCAAGATTTTTAAGTTTTAGTATTTTGCCATCAGTTCAGGGATGATACTGACTTATCAAAATATGTACCATTACACAATTTTTATATTGTATGGTAAAAGAAACTGGTAACTTTGACTTGCTAGTTCAATATATTAGCAAAGAAAATACTAGCTTTCCTGTATGAAAGGAATCATTGATTATTTCTTCCTTTATCTCCTTTTTGTGTATGTGTGTGTGTGTACTCTTTACCTTTCACTTATGTTTACAGAGTAAAATGAAGCATTACCCTAGGGATTTTAATCTGAAAGATCTAAGTTACTTAATGCTTTCATAGACTAACACAAACATTGCAAAGATAGACATAAAGTCAATTCAGAGCAGGTGCAATCCTCAGAGGGTAGATTCATTGGGTAAATATTTAGTAAATGACTATTGTATGTCTGTAGTTGTTGTAGGCTTTTGGGAGTCAAACACTAGACCCTCAAAAAGTTCAGTAAGAGACACTTAAACAGATAATTTCTGCTGATAGTAACATTATGAACTTTTTTTTCTGTTACAAAAACAAGACGTTTTAAGACTTTTTAAAATATCCTTGAGAAATTAGAAAAAAATCAAAGCCTGGGAACATTACTGAATATCTGCTATTGCCTGGAGAAGCTTTCTGCTAGATGAATGATAGAAAAGATTGAATTGAGAATACAGTCTTGATTACTCATTGCATGCCATATGCTTAACCAGAACAGCAGACAAAATCAAGAAAATTTTATGTAATTTACTTCACCAAATATCTAAGCATAAAGCTAGAGTGCAGAGGCTGCAATGTGAAAATAAAGCAAATGCACAAAAATCTTCCAGGAAATATGTAGAAAAAGAAAAACAACAGGTTGTTTTCTGCCTAAAATGATGAAGAAATATTTTTGAGTTGCTCAGAGACAGAAGTGTGATCACATTCCCTATTAGCTACCACGGTGACACAAACATTTAAAAGAAACAGTTCTCAACATGTAAAAATGTAAGCAAGAGTAAGAGAGCAAGAGGTCACAATAATGAGCAGGAACGTCACAGATAACACATAATTATTCAAAGTCTAGTGTTATAAGTGAAGTGTTTGCTCCAGGGCAGTAGGTCCCAATTTTACATGACACCAAAACCAAAACCCAGAATGTTTTATAAAAGTGGGTTATAGGGGAAGTGATAAGTTATAATCAGCTTCTAAGTAAAAGAAAACCGGAAAAGAGTTAGATCTATGTAAAGCAGGAGTTTGTGAATCCTGTTGAGACTGGGAGCAATGTTTACTTATATCTAGACAATATATTATGTTACATGTAATTGATATATTATGTGTGTGTATATATATGTGTATATGTAGACACACACACATATATATATAATTTTCAACAGAAAACATCATTTTGTATGAGATGTCTGTAATGTAATGATTGTATGTGTGATTAACTATGTAAAACCTATCTGTAAGGCTATATTTGACTTAGGGGACACATTTGGAACTTAGGTGATAAGAAATAGTGCTTTATAACATGGCTCTTAAGAAGAATAGAAATAATTAAGATAAAGTGTATCATATATATAAAATTTAACTTTTAATATTTATTCAGGCAACATTGGTTTACAACACTGTAGGTGATTCAGAGCTATAAGATCATTATGTGCATGTTGCCACACCACTAAGACACTCATAGCCCTCCACTATAAACAATTGTACTCCCTCCTCCTTCTGCTAGCCCCCCTCTGGTAGACCTGATTGCACAGTAAGATTTCTAGGTTTTGTTATTGGTTTAGTTTTATCTGACCCATTGTTATGTTGCTGTGTATTTCAAATATGTGATACCACCTAGTGTCTTTCTTTCTCCCTCTGACTTATTTCTGTTATTATAATCCCTCATTTCCATCTATACTGTTACAAATGGCAAGAATTTATCTTTTCATAGCTTTTTTAATAATCACTGGATAGATGGATACATAGACTGGATGATGGATGGATGGATGGATGGATGGATGATGGATGGATGGATGGGTGGATGGATGGGTCTATGGATAGATAGAGAGAGAGAGAGATTATCTGAGGGTTGCTTTTTCTTCTCATTCTCACCAACACTTGTTGTTTCTGGTCTTTTTGATAAGGACTATTTTCACAGGAGTCAGGAGATACCTTATTGTGGTTTTGGTTTGCATTTCCCTAATAACTGACATTGAACATTTTTTCATGTGCTTGTTGACCGTTATATCTTTGAGCAGATGCCTGTTTTGCTGATCTGTCCATTTTTTGATTTTTTTTTTCTTTTTGTTAAGTTGCATAAGTTCTTTGTAGATTTCATATATCAACTTCTTGCTGGATATACAGTATATCCATGTTTTTTCCCATTTACTAGAGTGATGTTTGTTATAGTAATAGTTTCTCTGTATGGAAGATTTTCAGATTTATTTAGTTATAATTGTTTACAGTCTCCTTTGTTCCTCCTGATGTTAGGGATGAACCCACTGATATCTTCCATTTTGAGTTCATTTTTGTGTGTGGGGTGAGATGGTTGTCTATTTTCATTTTATTTTTTCAGGTAACAGTTCTGTTATTACACCATCAATTAGTGAAGAAACTTTCCTTTCTTTAGTGTATACACTTGGCTTTTTTGTCATAGATTTATTGTCTTTATAATTGTGGGTTTATTTCTAGGATTTATTCCATTGGATGAAGACCTTGTATTTAATATCCTCATTGAGCTCTCATAAAAATAGACTGAGAAATGGAAATACAAGAAACTTGCCCACGACTACCCACACAAGAAATATAAGGGATTTGGACCACATCTAATCTTAAGTCCTCATCATAGATAGCTCTGATGAAAGTAAAGTCCTTCAGAGCTAGAAATATGTGTGTTGGAAACGGAGCAAAGATTTGAGCATAATAATAGGCTTTATTTTAAGATGTAAGTCAAAACCTCCAGTGACCATATGAAAAGGAAAGATGCTAGAAGATATTTTACCACTTTATCTACCATATATATTATCTAATCAATTTGTTATTATGATATGTATAATCTTACTAGCTCTGTTACAGGAGAACCATTTCAAAAGCAACACTAGTTTGAATATCTGTCATAAAAAAATTGATGCTTTACTTCTAGCAGTGTAAGCTTACCATGTCAAAGACCTTTTGATTTTCTGGCTTTCCTTTCTGAACTGTGAAATAAAATTCTTTTAGTTAGCCTTTCATTTGTTTTTCCCCCTTTACAATGCTCTCTTGATGTTTTCCACACGTAAAGACTGTATACATAGCACCAACTATTTCAAGATGGGGATTTCTGAGAGATTTGTGTGTACATGTATCAAAACATACATATTTTCATGTGATTATTTATGTGACTATTTCCAGTACTTTGTATTGGAATTCATATCAACTCCTCTGATATGATTATTAATCATGAAAGTATAAGACATTCACTAATCCATTACTTAGCAAGATGTAGTTCTTTCATGTATCCTCTACATTTTATTTGGAGTCCCTCTCTGAAATAAAGAGTAAAGGAGGCATTCATTTACAATCTGTGACTTAATTTCCAAGGTTTATCAGAAACACATTTAATTTGACTTTAATGGATTGTGGTAATATTCCTTATATCAGTTCTGTTACAACCACTGTGAGATTATATAAATCATAGTTTTAATTTTTTTATGTTAAAAACAAAAACTGCTAATCCCTAGACTAATGATAGTATATTTACTTACTTATTTTTGGTATCAGGGCCTTTTCCTTTCCTGGGATCACAGCAAGACCTTTTACACATTTATTCCACATTGGTCTATTTATTGAGTTCAGTTACTGAAAATATGAAAACATTCTTAACTTCATTAATTAGTATCCTAGCAGAGTGGTATTGCTAAAAAAAAATTGTTTTAGGTGAGGGTCAGATTTGGGTCAGAATAAGATCTGATTTCTTTCTATATGTCTGTACAAGTTCTGCCTTACTTTGTTGTCTTTCCTCAATATTACCGTTTACATCCATTGTTAAGTGCCTTCCACATGGGTTGGCTTTATCCTTAATTTCTGAATGTATTAAAAGTTCAAAAGGGGGCCTTCCCTAGTGGTGCAATGGGTTAAAACTCAGCACTGTAAGCTAGCCACAGCACTTCAATGCGAGTTCTATCCCCTGTTCTGGAGATGACCCACATGGCATGGCAGGACTCTCCTGACCCACCTGCTGGTCCTCTCAGCAGTGTACTTCATTGATCTTCCTGTTCTGTTCCCCACTCTGTCTCTGGTGAAGCCACTCACTGCTCCTGAACCTCTGGCTTGTACCCCACCCCAGTTCTGTATGCATAAATAATAAATAAATCATTTTTTAAAAAGTTCAGAAGGGTAAATATAAATATAAATCAAAGCTGCTGCTTTCATTGACTACAACATTAAACTTTGAAGGAAAAATAATTTTCATGAAATATTTTAGATTAATAAATAAAATATAAAGTGATATTTGGGATATAGAATTATGAAACTACTTACTGCAAAAAATGTATATGATAAAGAATTATTGGTTGCCCTTTGAAAATTAAATTATACAATTAACATATGATTAACTGAACCACAGTGAATTAGGACTTGGGTACAACGATATAAAGACACTGCCACCTATAGAAATCATATATCTTCAAGGACAAAAAAAATTGTAAAAATAAGGTTAGATATGAAATAAGGTTAGATATAAGGTTAGATTAAAAATGGGTGTGACAAAGATAAAAAATATTAATGTCCCACAAATCACTATATTTGAAGTAGGACAGCATAACAGTAATAATTGAGCAGATTATAAACACATTCCTTGGTCTCTTGTATTAGATCTTATTGATGTACCTATCTTTTGTTCCTTACTGTATTTCCAAAGCAAATGTGTAAGTAATTTGGTTTAACAACAAAGTAACATTAAAAGAAATCACATTTAAGTTGATATTTAAAAATACTAGCTAGTACATATAAAAAATGTTAAATTGCCTATGAGGTACTTGTGTTTTATCCTATAAACAGAATCTAAGAAAAGAGAAAATGAAGCAGGACTTTAATAATCATTTGCCTTGACATGAAAAGCATTCTTAATACCATGATTAATTAGTTTGTTTTTAATGTAACATTTTAACTAATTTAATATTAAAATATGCCATTCATGAGTCCCCTGTGAATCATTAAAGAAAAATTCAATTTAGTGACTGTGATAATCAAAGAGGAAAATGATCACCTAAAGTAATAACCAGGCATGGCTTGTGGGTGACATTGATGATATAATAAACTTTTTCTTAGTTTTAGTTTCCCATTGTGATAAGATTACATAGAAAGAAATTTCAAAGCTTTATTCAGTTAAATTGTGAAGTTACTTTTTTCAATGGATGGTAATATACTACTCCCTTCATCATTTTTAGGCTGTGTTAATTTATAGCCCAATTTGTAGGCACAGATGATCATCCTCTCATTAGAGTTGATGACAGTTCTGGCAATGTAACTTTTTTTATAGTATTGCTAAGGAAATGTGAGTTGAAAACTCCATAAATAAAGTATTTTTATCTGCAAGCAATATAATCATAGTCACTCATGTCTTCTACAAGTTGGGGATGTAGACTAAAAAGAACACAGTATCTCATATTTAAGAACTTATTTCATCTTTAAAACAGTTCCAGAAATTTAATTTGCAGTAGGAACATAAAGGAGTAGGAAAAGAAGGTCAGAAAGGGCATGTTTCAGATCCACCATAAACTGTACAAGACAACATCTTTTACAAAATTTACGGTATGTTTATCTACCTCTTCTCATTTCTCCTCAAATATTCTAAATGTATATCATGTATAGGTTCTTTGAATGTCTCCTACCGCAAGCTGAAACACTTGAATATAGGAGAGAAGATATGAAACTAATAGGTACATCCAGAGAGAATATGAATAGCTTGCCAAATGAACTTCTGGCAGTCTAAAAATTATTAAAGTAGATTTTCCTAACAAAATTAAAATGTTTTTCTTTGAATTCCAGTTGATTTGCTGAAATAAAGGATATTAAAGTGAATAAAAAATGCATTTCCAAATTTGTTTTTTTTTTAAATTACAGAGACATTTAATTAGTGGCTCAATTAGCTGACAAAATCTGATTCTGCACCACAATGCCTATCTTTCCCAATTTTAAATTTATCGCATAAAACAATGATTCATAAAGCTGGTAAGGAAGAAATGTAAACAAAAGAGTTAACAGAAAGAAATTAAGAAAAGGAAAACAGTATCGAAACATTAATTAACAAGTTTTATGAAGTTTGAACCCAAATGTGAAGACTAAAACATTCACATTAATTTAATATGGGGAAGGTTGTCTAAATAGAATGGCATCATAAAATACATCTATGATAGCATATAAATTCTTCTGTGTTTGTCATGTTTGTGACCTATATAATCTTCTAGCATTGTTTTGATCCTTAGAATTAAATAACTTATACATTAATGATAATATAACCAGGTGAGGTCTGTTAGTATGCTCTATCAGTTTTTAAAATTATGATATTCCTGTTTTGAATCAAAGACTGAATGGAATCGATTCCATTTTCAAACTTCTCCTTTACCCTCTACATAAAGATAGCTGTATTATCACACTAGAGTGTCTGTTTATAAAACTTTGCAACCACTTTGGGGTTATCATCAGCCTTAATAATCCTTTTCATTAAAGAGTATCTGAAATTAATAATGAGGTCTCCCAATTGTTATTTCTAGAACAATGTAAATAATGAATCATCAGACTCTGCTTACCATACATGGTCTTAATTGTTTTATAGGCTACTTTCAGTATTCTACTGTAGCCATCTGACCATGGTGTCTACCTAACTATATTGTTTTTTGCATTTAAAACTATTTTTGAATGGTTCCAGTTGAGTTACTTTGTGAGTTAATTTACCATCTGTTCAGCCAAAAATCCACGAGGACTTTTCTGGAACAATTGTACCCTCTCATTTTAGAAGCTTAACTTTAACCAGGTTCTTATCAAGTGTTGAGGAATTGAACCTGATTGGCAGATTCAATGTGATAAACTAAAAATGCTATGTGTGTGTGTATACACATGCATATGCATACATGATATACATATATGTATATCATGTATGTATATATACATACATATATACACATATATGTATGTATATGCACATAAACATACATATATACACATACATACATACGTACATATATATATATATATATATATATATATATATATATGCAGCTCCTTCCCTATTGAAATTGGAAGTTCTCTGGCTCAGATCCATACATGAAGACATTAAGTATAAATGAGCAACTGAATATACATAAGTGGAGCTGTTTGTGTCCAGAACATATCTATTTTATACATAACTCATGTGACAGTATCATAGAGCCATATTTCAAATCCATAGATCCCAGGACTAGAAAGAATTCCCAGTTACCATTTCCTCGTATTAAAGAGAAAGCATTATTAACTGCCATGGAGTCTAGATAAGGAGTGGACAAAGATGATACCAAAAACATATGTCATGATCTTGAAAACTAGAGAAATATATTATTTAAAGATATAATAGGGCCCACCCTGGTGGCGCAGCGGGTTAAAGCGCAGCACTGAGAAACTAAAGCCACTTTCCCATGAGTTCGATCCCGGTGTGCCCTGGAGGTGACCACATGGCATGGCAGACCTCTCCTGACCCGCTCGCTGCTCCCCTCAGCAGTGTACTTTGTCGATCTGCCTGTTCTGCTCCCCACTCTGGATGATATAATGAAATATATCAAATTGATAAAGGAGTAAAGTCCTGAAAATGACAATAGAGTTAACTCTTGAAAACTGAGACATCCTAAGTAAGGTTGGGTGATGAGAAGGAAAAAAGGAAAGGAAACACCAACACTATGGTGATGGACTACGGGAGATTTGATGGTGAGGTTTCTCCCCACCTCATGTTACCACAATTAAAAGAATAAATTTAATTAAAAAAACTGAATTTAATATAACCTAAACACAGCAAAAATCTGGTGTTTAGGAAGAACAATATTGTTTTAAATGTAAAAAAAAAATGTCAAGTTTGTCTATTAATTGAAGTTATCAAAAATTATTAGTATAACATCACAATTTCTACAAGTGTAGTAGTCATATCCTGATACTAGTTATTTGTACTGATGAAATGATACTAGTTAAAAGTACTAGTACTTTTTCTTGATTATTCTAAAATAATATTTAATTAATAATATTTATTATTCTAAATAGTGAATCTAATCCCTTCTAAGAAACATATTGTTAGCATTGTCTGTTGTTTGTGTATATTGACCACTATATTCTATTATCTATTTCTACCTACTTTCTTATGTTTTATTTGAAATATGTGAATTTCTTTTTTCTCTTCTTAATCACATCATCAATTTTTCCAAGTTTCTTCCTTTATTTCCTTTTATACAGATATGACAAATTCATCCTTTACTGTTCCTATCATTTGTAATTCACATATTATCTCTCCTTTATCATTCAGTTCAAAGTATTTTCTAACAATTTTTGGGGGGTTATGCTTTGCTTTTTCACCTATGGGTTACTGAGTACATGTTGAATCTGCCATCATTTTGGAGTTTAACATTTATTACCTTGTTTTTTTCATTTTTAGCTAAATTTTACACTGTGGTGTGTCATTTTCTTTTCATTATTTTTAGTTCATTACATTTAAAATATCTTTTTTTTAAAAGATTTATTTATTTATTCGTACAGAACTGGGGTACAGGCCAGAGATGTGGAGGGTGAGAGGATTCACCAGAGACAGAGTGGGGAGCAGAACAGGCAGATCGAAGAACACTGCTGAGGGAGCAGCGGGCAGGTCAGGAGAAGTCTGCCGCACCATATGGTCATCTCCAGGGCAGGCGGGTATCGAACTTATGCGGAAGTGGCTTAAGCTTCTTAGTGCTGTGCTTTAACCCGCTGCGCCACCAGGCAGGGCCCGAGGACAGCAATTTTAATAAGAATAGTATGGTATTATCCTTTTCCTCTGTATAGTGACCTATGAACAATGAATAATTATATTTTTTGCTTCAACAATGATATATAAATTTGTATAATTACAGAAAGCTAAAATAATATAGTTGTGGAGTGTCATGATTAATTGTAAGTATTTTATTCAAGTGAATGTTTATGTAACATCATCATAATTATATCCTGAAAGAAATCTGTACCCTACACTTGGCTCCCTGTTTCCCACTTTAGTGAAATACAGAGTTACTGGGTAGGATTTTTGATTCCCTGTCTTAAGGACAATGAGATGAGATTATGGTCACGCTTTATTGAGAACCAAACTGCACATAGTCACATATGTTCTGTAAAGATGGACAAAAATGCCGACATGGTGACTAGAACAGGTTCCACTTCCTTACTCCCTCTTCCATTTTTTTGTTCTTTCCTCTTTGTTTTGCTTTTACTGATCTTTTACACATTCAACAAGATCATAGCACACTGGCTTCTTTTTTAATCCAAAATATACTAAGATAAAGATAGCATTGCTTTGAACTATTAAGTCTATTTGATTTTCTACTTGCATTTCTGATTTCTCCCAAGAAATACTACATTTTGTTACATTTTACGTAATATTTAGATGTATTACATCAAAAACTAATTTATAGCATGTAGTTTATTGGAGAATAAGTATTTAGTTTGTTTCTACTTTTTTAGAGTTATTCTTTTGAGAAAAATTATTTGATAGGCAGTGAGCTGAACAATTTTCATAACTTACCTCAATTAATCTCAATAGATAAGAACTGAGGCTAAGAGGTGTTGTCTGATTTCACTGACACTCAGTCTGTGAAGGGTCAAAATATGCAGTAGAACCATTGTCCTTTATTCTAACTTTTCTAATCAAAAATTAATTTTAGAAGGAAAAATCACAATATCAGACTTTCCAGATACTTTTCATTCAAGCTATTTAAACACATTATTTCCCTTTAAAAGCAAAGCAAGAAGATACTAAGACTGTGAAATCTGTTCATTTTATTTTCAAGAACTAGTTCTGAGAAAAAGGGAGGGCATTGGGAGTGATGGGCATAGATTTTAAACAGCTTATGAGCAAGATCCTAAGGTTAACTATAAGGTTGAGCAAGCATTAGGTAGCTGGTCTGTTAACCAAAAGAATATAAACACAGTCTGTGATTTTTGCAACAGGTGGTATAAATTTGGGATAAATAGTTAGAAGTATATAATTCCAAAATATGGTCAAGACAAATCCTTTAAATAATCAGGAAAATTCATGTGAATGAGGTTCAAATAAATTGAGAATAGAGATAAGAGTTACATACTTTTGCTTTTTTTCCCCCTAGAATCATTCATCTCTTTTACATAATGTTTTACATATTATTTATATAATACTTCGACTCAGATAATTTCCTACCTGTCTTGTCTGTGCAAATTAATGTCTAATTATTAACATAATCTTCAGAAATTTAATGGGAAATGTAAAACTCTTGTTTATATTAACACACATTTGGTCATCTTCAATAGAATTGTCATTATTAATTTAAAAGGATAAATACTGTTTTTATTTATATGTTGTGAAGTAATAAAGCTTTACAAACATTTTTGTGTACAATAGCTATCTTAATTCAATTAGTTACTCTTTTCATTGCTATGGTATTGGGACAACTATGAAGACTGCAATAAAGACTCACTTTTTATCTTCATTGGTAAAGATACCAATTAACAAACTCCTCACACTTCTCCACACCCAGCTTAAACAAAGCCAATAATTTATTTATACTCATTTCAATGTAATAAAACTTTAATTATATTTTTTAGAGAATATTTATTTTTCTTCTGTCTTTAAAAGTATTCTGAGAAGTGATTACTCACCTAAGGTAACTTTAAAAACCAATTTCGACTCAAAAAATAAAGGTAATAAAAATCATTAAAGTTGCTCAAATTTCATATTAAATATTTCTTACTATTCTTTGTTTTAATATTAGTTAATGTTTGGAAGTTAATTTTATGACATTGATTTTAAACATTGTAAGCATAAACTTCTCATATTTGAATACATTTTTTGTAGTTATACACACAAAGTGGAGATTTTTAATACCACAGCAATAGAATTAGAAATCTAATATTTTAGGTTCACATGTACAAGAAATGAAGGTAGCTATCTATGAAATATCATTTTGAAAGAGAAAGTGAATAAAACATATATACAAAATACTTTAGAATATTCTAGTCTTTTTGTACTTTAACATACCTAAACTCTATAAATGCTTTTTGAAAATTTGACTGGAATTCAGTATATTAACTCCCCTTTAAAAAATCATACTGTTTGCCCTCCCTGGTGGCGCAGCGGGTTAAAGCACTGCACTGAGAAGCTAAAGCCACTTTCCCATGAGTTCGATCCAGGCCTGCCCTGGAGGTGACCACATGGCGAGGCAGACATCTCCTGACCTGCCCGCTGCTCCCCTCAGCAGTGTACTTCATCGATCTGCCTGTTCTGCTCCCCTTTCTGTCTCTGGTGAATCCACATCTCTGCCCTGTACCCAAGTTCCATATGAATAAATAAATAAATCTTTAAAAAAAATCATACTGTTATTATTTTCTAGTGAAAGTTCATTCTTAATTCATGTATATGTGTTGTTACCAAATCAAGTTTCATACTATAATGAGTTATAACTTGAGAAACATGTTACTAGCCTCAAAAAAGTGCTTAATAACTGATTTGTTTAACCCATTAATAAAATTTGTTTCATTCATAATGCTATACATGAATAATTTTATTAATATCAAAACAGAAATTTTAGATATTCCAAACTAAAATAAATCTATAAGATAATAAAAATTTATTTTTGATGAATATTTAGTTAAGCTAAAGATACATTAAATAAAATGTGAATTATAAAAATTATTTAGCCAGTAGAAGATGAGAGAAATTTAACCCAAGGTGAACCAACAATTAAGGGAAAACAAGGGTTTGTTTCCTATATATAGTCATAACTAATTATACTAAATATAATTTTAATAGCCTATTCTATTAATTATGATCCAATCTTAATTTGTTCTCAATATTAAGGAAACAGTAACCTAAGATTACCTATTAAGTTTGGCATATGAAAGATAATCAATAAATATTTAATAATGAATGAATTTGTGTGGATAAAGTAATATTCTTCCATTTTGTCAGAAAAAGAACGCTAACACTATATGCTGATTTATGGCAATAGAGATGGCTAAAATAAAAAGTAAATAAATCTATAAAACAGGTACATATCATATATATTAAAGCAGAATATTAAATATCATGTCAGTTGATTATGAACATTTCAAGAGGAACCCAATATTTACATATAATTTATTTAGAAATTATTCACCAACGATTTAATTTAGTTATGGAAAGATAAGGGCAAAACAAGAGAGCTATTAATTAACTACATAGTGTTTGTGGACCAGCAGCAAAATGATTTAGGTTAAGTTTAAAGGTTATGAGTGTTATTCAGAAAACAAAATGCTGGAGAAAAAGTGAATGAAACTCTCCAAAAACAAGTGGGTGGTATCTAAACTGAGACCCGAAGGATGAGTAAGAGTTTGACATGCAAAAAATAAAGAGGCATATCTTGTTGCTAGAAGAAAGATCTTCTTAAAAGTATTTAGAAGTCAGAAGCAAAATGTAATCATCTAGAGACAAAATAAGCTTGCTTGGCTGTTGTTTTCTCACAGTATCTGAGAAAGGAAAAGAGCAGGAGAGGTGTCTGGACAAGTGAACTTAGTAATAATTGAAATGAAAAGTTAATCAAAATAGTATTAAAGTTTAATGCAAATGAAGTTTTGTATGGAAAATACTTTTCGTATTATTTAAAAAGTAATTTAATTATTGCACATATTTATAACCAATATATCAATAGCCCAATTATTATGTATAGCTCCAATCTGCCATATTTGAGGTCTGATTTTTCCCCTAAACTTCCTCATGAATCCCATTTAGCTATAATATAGTTTAAAAGGATGAAAGCCATCTCCCTTGTAATAAATAATTTCCAAGTAGTTCTGCCATCAGTAGTTATGGGGGAAAGATGCCAAAGTGTTCTCTCTTTTAATACAGCATCAACACTGAAGATCCATTTCCTTCTCAAGTCTTTTCCTTCAAAGGTTTCTGTTTCCAGAGGCACCCTCTGCTTTCCATTTATTTTGCATACTGCACCCCACATAGCTTTCCTTTTATTACCATTATATATGTTCTCTCCTAGCTTCATTTTTATTAAATTCACTGTCACTTCTACCCATTTTCTTCTCTTTCCCCAGATATGTACAAACTATGAAATTAGTAAAATACAATAATGCATTCCAATCAAATTACTAACATGAAGTCTGAGCCTTGAAATGTTTAAACAGTCATTTTCTATGTTAATATCACTTTGTTTGCTTTGGGAATCATAATATAGGTAGGAAGGTAAGATAGGTAAGTAGGTAGGTAGGTAGATATAAAAATTTGGCCTCATCTTATTGCTATTGTCATGATTCTAAGCTTTGAAAACTTAACTTATTACAATCCGACAGCATACCCAGTGCCAAACACAGATTTAGCTTGCAATCATCAAGTTAGGAATATCTCTGCAGGGGACATATATAACATATGTAGAATTTATAACAAATGCAGAATGGCTGCTGAGCATGTCAGTGCCTTTTGCAACAAACAAAAAATATCACAGATGGTTTTCTAATGTTCCAAAATAACTCCAAGGAAAATGTTTTTACAGGTATGACATTTCAGTATAATAGAATAAGAATCTGTGTTGCTGATGAAGGCAGATGTGAGACAGGTATCATGCCAGTCATCACTGAAAGGAAATAATGTGTTCCTGGATTTATGTACCTCTCACAATAGCTTGCTGCACAGCGATCTATATTTCCATTGATGAGGACAACTATCAGAGTTAATCGTCTGGCCTCTTTTAGTCCCTTCCCTCTCTCCTAGTAGTACAGAAATTGTGTAGCAAGTGTTATGAACAGTTCCAGAAAAAGTAAAAGGAATTGTTCAGTCTGCTTCCTCCCTTTTTTCCCCCCACTTAAGAAGTTGTTACCCACACAAATACATATTTTGGTCTGCCGTTTCAAAATTTACAGGAATAGATCATTGTGAGGAAATCATAAATTTGCCCATGACTTTTTTTTTTTTGAGGTAGCAGTGGTCTACAATGTTTAATTTGGAGATATAATATTAGACAATTT
This sequence comes from Condylura cristata, assembly GCF_000260355.1. Taxonomy (NCBI): domain Eukaryota; kingdom Metazoa; phylum Chordata; class Mammalia; order Eulipotyphla; family Talpidae; genus Condylura; species Condylura cristata. The sequence goes on from NW_004567111.1 coordinate 31,958,568, forward strand.
CAGATGTATATTACCAGCACACATACATCACCGAGGTACCCATAGTCCTCCACTACAGACCACAACCCTGTCACTAACTTTGTGCTCCTCCTTCACCCCATTCTCAGTGGTAACCTCAAAAAAAATGTCAGATCTCTAGGGTTTGTTGTTGGTTTGGTTTTGTCTGATTCCATGTATATATATATATATATATATTTTTTGGTATCTCTATAGTCTACATTATTGCCTACAAATATAAATCAGCTTAATTCTAATGTCTAATATCAGCAAGCCCCTTAGTTATCATACTTAAAATCACATTTTTGAAATTAGCTTTTGTCATAATAAAGTGCAGTTTTTGTCTGCATCTAGTGAAACTGTATCTTAAAATATCTCAATTTTTTAGATCTTAGGAAGAATAGGAATATGTTTTATTTAGTACTATAAATCTCATTCCTGTGCATCTAGGCTGGGGATATTGAGGTGTGTTTGTGTGTGTGTGTGTGTGTGTGTGTATATTAGAAATTGGGGAACATAACAATTTTTACTGTTATGAGTAAGAGTACATAGTCTCAGTGATCTGATGGAAATTCCTCATGATGGGGGACAAGGAAGCAAGAGATTATGTTGAGTGGTTTGTTAAAGTAAGAACTGAAAAATCTAGGGAAAAATATAGGTTCACTACTAAATAATTGAAATAGGTATAATCAATCCAAAGGAATTTCTATAGAAAAGGGAATATTAAAGTTATTTATTCAAAGATCACTTAATGAACCTCAAGATGACACTTTTATTTTGTGTGAGCTCACAGGAAATATTTCGGTATGTGAAGAAAAACAGTCAAGAAATGTATGGAATTAAGAAATGTAGGGAAGTTTGAACAAAGAGGTATATAGAGAGAAGTGAAAGGATAATGAAGGAGCAGTGGGTCTTGGATTAATGACCTAATATTTGCTCAATATGTGAAAGTAAAACTGTAGAAAATATTTGGATGTTTTTGATATTTCCTGTAGAAGTTTGTATCTTTAACACTAAAATTCACAAAATTTTATTATTTATTTTATATTAAACAAATATTTATTAACATTTAATACACTTTACAAGTTATATAAACCTATTATCCTTGCAATACATATGATCTTCTTAATATTTTAGGTGATGATATGCTAACTATTAAGGAATATAAAATTAACTCAACCTTCTGCCATCACTTTGCTTCTTTATATATTTTATTGTGTGGTACTATTTTAATTTAATTGTAAATGAAGAGATTATTTATGTTTTTACTTTAACCCTGAGTAAAATACAAGTTTAAGTTAGAAGGGCAAGAAGTAATATAATTAGACAGTTTATAAATGAGTACAGGAAACTGCTAAGGAAATACACAATTGCCCAGAAAAGGTTAGCCATACATGTCCATAGCTTACAGAGAAAGTCAAATACACATATTGGATTAATGTTGAAATCTTTATAGAGGCCTATTTCTCCTATGTCAGGCATACCTACTCTTAAGGGGTTTGGCTTCTGTAAGATGCAGAACTCTGAGAGTAAAAATTGTTCCTCTTGTGGGACTTATATATTTACCTATGCCCCTGGTTGTACCTTAATATTCATAGCACTGTACCTTAATGGCTTAATGTTTCTAACTTCAGTTATGAACAATAATATATAATAAATGGTATGTAGAAATTTATAAAATAACACTAATCTACACTTAAAAAAGGGAAATAATGATTGTTCAATTTCAAAAACAATGATTCAAAAGTGCTGAGTATAGTAGACTTTTCACAGCTGTTACACTTAAAAATTGTTTGTTTTTTTATTATAATCAAAAATTTATAAAACATACCCATACCATGAAAGAAAATCTGTCTTGCTAAACTTGAAACACTTACTGATGAAATTGTAAATCAAGGGAGAAAAAAATATTCCACAACATTTTCTACAGCAATGTCCTTATGGACTCTTTTCCAACTACAAGAGAAACAAAAATAAACAAATGGGACTATCTCAAACTAAAAACATTCTGCTTAGTGAAAAAAAAATAAAACATAAATGACATCCAACCAAATATGAGAAAATATTTGCACATCATACATGTGATAAATGGCTGACTACCAGGATATATAGAGAATTCAAACACCTCATAAAAAGGGTAATAAAGAACCAATCAGAAATGAGTAGAAGAGCTACCGTTCTCCAGTGAAGATACACAGGTGGCCAACAGATACAGGCCAAATGCTAATCATCACTTATCCTCAGGGAAATGCAAATCAAACCACAATGAGATACTACCTCACATCAACAAGACTAGAAAAGAAGCACAGATGAGGATGTAGGGGAAAAAGGAATTAAAGTACATGGTTAGTTGGAGTATATATTGATCCAGTAAAACATTAAAGACATTTTAAACAAAATTCAAATTGATTAAAATTAAATTAGTAGAAATAAAAAATTAACCAAATGATCCAGCAATCCTACTCCTAGGTATGAAGAGAATGCCAAAACTCTAATGTGAAAGGATAAAAGTATTTTTGTGTTTGTTGCAAATAATTCACAATAACCAAGTTATGAAAAACATAAAAGTTCTTATCAGGCAATAGCATTTATAAGAAAAATACGCTATGTATATATACAAGGGAATACTACACAGCAATAAAAAGATTAAATGTTGCCATTTTCAATAATACTCATGGGAACTACAGTGGATAATACTAATAAATCAGAAGAAAAAAAGACAATACCAGATGATTTAACTACATGAGGAACATGCAGAGGAACAAATCCAAAGTTTAGATACAACCAAACCATTAAGTAACCCTAAAAATATTAATGTGGAATTGAGTCTACAACATAGAGAGGAGTGGGTAAGACAAAACTGGGAGAGGGAAGAATGGACTGTGGTAGAGGACTGAAGATAACTTGGTAGGGATGTGATGCTGTGCTTCTGAATCACATAAAGTACTGTGAATCAGTGTTACCTCAATGACTGTATTCTTGCCCTTCCTATGGAAGGAATGGAGGAAAGAAAGGAGGGATGGAAGAAGAAAGGAAAGAAAGTAAAGGAAAAATGGAAGTAAAGCACAGAAATAATGAAAGCAAAGGTATATGGTTAACATGAAGACTTTATCTTTGAGAAATCTTTGTTGTCAGGAAAAAAAAAAAAGCTTTATTCCCTATTAACTTATGAAGTTGCCAGTTGACAATTATGATTAAATAAAGCAATATCATCTGAAAATCTGTATTATGGGTAAGTTAGAAAAAAATATTTCAGAAAGGCTAAATAAAAATAGTCTTTTTGGTTTTTTTATAGGGTTAGCTGAGTGTTCATGTACTTATGGTATACTAATAATTTGGAAACTGTTAGGTGACATGTCAACTATAATGTGGTTGAGATGACTTAATAGTTCCAGTCTGGAAACAATTTGATTTATTAAGGCACCAAGCTGAAAATGATTGAAGAAGCAAATGACTGAATAACAGGAAATGAAAACCAGTAGAATCTGAATGACCCAAACTTATCCCCCAAAGAATTGGAAGATAGAATATCCCAGGTAAGAAACATTTTCCTTAGTTTCTAATGTCTTCATTAAACTGAAATTGCTTTAGAGGGAAGGAGAAAATTGAGATATGTAAAGAAAAATTTCCCAGGTTTTTCTAAGAGAAATATTTAAAAAAATCACATTATAAATGTGAAACTTCATCTGGCATGTTTAATAACATATTATGCAATAGTGCTTCTGCATGTCTGTGACCAGTGATCACCAAACCCATCATTCCAGGGTCTATTTGTGATGGACAGATACCACTGGGGTTATGATACAATGAACTGAAGCATTTCACTGAGATGGAGGTTAATTAATCTAGAGAAGTCTAGGGAGCAAATAAAACATGTACCTCAAAACTAGAGAATATAAATAAATGTTTATTAGCAATGCTAAGTCAATCATGAAGAGTACCAGTGGTGTATTTTCACCATGCCTTTCAGAGTCGATGAAGGCTAGAGTAAGGAAACTCATCACTAAGTCAACTGCCTTCTCCCTCTATTGACTTGAAATAATAAAACACCATAGAAGCAGGATAAGTGAAGGACAGCAGTAATCTTGGGATTGGCTATCCAGTTATCAGAGATGAATCTCCCTGATTTATATTCCTCTGACCCAATACATAGAAACTGTGAACAAGGGAATTCTTCAGACATGGTTCCCCATTTGATTTTCCTGTTGGTAAATTCTGTTACAACTAAACTATTTTAGAAAAAGACATAAGCCTGGCACATGCTATGAGGAAACATGCCAGGACAATTTATTAATAAAGACTTTAAGGGAATGTACATAAAAACAGCAGGTATTAAAGGGATGCAAGCAGATCCAAAACAGTTTGAATACTTAGAAGAATTAGATGAGATTATGAGGCAGAATGATGGATAAAATGTCTCTATTCATTAGTTGAAAGTCTTTAGAATTTCACTGAAAATTAATAATTTTGACAGTAGCCCTGGAAAACAAATATTTTCATTTGCTCTAAAAAAAGGGATGCATGAGAAAGAAAAAATAAAATAGAAATGTGATTGCCAAGTTGAGAAGAAAAATAAGATTAAGCCTCATGATTGTTAAGGCCTCCATAATATTATAGAAAAACACACACAAGAAAGAAAGAAAGAAAAATTAAGCGTCCTAGAAGAGCAAACCAAGTGGAGTAGGGAGCAAAGTGGGGAGAAGTTCAAGGGACTGTGGTACAGGATTATGAGTGCCTTGTTGGTGGGCATAGTGTGTTAACACACATCTGAAGAAACATGAACCTGTATTTCTAAAACACAAATATTATTGAAAGCCAACATTACCCCAGTATGCAATCATGTTTTATTAAAAACAAAAAAATGAAAGTAAACTGAAGTCACATTCCAGTGCTGCATTAGAGAATATTCAAGAAAGTATTGCTTTACAACTTAAATGCCCAAAGACAGAGGTGTCAATTGGGAAGATAAGGTACATATGCAAAATGAAATACTACACAGGCATAAAAAGAAAAAACCTCTTGCCATTTACAACAACATGGATGGAACTGAAGAGGATTATGCTACGTAAAATAAGTCAGAAAAACAAAGCCAAATAACAAATGGCTTCACTGATATGTGTGATATAAGAAACAAACAAAGCAGGGCAGATAAACGTAAACCAATAACAAACCCTGGAAATAGAATTATAGGATAGAGGTGATGAGGTGGAGGGGGAGAGCAGAGTGTGGAGAGGCACAATGGACAATGGTGAAGGACTTTGGGTGTTTTGTAGATGGCTGTTGTAACCTGAAGGGTTTGAGCCTATACCTCTAAATCATATACAGTGTTGTAAACTGATGCTGCTTCAATTAAAATTTAGAAAAAAGAATTGTTTCAGTTGCTAGCACTGAAATCTTGAAAAATTCATAAAGTTCAAAAGGCCACTTTTGCATAGTATATGTTGGAGTACATGCAAGTGCCTGTTGTGCCCATAAGAATATTGCATGGCAAAAAAACATATCAAAGGACAGTTGTAGTTCAGGAATAGTTCAAGTAGGTCATTTTCCAGTGGAGGCATATGAGGGAAATGGAAAAGATTTTTCCATAGGTGTGTTTCATAAACTGAAGAGATTCCTGGACAGGAGCCTGCAATGATCTTAGAATTCAAACTATTTTGGAATGAGGAGAAAATGGATAAATAAATATCAAAGATCTTCAAATATATATGTGTTTATAGAACTAAGGGACCCTCTGGGAAGATTTGGAGAGAAATACCACCAATGCAAATTTCTAATTTTGTAAAATAGGAGTACTTTTTTTTTTAATTTCTCTTCTGAAAGAAGGAAAGGTCTGACTAAATGTAATTCGCTAAGGAACAATACAGTGCCACAGACACTTGTTAAGCAAATCATCCCAAACAATCAAAGCTGTAAATTATTGACAACTCTTATAATGATTAAAGGAATACCTATGTCCATCTTTTTTTCATTTTCTAGTCTATCATCATCCTACCAGATAACAAGAATTTTTACTTACTATGAAGCAAGAATTAACAATAACAACTGATAAAATTGTTCTTTATCCAATATGTGGAAGTCCGGTATGGATACAGTCATCAACTCCCCATGCTTTATTTTCTATTTAGAAGACTGCAGTAGGTGAAATTTGTGACATTTGAAGTGGCTTTGGGTATCCTGTGTTAGCTGTAGCTACCTGCTAAAGCATCTCTGAGGCAGTTCAAGAAGAGTGCAGATTTCTTTACCGTTTTGACTCTCTCAAATTAATTATAAATTGGCTACAAGTGTCTAAATAGGTAAAAATGTGAAAATATGGACAGCAGTCCTTCTGCACAGGTGTTTGTCTTCACAACTTTCTCCCTCTGCAAAGCAGCACAAAGCAGCTCTCCTCCCACACCCACAGCCTGCCTCTCTTCTAGCAAACCTGTCCCTTTCACAGCAGCTCTTTCGGCCCACTTGTGTTTATGCAAGTGTTCTTTATTCTTCTCTACCCTTTTTTTTTTTTTCATAATAAGCCTTCCCTTTTATATATTAAAAAATTAGAAAATATGAGAATAATGGCATTCTCCTGTTAGTGGCTCACCCAAGAGAGATATAGTTTAGAATTCCTTCTACACCGCACTAATAAAAAATAGTGTATAGGCTCACATTTATTTAGCTTCTAAATTTTCTACAGACAATGCTTCCCCTTATTATCTTCACCTAAGATAAGGCATTCCACTGCCCCCTTTTCATATGCCTGTTCTCCCCTTCACTAATATTTCATTTCTGTCCCATTTACCCAGGCTTTTTCTTCTTTACATCCTACTTTTTCCCTAATCTATTTCTAACATGTTTAGTCAGAATCTAAAAGGTATGATTTTCAGCATTAAAAGTTATACTTGCAGTTCATATATTATTTTTCTATGACTGCTTATGTAAATCTTTTTGCCAATATACTCAATAATCTAATTTGATTCACACAGTTAAGTGACCTTGTGTATATTCAATAACATCTTGTATGTCTTCAATGACATACAAGGAAACTGAATTAGCACACTTTGAACTCCTAATATCATTATGATGGTTATTAAGCTATTTGCTTCTGAACATCCACTTTCCTTTTCTGTCTCCTATCAATGTCAAATTTCTTTTTGGACATCTCACTGATATGTTTTTGAGGTTTCACTGTCAAGTCTGGGTTAAATTATGTTATACCAAATAGTTTATTCTATTGAGCAGGATAGAAAAAAATATTGTAATATTGGACATATATTATAGACTAGACATTTGTGTTCTTTCTGTTGAAATCTAATGACCAATGTGAAGATATCAGAAAGTGGGAGCAGCAGGATGTAATTAAGTTATGAGGGGAAGACTCTACTTAGATGAATGCCCTCATGATGAGAGACCAGAGAGTTAGCCATGAGGATGCAGTGAGCAACTTGTAACTAGGAAAAGGTTACTCACCAAAGCTTGAACATGCTGACACTCTGATCACAAGCTTCTAGAAAAGAAAAATACATTTATGTTGTTTATAAACCACCAAGTTAAAGGTACCTTGTTGTAGCATCCCAAACTAATGAAGATAATCCAACATAAGGGGCTTTGCAAGGGAATGATACATTTCTGTGCTTTGCTCCCAAGAGGAACAATTAATAGTTAGCCACAGAGAGACTCCATGGAAGATTCCTACAGCATAATGGTTAGGTTGAAGAACTGTTGAACTTCATATATTACTAAGAGGGGTTCAGAAGGAAGCCCCTCATCTGTGTAATGGAATGTGGTTTAAGAGAAGTACTTGGAGGCAGCAGTCTGGAGCACAAGGCATAGATGGCAGAGACACTGGCCCAGTCAGTGGCTGGGGAGGGAAGAGAATTAATGATGTGGAGGCACACATCTTTCGCCCAGGTGAGACTTTTAGCAGAAAGAAGGAACTATGGTATATGCTGGCCGTTTGGAGGCCAGCAAAGAAGATTACATAAAAGTTCACTGGACTGCACTCCACTGCCCTCTCCTGAAAATGTAGCGTCTGGATGTGCACCAACAGTGGACTGAATAGCAAGTCTCACAGCTGGGACGCCATAAAGGAGGGTTGTCAGTGGTTCCAGAACACAAGTCAGCTCCCCACCCCCAGCATATTTGGAAATACTGTACCTCTCTATGCCCTACAGCCAACCTACTGACAAAGCAACTGTCTAAGTATCCACAGAAGCCAAAAGAATCCAAAGGAAGGTAGCTGCAGTGCCATCTGCTAGAAGAGTAAAGGATGAGCAGTATGACTCTCTTAGTTACTAAAAAAAGTTGTGGACATTTAAGGTAGCAAATTCAGCAGTCACAATATATAATATATATGGCAATTTGAAATCATAAGGGAACATGACATCACAGGCAGGATGAGTTCTCCAGAATTCAACCTAAATATTACATTACCCCATCAGAGAGTTCAACAGATTCAATGCAATGTCTACTAAAACACCAATCAATTTCTTCACAAAAATAGAACAAAAAATCAGAAAATGTATTTGGAACTAAAAAAGAAAAAAGATGGCCCTTCTTGGTGGCACAGCGGTTTAAAGTACTGCACTGAGAAGCTAAAGCCACTTCCGCATGAGTTGGATTCCCGCCTGCCCCGGAGGTGACCACATGGTGTGCCAGACATCTCCTGACCCGCCCACTGCTCCCTTCAGCAGTGTACTTCATCGATCTGCCTGTTCTGTTCCCCACTCTGTCTCTGGTGAAGCCTCTCACCGTCCCTGAACCTCTGGCCTGTACCCCAGTTCTGTATGTACAAATAAATAAATCTTTAAAAAAAAAAAATAAAGAATAAAAATAAATGTATCATGAGCCCAACTTCAAACTACACCTGAAAATAATAGTAATTAAAATATTCAGATATTGAAATAAAAGCAGACACACAGATCAACGGAACAAAATTGATAGACTGGAATTAAACTGCAACTTATGATCAGGTAACGGGACAAAGATGACAACAGCATAAAATGGAGAAAGGAAGTCTTTAATTAATAGTATTTTAAAGCTAGGCAGTCAACTGCACACCATACAAGAAATTAATTCACAATGAATTAAAGATATGGGTGAAGGAACTGTAACCACAGATACATACGAAAGGACCTAGGGGTTATGATCCTTGATATCAGCCTTAGAGTTATAGTTAGGAACTACACTCCAAAAGAGAAACAAAGACAAAAATCAATGAGACCACCTCAAACTAAAAGACTTCTGTACAGCAAAATGTGTGCATAAAATGTAAAGATGCCCTACTGAATAGCAGACGATGTTTGTATATAGTAAAACTGACAAAGGACTAATAATAAGTAACCAATTACAAATAGCAACAGGCTTTCCTGAATAAGACAGTCATTGCAGCTATAACCAATCAAACCATTGCTTCCCACCTTTTCTGCATAAAATGTTTGTCTTAGCTTCTCTGAAAAAAAGTATCCATAACTACTTTCTTTTGTTGCTACTCAATTCAAAGTTTGCTTAAATAAATAAATCAGAATTTTAATGTATTTTATCTTACCTTTCAGCTCTGCAACTACATCAGTTTTTGTACCTTTTTATTACATTAAATTGAGAATATTGATAAAGTATTTTTTCATTCCTCTAAATTCTGACACATTTGCAGCAGCAAATTATGGAAAGCCTATTCAGAGAAGAATCCTACCAATTTTTTTTTTTTTAAGATTTATTTATTTGTGCATACAGAACTGGGGTACAGGCCAGAGGCTCAGGGATGGTGAACAGAGTGGAGAACAGAACAGGCAGATCGACGAAGTACACTGCTGAGGGAAGCAGCGGGCAGGTCAGGAGAGGTCTGCCACACCATGTGGTCACCTCCGGGGCAGGCGGGAATCAAATTCATGCGGAAGGGGCTTTAGATTCTCAGTGCTGTGCTTTAACACACTGCGCCACCAGGGAGGGCCCCAAATTTTTATAACTATTAAAATAGCTCTTTTACCAGTGTCTGACAAATCTTGAAGATTTTCTAGATTTTTTAGCCATTTGCTAAAAGTTATTCTATATATAGTGCATTTGATTTGATTCCAATTATGAGGACAGGTTTCATTTATAATTCACCAATATGTCCTCCCTTGCATGATTTTTAACCTTTTATAATGTAGTCTTAATCCAGAAATGCAATATAATTATTGGTATTTCTGTCTTTTTCTTTTGTGACTTCTCTTCCATGCTATATAGCCTTGCAATTAAAATCAGCTTTGACCCTCAAACACTGTGAAATTAGCCTGCCACAGTTTTATGGATGCTGACAAAGTATGTAGGACATCTGGGTAGAATCATAGTACATTAAAACCAACCAATATCAAGGGCAGTTGCAGTGTTAGTATTTTTAGCAACTCTGAAGCCCAATATCCACAAGACTACATGATGAGGAAAGGTTGTGCCTATATATACCCCGTGTGCATAAAGAAGCTGACTCTTTTATGATAGAATGTCAGTATCACATGTGCCTGACTTATGGACTGAAAAGAGTTTATATTATGCTGTCATTTTCCCTAGAGAAAGGCAATATTTCTCTCTTCCAAGACTTTTATGTATGCAAACATATTTGCAAAGAGTGTTCACAAGCAAAGTAGTCAGTGACTTATAAGATACACAGAAAATGGAGAAGACTCATAGAAAATCATCTAACAACATGAACAAGTTTTTTGATTTTTTTTCTGTTGAAATGACCATTTCTTAAATTTCATTATACTTCAGATGTGTAATTCAATTATGATCCTTTAAAGTTAAGTAAGTCAATATTCTGGTGGAATTCACGCAGCATTCATTGGATATAACTTTATCCAAGTCTTTTAATGTTGAATTGTACTCTAGTAATAAAAAGTAAATAAGTACAACATCTAGCATATGTGAAACATCCTAAAATTAATTTCTGAAGTATTTTCTATTTTATATTAAAACATGTTGAAATGAAAATCTTAAAAACTTAAAAGTGAATCAATCTTTGAAGAAATACTTCTCTACATATAAATTACCCATTTTTTTTTTTTACTTTCTTTATAGTAGGCACACAATTGCTAATGTATTAGAAAGTAGATCAGTTAGGGTATTGGTACAGTTCCATTTTCTCTCAGAGAAATGTCTTTTTTTTCACTTGTATATTTATTAAAATTTCATTTTTAAATTACTTTTAAAAATTTTACATGATTCCAGATAAATTGTGTGTTTCCATATGACACTGATTTCTGGCATAGAAAAATATTCCACTTGATTATGATGGGGTTAATCATTTTTAAAGTAATTTTAATCCACTTAAGTAATTTATATTTTATTCATACTCATTTAACTATTTCTTTTAAAAGATTAGTACCATGTATTTTAGGTTCTGGAGTCAATTACAATGTGGAGCTTGGACTGGAAATTTCTATTAAGAATTTTCAGACACAAACTGGGTAACCTACAATCTAACACAATTTTGACACAGTCTATGTATATATAACAAAAGATAACGTAGGTTAAGGGCTTAGTCCCATGAGACTGTCTAACCTCCACTCATATTTCAGTGACAAGTCCAAGTTGTTTCCTGTCAGAGAGGAAAGAAAAACCATTCTGTGTCCCACTGGGTGTTTCAGGGCTGGCAAATAGTTAAATAAATGTAGGGAAGATTAATAAAAATCCAAAAATAACTTTAATAATAACATATATAATGTCGGTACATACTAAGCATGACTAACGTGTCCATGTTGCTTTAAATACCATCTTAAATAACTTAGTTAAGACAGTAGGATTTGGGGAAGTATTCACAACTCGACACCCTATTTTCCCAAAATAGAAAAAAAATGCCATGTGCTTACCAACCTGGAAACTCCCATGACCCTGTCAAGAGTTTAGGGTTCCATGAATGCTTCATTACACAGCACAGTTGATTAAATCATAGATTGAATATTGATTGGACTTGTAATTTCTTTCCTCTCCTAAAATCAGAGAATGGGACTAAAATTCCCTACTCACTATTTACAATCGGTTCCCCTAAGAAACAGTCCTCATACTAAGGTACTTTCCCAAAGTCACCTAATTAACATAAGCATAACAGTTTTGGTGGAAAGGAAATTGTTAGGAATAACAACACACATTTTACCCTTATGACTTTGAAGCAATTTCAGGAAATGGAAACAAGAGACCTAATATTATGAAAACCATTGCTTTAACTGCTCAGGAGACTCAAGTTTGGGAATCAAAGCCAGGTTAGACAAAGATGAAATACATGTGTAAAATATATTTTGGGCATCTGGTTGACCTAGTTATCTATTATCGACTATTACATTATATTTATATATACTACATATAGCACTACAGATTACATATATGTGTAGTGTATGTTATATCACAATGTTGTACTGTGATATTCCTACACATTTTACATTCTCAACTATCCACATATTTCTAAAGGTTGAAGTCGCTTGTAACAGATGGCCAAAATCTGTCTTCAACAGCTGTCATACAGATTGTTCCTTATCTCCAGGTGCATTTATTTGTTTGTCTTCACCTAAAAATCCCATTGGAATGAATTAAACAAGTGTAACAGATCTTGTAAGGAAATCCTAAGAAGAAATTTGCATCACCATGGTTATTAGACATTTATCTGGCTTCAAATATTAACTAGTCAATAGTTTTATAATTGTGTTGCCATAGTCACAACAACACTATGCATTGCTATTATTATTAATTTTTGACATTCTGTTAGGCAAAACAAGTATTTATGTGAGAAAACATCTACTGCTCTAAATACATGGCAATGATTTTTAAAAAATATAAAAAGAAGAAACTAAAAGCCACAGCTGTATTTGAGTGCAAGAAAACTTCTTTATGGGGCAAAATATATTAAAATCACAGTGTTGAGTACTACCATTTCTGCTTGGTAAGTAAACAGTGGTTCTCTGACATAGGACTCCTCTGAGAAATAGGGGGAATAACTGTCTATATTAGATGGTGAACAGAAGGGGAATAGTTGTAGTCTTATGAAACCACAGCTGTAAAGAAAAAAGTAATAATGTATTAACCTGGGTTAATGCTTTATCAGAAGTATGCATCAAAATGACCAGAAAGACAGACAATGACAACCAATATCTGAGTCTAGCTGTGAAGTAACACCAATATTCTTCAAGAACAGTAGTTATAAAAGGACTATAAGACCTGGACTTGTATAAAGGTCTGGGAAGTTGAACAACAATATTGGGAAGTTGAACAACAATATTGCAAAAAAAAAAAAAAAATGAGTTTGTACAGTCAGAGACCGAGGAAAAGTATAGAAATATAAAGATGGAGAGAGAGATGTAATTAAAGAGAATTCCCCATCAAAAATTAGTTTGCAAAAGCTGCAGATTTCAATTTCATTGGAAAAAAAAAGTGAGTTTACAAGTAAAAACTAATGACATGAGATGACTGAACCAATAATGAAAATGTAACTCAATAGAAATATTTTATTTACATATAGATTAAAATAAGTACTGGGATATCCAAAGAGAAATGTGAAGCCATGATATTTATTTTAAATCAATACAAATTTTTAAAAAGAAAGGATTTAGAAATTGAAAAGACAATTTATAGGTGTATATTTAGATGTATATTATATTATTAGGTGTATATTTAGAAATTCAGGAAATACAATTAAGTCAGGCAGTATCATAAATTGACAAATTTTTTGTACAACTGACAAATATTCAAGGAATTATTTGCAATAATAAACTTGGAGATTTCTAATTCTTTGTGGTGACTATGTAGAAACTTACTGCACAAAGGCAGTTGGTGCATTTGAGTTTGAGCATTTCAAACCAGTTGGAGCATTTACTGTCCAATTGTCAAAGGATCAATCTTCTATTCTTTTCTTGATGCTTATTCTTCCCAAGCTATGTGCTTAGAAATCCATCTCTTCATATATTTGTCTCTACAGAGAGGTAGGTCCCTCAAGTTGTGTTCTATTCTGACTAGCTGTATTTATTTTTTTAATTTTCAATTCATAATGAAAATAATCTTTCAGATGATTCATTTAATTCTACCTTAGTATTTTCATTACATGAGTGTGCCTCTTTTGTTAGCAGTTAGAATGAAAATTAGAATATAAAAAATGTGTACAATAATTCTTGTTTCTCTTCATCCCTATCAAAGAGGGGTAGAAATATTTTTCTCTTCTTTGTACTTTCTTTTCCTGTCTCTCTTCTCTTTATCCAATGGGGGATGAGGAGGGGACGAGTGAAAGGAGACAAAAATCAAGACTTCTATTGACATTTTATCTCAGAACACTCAGATATTTTATCAAAATATTTTTTTTTCTAAAAAAGGTCCTTTTTACAAAGTTTGATCTCAGATATTAGGATTATATATTTGTAATACATATAATAGTATTTTGAAATTAATAAAATTTTATGTTACACTTTCAGCATCCAGATCTTTCACTCCTTTAGTTAAATTTATTCCTATATATTATGTTCTTTCTGATGCAACTACATTATTGTTTATTTTTATTTTCACTTTCTAATATTTATTAATATATAATAATGAAATCTATTTTTGAAATAGATTTGAAACTTTACATAAATTTGTATTAGTTTTCACAGTTTTCTGATTTTTGTATTTAGGGTTTCAAATACCATGACATCTATAAATAGTGTAGTTTTAGTTCAGTTTGAGGGTCTTTTAAATCTCTTGCCTGAGTAGTTTTGGTTAGAAATTCTAGTACTGTGTTGAACTTCAATAATGAGAATGAGTATACAGTCTTAATTCTTTTTACCATTAGTAAACTGTTAGCTGTGGGTATATCATATATAGCTCTTATTATATTGAAGAATATTTCCTTGATTCCCAGTTTGTTGTTCATTATTTTTTTATTTCTATAATTTTGTTTTTATTTTTAAATTTTAAAACATGCTACAATTTTATAAATCACTTTATATCAGTAGTGATGTGAAATGGTTATACATGCTGATATTTTAAAAACATTTTTAACTAAATTGTTTTAAGATTATTTTCAAATATGCAATAGACATTCTTCCTAAGTGGATGTCTTGAAAGAATGAGAGGAAAAATAGCTGACCATCTGGCAATCACATGTATTATAATGGTTATGATGTATGTAGCCAAGGACAAAGCTAAAATCAAACTTAAACAAGAACAACTGAGTAGAGAATTTTGAAATTGAAAACTTTTTTGTTTCTCTATATTCCACACACATGTGACACCATTCAGTATTTATCTTTCTCTTTCTGATTAATTTCACTTAGCATATTCCTTCTAGTTGTGTTGCCACAAATGAGAAGAATTTATTGTTTTTTTTAATAACTGAGTAGTATGCCATTGTGTATATAATACCAAAGTTCCTGATCATTTCATTTATACTTTAACACTTAGGTTGTTTCCATAGCTTGGTTATTTTTTGCCATTTTGTATAGTTATCCAAATATAACCTTTCAAGCATAGATTAGCATCTAATTGCTCATGGAAAGTAAGATATTTGATTTGCAAATTTACATTTAAAATATATTAAAATGTATAATAACTGTACAAATGGAAGTATAAGATAGAATCCAATAATAAACTCCCTGAAACATGCTAATAATGCAAAGAAAATAAAAGAGAGGCTTGGAGACATTAAGTATAAATGTATCAAGAAGCATTTTGAATAACTGTAGGCTTAATCGTGTTAGCTTAAAATAAAAAGCACTTTATTCTTAAAATGTCATTAAGGAATGAAAAGTCAAGAATATTTTAATTTGTTGAAAAGTAGTATCATGCTTTAAAAATGCATATAAAAATAACATAAAAATGGTAATCATGGTTTGAATTTTAGGAACATTCTAATTAATATGTTTCACAATTATTCATTATCTTAGTTTAGTTGCTTCAAGCCACATGTTGAGGTGGATCTTTAAATTTCGTTACGAGCCACAGGATGAACAGGCCATAACAGAACACTTTCTGGCACAACCGCTCATGTCCTCTGGAATAGTTCTACTTTTATCTGTTTTATTCAGTCATTTTTCAAGTATGTCTGAAAACAAAAAGTGTAATTACTCAATTCTATAAACTTCTCCTTTAGATACTGGCCTTATCTATATGTAACCAAAAAGACTCCCCCTCCCCCATATGAATCTGTTTTATATCAGTATAGTATTCTTTGTACTTAAAAACACAACACAAAAACATATAGCCATATGTAATTTAGACAATGACGCTTCTATCTCCTTTGTCATACTAAGTGGAAGTTGTTTCTCAGTAAATTGCACATCATGGCTCCAGAAATAAAAGTATTGGTTAAAAAATAACAGTACAAAACTTCAAATGTGGGGAATCCCTGGTGGTTAAGTCTCAGCACTAAGAATCTATCCACAGCCACTATGGCACAAGTTCAATCCCCAGCCAAAGAGCTGACCTACATGGCACAGCAGATCTCTCCTGACTCACCCAGGGCTCCCTCAACAGTGTATTTCAGTCCATCTCCCTGTTTTGCTCCCTGCTGTGTCTGGTGAATCCTCTCACCCATGCACCTCTGGCCTGTACCACAGCTATTGTATGTATAAATAAAAATAAATCTTAAAGAAATTTCAAATGCGTAGCTTGTACTGTTGGTAATTCTTTTAATTCAACTATTTTTGCATTTATTTATATAGAGTTAAAACCATCTATATATCCATTTTGGCATTGAGAAAAGTTATTAAAATATATACATATTTTAAAATTTGATAAAAAGGAATAACTTGCCATAGCTATTTATAACAGGAAATACCAGAAAATTTATGCATTAATATGTGATGATGTGGTACTTTAATGTTTTTATCCATAATTAAAATCTCCATATAAAATTTTGAATTTAGTTATTAATAAATTAAGGAAATTGTTCATATTACAAAGTCAAATAGTTTTGAGTGTTCTACTTATACCTCTATTATTTTGGGCTTGATAAAATACTTAGGCAGATCAAGCATCAATTTTGGATTAACTTTTTCCTAAAAGCTAGATAAGGGCCAGGTCAATAAATTTTCTTAGATTCTAATATGTACCATTGCAAAGATAATGTGTAGTATGTGTGTATGTTTGTATACAGACATACAAAATTATGTTAATCACATTTTAAGATTTTTACGAGCATTCTAGTTAATATCTATACAATTATTACAAAATGAATACATGTTAATTTATATTGTGGTAACATTAATTTATAGCATTATGTAAATTTAAAGTATAAAGCACTACACTTTGACATCTCTATAAACTGCATGATAATCACCACAAGTCTATCACCATGAAATTAAACCTTTAACTCATATCATCCATCCACTTAACTTCTCCCCCACTGGTAACTAGTCTGTTCTATATTTAAGAGCTTATTTAGTTTTGTGTTATTTTATAATCCACATATGAATAAAATTATATATGTTTTTCTCCATTTTCTCATTTATTTCAGACACCATAATACTTTCATAGTCTATCTTCTTATATTCTCACATATGACCAAAATTCATGTAAATTTTTATATCTAAGTAGCATTCCATTTTGTATGTGTGTATGCACACACACATACTTTTATACACATGCATACACACATATACAAGCCACATTTTCTTCATCCATACATCAATTCTATAGTGGAATAAAAACAAATTTACAGATTATTCAAACAGAGCTGAGAGCTGAGTAATAAACTCACATATACGGAGTTCATATATTCTTGAACATCAAGAACATATGGTAGAGTAAAGGCTGTATCTTCAACAAATGATTCTGGGAAAACTGGACACTCAAATGTAAAAGAATGAGAGTAGATGACTGTCTCAACACATATAAGAATTAATCCAAAATGGCTCACAAGCATAGGTATAAGACCAGAAGCTATAAAATACATAGAAGAAAGCATAAGTAAGTGGTAAGCACCTTGAAATTGGCCTAACAAAATCATTGTGGATTCAACTCAAACCATAAAGGAAGCAAAGGCAAAATAAATAAGTAGAACTACAGCAAGCTAACCAGTTTCTACAGAGTGAGAAAAACATCATCAGAGCTAATGTATATTTGAATACAAAGTCTTCTCTTAATATTCCAAAGTAGATATTTACTAGTCCTCTATATACATTCCTTCAATGCAGACCATGAATATCCCAAACAGTTCTCCAGCTCCTTTAAAGGGACAATTTTGACATTTTAAAGGAATTATCAATTTCTCTTTGGCACTTATTATATGGACATTACTTTAAAATTTTGAGAGCGAGAGAACAAATGAAAGTAGTTCCTAACTTTGACTCCTGCCCCAAGACATTTGACAATAACGAGATATATTTTGTCACAGGAGAGGGTGCTATTTGAAACTAGTGAGAAGACGTTATGGAAGCCATCACACAGTCTTCAATACACAGAATAGGCTCCCATAACACATTCAGGCAACCATAAATGACGACTGTGCCAATGTTGGCAACACATAGGCAAAAGGCAATGATGCCGTGTGTTATAATTAAATCTTTATGCAATTAAATGATCCAATGCTGTATTGTAATAGAGAGATGTTTGGATTTATATGTATTAAGTGTACACATATGTGTAATTATCTAGTAGGACAATGAAGTATTATTGAGGCATATAGATAGAAAAAGATTAGTCATGTTTGATAAATAGCTGGCAGATGCTTCTATGGCTGTTCTTTTGCTCTTTCTCTCTGCTGTTGGATTTGTTTGAGATTTTCCATTATAAAATGTTATATGTAAAAACTTAAAAAGCTGATTTTCTTTCCCTTGCCATATTCAAATACCCAGATGCAATTTGAATATGCTACATTTAAGGTTCAGCATTTTTTTTTATTTATCCCAGTATATGGGTATTAATTTGTCCCCACATGTCTGCAGAGACTGAAGAGGAATAGTAAAGCCAATATTCAGTGTGGATTAGTTTTACCCACATGACTTTGGCAAAATACAGTAAGGATGGAAAATGAGAGATGGTGTTACCCAAGGAGGTGAGACTATACCACATTAATTTCTTACCTTGTCTAGTCAAAGTCCTTTTAAAGATAGCAACAAAAAATAGAGGATTTAGAGGGCATGCTTTTGGGAGCAAATAAAAATCTAAAGCAAATAAGGAAAGTTACTAGACAAGTTTGTAAAATGCCAAGTCTACAAGAAGGAAATAAGCAATATGTGTTGAGGAAACTGACACTTGATCTTTATTTGGGAATATAAATTTAAAGACTGATCTTCTTAAAGTTATATGCTTAGTCTCAGACTAAGTAGTCAAAATATGAGCTATTTGGTTACTTATTTTGTGCTCTGTTTCTGAAATATAATAACAATAAACAATCCGTTATAGTTCACTAAAGCAATTTAATTGAAGCTAGTAGTAGGAAGGTGCATAAAGAGTAAAGCATTATACTTTTAAGCTATGATTTGAAACTTAATTCATAACTTACATATAAACTTTAAAGTCTAATTTCATATTCCAATACTATAGTCATGAAAATAAAGAAGGAGAAATAAATTTGGGAAATAATTATAACTGGAGGAAAAGGCTACCAAGTAAGAGAGGAAATGAATATGCTATTGGGTTAATAAAGGTTTCTAAAATATTAGATAAGTCACGCATGTTTGGTACTCTGATTTTTTCCAGAGTGGAAAATTTATTTAGTTTATTACTAATTTATTAGTTTACTACTAATTCCATTATATATGTGTTTTTTTAATGCTAAGATACCACTTTGTGGATTCATCATCAACCACAAGAAAAATAAAAAAGAAAATAAACAATTAGAACAATGTCAAACTATTATGTTCTGCACAATGAAGGAATTATCATTAAAAAAAAAAGACGCCCTACTGAATGGGAGAATATTTGCACACCATGCATCTTGACAATAGCCTGAAATCCAAACTCCACAAAGAGCATATACAACAAAAAGTTAACAATACAACAAAAATAAATCAATAAAAGAAAATAAGTAAATAAAAAAAAGAAAGAAAATTAGGCAGTAGATCTAGACACTGCTCCAAAGAAGACATATTGATGGACAACAGGCACCTGAAAATATGGTCACATTTATCAGGAAAGTATAAATCAAAACCGCAAGGAGATACCACACACCCATGATAATTTCCTATATCAAAAAAGCATAAACAACAAATATTGGTAAGGATATAGAGAAAATAGATTCCTCCTACACTATTGGTAAGAAGTACACTGATCCATATCCTATGGAAAATAATATGAAGTGTTCTCAAAGTAGATAAAAATAGATCTACCATATGATCCAGCAATTCCATCCTAGGTTGCTACCCAAAGAATGCAAAAACACTAATTCAAAGAGATATATGGACTTCTATGTACATTCTATGTACTTCTATGCACCATTTATTTGCATTAGCCAAGTTACACAAACAACCTAAATGCCCAAAGACATATAAGTGTATTACAAAATGTGTCATATATACATGATGGAATACTACTCAACTATTGAAAGTGTCCTTCCCTTTTTGTTCTTAAATATCCCTTAACTCCTACCATATGGATACTTCAGTTGTATAGTTAGCTTTCAAGGGCAAAAAGCTCTTGCATTTATTTGCATCCAGCATTTATTTTTCTCCCTCTAAAGAATTTTTAATTTTAAAATGAAGGGGTAATTCTGAATTTTATAACTCATTGAGAGTTGCTGTTATATTTGTGTCAACTATAAAGACAGAGAAATTAACTCCCATAAGATACTCTTTACCCTCTTGAAACAAAGTAGTCACTCTTGCAGAACAGTGTTCTAGATAATGTTTTATTGACAGGTAGAGAAAAGAATGAGTTTTATATAATTTTAGGTAAGCATAAATTTATTAGTCATCCATCTCATGCACTACTACTATAGATATAGTCCAAACAGTGTTCATATCGTAAAAAGGTAAAGATGAGAATGAGAATGATACTTTATAAATTTTATTCTGCTAACTCTACTTTCCTCTCAATTAATTATTTTAATTTCATTGGAACAACAGATATAATGGTTCATTACTTCAGAAAAACTGAATTTAACTCTATGATAGAGAAAATCAAAGTCTAATTTCAAGTTCTGTTTATTTTGATAGTTGTTTTTAATGATGATTGGTGCTATAAAGGATAAAAACACAGAGATACAGATGCAATTGACAAGCACATTCATAAAAAGAGGAAAAGCATTAAAAACCTTTCCTTTATATATGCTCTATCCATACATCAACAAATTTATTTTGAATGCAACTCAACTTGTTTTACTAAATTTACTTTAGCTTAAAGGAATATATTGTTTACCACTAAAACAAAAAAGAAATCTGCCAGACAGCATCTACTGACAGTGAGGACAGTGAGTTATTATCACTGAAAGATGTTAGCAAATTTGGAATGTCTTTCTGTGAGCAAAAAATAATTCAAGTTTAAGTTCAACGTGACACATCTAGTGAACTTCTCCTTGACAGCAAAGCTTCTCAGGGGTACTTCCTACTGTAGTACTGATATTTTAAGTAGTCATTTTAAATTTCTCATATCTATAAAAGTAGCCATATAGATTATATAGATTACAGTGTAAGACATATTTCAAGTTGACATGATGTACTAGAGAAAAATGCTAAGTAAAGTAACTTAGTGGATTTTGTTATTTCTTTAATGAAAGAAATAAAGCATGGCTGTTAAATTATATGCATCTAATAAGGATGCTGGAGAGTTTATTATATTAAGTATCAGTATTTGTTGAATTCTCATATTTTATTTGAAGTAATGAGCATAATTAAGAATTCCAGTATTTTTATTTCATATTCTAATATAATTCAATAAATACTTAGAATTACTATTTTCTATTTTATATGTTACTCATGAGACATTATTTGGATTTTCTATTTTTAAAACTAGATTAACTTCAACTTCCTTTTCCATGCAATTGACTAGATTCACCTTCTCCACAGAAGCACAACAAGATATATATGAAAGACTGAGTATTAAACAGCAAAAAAAATTATGATAACTGAGAGATAAAGGAAAAATATATATATTGAGAGGCTTACTATTGTTTTAGCTTACTAACAAAACAACTTTTCCAAGCTGTGCTTAAAGAAGGAAAAGACAGGTGGAGCTCAGTGGATTCCTTCAGTTGAATAGATGGAACAGAATGTCTGGAGAGCCCAAGGCTATTTGAGTGTATAAAACAGAATTCAAGAAGTTGAATAGAAAATTCTGAAGTTCTGTAGCAGGTATCTCACACATATTCAAGAGTTCTGAAAAACTGATGTATGTGAGAAAATGATTCAAGATCAGAGAAAGAACCAAATTTAAAAAGAATAGAAGGAGCAGTAAACCCAGAACCCATAGGCTGAGGAGTGCCTATTCCTTCCACCTAGACTAGGAGACCTGGTTAGATTACTTAGAAGAGTATTGACATGGTAGTGAAACTTAGGGAGTTTAGAGGAAATATTTTCAACTAGAGTCTGTTTTTCATAATATTGGATGTTTAAAAAATTCTGGAGATGTTATTTATTGTTGAAACTGAACAATAAGTGTATTTATTAACAGCTAGTAGGTAGAGACTAGGAGTCCTAAATCTTCCTTGTATAAAATAGCCCCCACCACCCACCTCTTGAAACAACAAATGGTCATCTGGTTTAAGATGTCAGTAGCTAGCCCTCCCTGGTGGCGCAGCGGGTTAAAGCACTGCACTAAGAAGCCTAAGCCACCTCAGCATGAGTTTGATCCGCCTGCCCTGGAGGAGATCCACATGGTGTGGCAGACCTCTACTGACCCGCCTGGGCTCCCCTCAGTAGTGTACTTCGTAGATTTGCCTGTTCTGCTCCCCCTCTGTCCCTGTTGATCCTCTCATCCTCCGCATCTCTGGCCTGTACCCCAGTTCTGCACAAATAAATAAATAAATCTTAAAAAAAAAAAAAAAGATGTCAGTAGCGTTGATGTGACTAAACAATACTCAGGTTCTAGTAAACAAATTTTTTAAAAGAATCAGATGAAATCTCACTATTTACAACTTAGCTATGCTCCAGAATTTTTAAAAAAATCATAAAAATATATAACTGGCATATGACAAAATTCATATTTCATATCCAATAAAATATTATCAGCCTATAAGGAGGAAAAAATATGGATCATAGTGAAGAAAAATAAATTAGATCATCAAAATCACCTACAACTAATGCACATATTAGATTTAACAGCAAGAATTTGAGCAATTGGTATAGCTATGTTCTTTACATTCAAAAATTAAGTAAAGGCATGGAATTATATTAGACATTTCAGAAAAATGTTTGAAAAAGAAAAGTAATTCAATAGGAATCATGCACATTTGAATACAAAGAAAAAAGATATTAAAAATCAGGGAATCAGAAATATCACAGCAAAATGAAGACAGTGGGCTTGTCTCCTTTATATATTTATTGTTAAGTTATAACAAGCTCAGTAACCCTTGAAAGATAGATAATGAGATCTTACAATTAGGAAAAATGGCCCTAATTGTAACCTAGGTCCTAGCAGAAAAGAGTAGGAGCAACTGTAACTCAACTTAGCAGTTGCACATTTTTGTTTATAGCAATACTAGGGCAAAAACCACTTCTGAGAAGGAAGGGCAGGAAAGAAGCCCGCTTACAGGAGTTACCTTGGGAACAAACCAATATCAGCGATACTAGAGACAGGGCAATTCACTGGGTAGGAAGGTGAATGGAGTTAGTGTCTAGGATAGATGGTGCACTACTGAAAGCTATGGAGTAGGAGTGCAGAGCTTAGTCACTGGCATGAGAGTCCCAAGAGAACATATGGAGCATGCACCAAGGTGAGGGCAGGTGGGATCATCTGTAGCACATGGTATAAGTGGCTGTCATTTCAGTGTGAAAAAGTAATGACCAAAACATGAACTTGCTCATGTCGTTGTTTTTGATAAGAAGTTATGAAAGCTGGGAAACCAAACCAGCTACAGAGTTAACATCAACAATGAGCCAAAGAAACTTATATTCAAGTTAAACAAAACAAACCCTCAACACAAAAGACATACAAGCCTTTCAATAGTGTAAGGTAACATTTTCTTTAATTTTCTGTTTATGATCTATGGAAAATTGTAAACATTAATAATGGAGATTTTGAGTCAAGATAATTTTTTAGTATTAAATTATGATAAATATACCCTTCAAATTAATAACAGTAAATACAAATCATCATCATCACCATTGAGTTAGGAAGTAATTAATTTCCCATGAAGTGCAGTAATAACCCAGATTATAATCTTTTTTTTTCTAGTAAAATATAGGGTGTTACATGGAAACTATATTACAATTAGAAAGATAGCTCATTTAAAGTCCCTGCTCTGACATTTCAGTGAATAGATTTTTTAGTATAAGTTCATTCATTTCTCAAAACCCCATTTTCTCTGCTGTGCAATATGAATAACAACTTCTATATTTTCCCCAAAGTTTATGTTTTACATATTTTACACACAAATGTAGGTCATAAAATATTCTATTGTTTTGTAGTACTTATAAAGTCTTTGTGCTGTATAGTCTTTGTGCTTCTATATAGAAGACAGATTTTAAAATATACTGGCCAATTATTAGACAATACAAGATAATTAAAAATCAAGAATGTGCACCTGCTAAAGATTACATTCTTATAGCTACTAAAGTTAGGGTAAAGAGACTACAAATAAGTAATATGGTTCATCAGCATGTCCAGCAACTGAGATTATAACTCAAGTGTTGACCTCTGAGCTGAAGCCTATAATCCTCACACTTCATCCTGAAGTGAAATTTGTAAATGTCAACAAACCATTTTTTATTATTAGTCCGATTGTTTAAATTTAGGATGGGTCATGGTGATCACTAGTTGTTGTCATCTGGCAGCTGTGTCATCAGCCTATGTGAAGTAAGTTTTTATCAGATTCTAAGTTCTAAGTGGACAGATGGTCACAGTGAAAAATGACCATGATGTTTGTAAGTAATTGTTATCATTTCTGGGAGACTCAGCTGAGAAACCAAGGACTGAATGTACATATAGACTGCAGTCTTTAACTACTTTTGAAGAAAAAACTGTCTGTAATATAAGAAACTGTAGATCTGACTATATAAAGTTGAGAAAACCAGCTTCAGTGAGTGCGTATGTTGTTACATATGTGCACCCTGCACTCGCTCACATGTACTGTTAATAGAAAATGTAACAACTTTATTCTATCCTTCTAAATGATACAACTAATTATAATGTACAATTTTGTTAAATATGCTTTTTGACTTGTATGTTACACATTCTTTAAACACTAAATTGTAATTGAACTTTCATTCCCTTTTTAACCTCTTAGTATCCTTAAAAAATAAATCTTTCTTTTCTTAACACTGAATACTTTGTTATCTTATAAGAACAAACTCTGTGGTTCCCTATAGACACTAAAGCAAATCCACGGCATAAGTTTTCTGTCATCACAATTTCATCTAAAACCATTTATCCCAGAAAATATATTGTAGTCTGTTTTCCATTTAGCATTAAGGGATTTTAAATATAACACTAGAAGCTGTTTACACATAAGAAATAATTACGGAGCCAAATTTCACGTTATTATATATAGAAGTAGTAATAGTTCTATATTCCCAGAAGAGCTATTAAATTTAGAAAAATAATTATGATTTACTATAACATTTCTCTAACTTAAGAAAAGTATTTCATCTTCTAAAATAAACTATCTAGCTTTCTTATGACTAAAATGAGTTTAAATACAATCTAGGTACACTATTGATTTATTTTAAACCCTTTATGTATTGTTCGTATGTTGTTTTTAAAAGATGATTCCCTTACAGAAATTACTTTTGGTGAAACAATGGATAATGACATATCTTCCAAAAGGCTTTTCTGGAATATATGGAGCACCTTAAAAATTCTGTTGAATAATTAAGAGCATCAATTTTACCATTCGCCACTGCTATGAAATATAAATATATTTATTTACAAGTATAAAATGTAGTGTTCTGGTATTCCATGTAGTACTGATAATTTAAGTACTCTAATACAGTGAAAATTCAACTGAGGTCCAAATTTTCTCCCTTTATGAAGTGCTCAGTCTAACATTATATAAAGATTTAAATATGTTCAAATTTCATTATAATTACAGGCATGCCTCCAATTTCTTCTGAGTTATATGAAAAGCAAGAAAAATGAGATGAGGGTGATTCTTAATTATTTACTCTATATCAGGCATTTTGTTAACTAGTTTCCATATACAGAAAAATTTACAAGGAAATATCAAGGTATGTTATGTTATTGCCATTTAAAAAACATATAGAAACATTGGACAAATATCCATAATCATAGTTTATGTGTAAAACTCATTTTCAATACAAATCATCAATTGTCTGATTCCACAGAATGATCCTAAACTTTCTACAAGTAGACTACCAAGGAGGCGTTAACAATTTATTTTCCAGTAGCAATATCCAAACAAAAAAAGAAGATATTATAAAGAAAATTATAAATTAACATATCTAATTGATATATTAGTAAGTCAAATCTAAGAGCTCATAAATATAATTATACAGCCTGAACAAGTAGGACATTTTCCTAGGATTTAAGATTGTTGAAATATAAAAATTCATTGTCATCTACCACATTTATAAATCAAAGTAGAAAACAAATGTGATGTTATAAATTGATTCAGAAAAAAATATAACTGTATTAAACCAATACTAATGATAAGAGCTCTCAGCAAACTCGGGAATAGGGAAACATCTTCAGCTTGCTAAGTGACATCAGCAAAAACTATTTATAGAAAATTTTATATTAATAAACTGTAACTATGTAACTATAACATGAAAATGGCAAGAAAACCATGGTTCACTATTCCAGTTCAACATAACAATAGAATAATAAAAACAATACCAAAGACATATAATAGCATTTCAAGATTTATTCTAAGGCTCTCAAACTAGATAGCCTGCTGTTAAAAAAAACAACAGGAAGACTGAGCAAAGAAACAATACAGAGATGAGAAATAAGCAAGAAAAAATAAACTATTTTTGTTTTGTTTGTTTTGGCTATGGAGCAAGGGCAATTCAACTGTGACAGAGTAAACTTTTCAAAGAATCATAATGGAAAAAACTAGACACCAAAAAGAGAATTTGCCCGTTGGCCCTCCCAGTGGTGCAATGCTTGCAGCACAACCCTGCAAGCAAATCCCAGCTCCTTCAGTGTGAGTTAGATCCCCCGCCTTGGAGGTGACCCACATGGTGCGGCAGACCTCTCCTGTCTCACCTGCTGCTCCCCTCAGCAGTGTACTTCATTGATCTGCCTGTTCTACTCCCCACTCTGTATCTGGTGAATCCTCTCACTGTCCCTGGATCTCTGGCCTGTACCCCAGTTCTGTATGCATAAATAAATAAATTTTTAAAAAGAGAGAGTTTACATGTAGACCCTATATTTTACACAAAAATGAACTCAAACTAGTTTTAGGTATATATTAAAATGTAAAACTATAAAACTTGAAGAAAACCTGAATAATATAAATAGTAATCTAAATAATGTTTTCATCAAGACATACTGTTGAGTCCAATGTGCTATTAGACATCTTAGCATGTTGATAGTACTTTTAATACCAAAAAGGCACTACAACTAAAAAAATTATACTTAGCGTGGAAATGCTTTTTCTAGGTCTGTGATTAAAATGTTACTAGATATATCAAAGTGTCATCTGGAATTAAATTAGTTATTCTCTTTTGTCTTCCCTGTATTGCATGATTTTTATCAGCTATGTTGATTAAACTTTATTAGTGGTAAGGGTGAGTGATAAGGTAGGTTTGGGGTTTTCTGGTATTCTTGAAAACTGTTAAGTAGTGGCTATTTATGTACTTAGCCATAACTAGATCTAAAAACCTGAGAGGTTTCTGTATTAATGAATTGGGCAGAAAACTGCCACAGGTTACCTCTTTTAAAATAAGCTGTTTTACAAGGAACAGAAGGGAAATCCACCTGGCTTTTACACAGTGTGAACCTCTAGGTTTCTTTATACACCCAAGTATGGGGAGAATGAAAAAAAAAAGTAATAACATTAATCATGAACAATAATTTCAGTTGAGTTGTCAAAATGTGAAAGACAAAGACCATTAAAACACCAAACTAGGGACAATCACAAATATATAGATATAGATATAGATTTGTAAAAAACTTTTATGCAAAATCTACCAAGAACATATTTATGCTTTCAAAATATCAACAATAATATAAGCCAATACTACTTTAATTAAAAAGAAATTATAGAAGAAAATTTATTCATCTGTCAAAAGTCAGGAGCAGAGAAATAAGACACTGAAGTATTATATTAATGACATACATTTAGAATAGTGACTATCTGCTCCATATGTTATGTGGCCAAAGAAGAGAACCAAAAACTTTTGGGTAATACTGGCTTACTATTCTATCTTCAGATTTTATGTTATACCTTTTCATCCCTGCTTTGTTTTCTCTCTCTATTGCTTGAACTGGTTTCTACCAGTTGGAAAATCAATTTGAGGAAGAGTTGTGATGAATGAAATAAAAACAAAACAATTATTGTCAATATTTTGTTAATGCTCAATACTGTTCTGGACAGAGAATATAATGTCAGGACAATATTCATTAGTTTGTCTTTATGTATATTTTTTAAAGATTTATTTATGTATTTATAAATAGAAGAACTGGGGTGTAGGTCAGAGGGGTGAGGGGTGAGAGGACGTAGTTGAGACAGAGTGAAGAGCGAACAGGCAGATTGAGTAGAATACACTGCCAAGGGGAGCAGTGGGCAAGACAGGAGAGGTCTGATGTACCATATGTGGATATAGTGCCACAGACCTGCACAGTGGGGAGCACTGGACCTCAGGGTGATGAGTGTCTCAGAGGGAGGTGGATAAGGATTCGGCTGAATGAATGACAGACAGACACAACTTCAAGAGTGCATATCTGAATGTAATTTGGAGAAGTAAGCTTTCACATTTATACAATATTTTTTGGCAAGAATAATGATGACATCAGTGTTTAATAACATTTAATAGAACAGTATAAGGTGATGTGTTACATTTTCTTAGAAGCAGATGGAAAAGGGGGTGACAATCTGCTGGGAACATCAAATAGTGATCACTGGTGTGAGACATGGGTGAATGTGGTCATTTGTTCCTTTGGTATATTTTGTCTAATAAATCTTTTAATTCCATTCCCTATTGTTGCCTTGTTCAAAGAGTCTTTTATGTTTTTCTGCTACATAGTCTCTATACTGTTGCCATTCAATAACTTCAAACAAATAGTGGAGATTTACCGTATTGTTCTAAAATACACTCTTATTGTGCTTTGTTTAACATGCACCAAGGAGGAGGTGAACTTTTTAATCTTTCCCAAAAGCTAAGACTCAACCACCTGATTCTTTTTCCTTTCACATTAACTATTGTTTGTCACTAACTTTATTACTGGCAGTGGTAAGCTTATCATTATAGAAAGAAACAATAACAGGTTAAGAACAAAATCCAGCAAGCAAGAAGTCAGGCTCCAAAATATCATAAAATGCCACGATGTCCCTCTGCGTGCCTGTTCCTTGAACTATGAGCCAACGTCTGCGTGATTGCTTATGCAGACTCCGCAGGAGGTGCAGTGACAGGTTAGCTCCCTAGATGGGCATCAAACTCAGGCTGCAGTGATGAAAACACTGAAACTTAACCTTAGGCCACCAGGGAGACCCCCAGTTTGTCTCTATGTTCAGGCACCCTATTATTATTATAGAATCAGAAGTAGTCCTAGCACAAATATGTTAGACTTTCCTAATTTGGGTAAGATTCTACAATTCACCCCTCTTCCTTATTTTAGCTATGACCTCCTTTCTAATTTTAAAATAATGCTTCCAATAAAAGCCATATATTTGACTATTTTTTTCTGATTTTCACTTCATCATTTCCACTAGGATGCAATTACTATTTTTCACCAGCTTATTGGAAGTTGGCCAGTACCCAATAAGGGGAAATTAAGTTGTTAGTGTTTATAGTCTGCCCTTGAGTTGCTGATGGAGACAAGACCAGGTGAGGTCTCAGGATCTATTCAGTTGTTTTTATGGAGGAGGAAGTGCACAAAAAGGGACAAACCCTTATCATTACTTTCTTTAAAATACCATCTAATCTTGTGTATTCATTTGTTTATTAATTCTAATAATAGTTAATGAGTGTCTTTTCTGTGCCATGCAGTGTCCTAAACTGTGAGCTACATAATTATCTTCTTTAAAGAAAATGGGACAAACAATAAACAATAAGCAAATGAAATATAAATATTAGGAAGTGAAAACTCTTATGAACTATAATAAAAATGATATTTCACTCTAGATTTGAAAACTCTCATAATAATGTATTAAGATAAAATATTTTGCAAAGCAGATCTCTTAGATAATTTGATCAGTAAGAACAAGTCACATTAAGATCATTACACTTACCAAACACAAGCCAAGCTTACTACCTTTTCAGTTCCAGCTCAGTTTCTAGTAAATGTTTATTTCATTTCTTTGAAGAATACCATTGAAACGTTGATAGAAATTGCACTGAATCCATACATTGCTATGAGTATGATGATCATTTTAATGATGCCTAAACAGGCCAATTACAAAGTGAAACAGTAGTCAAATCTTCCACAAAACAAAAGCCTAGGATGGGATAGTAAATTCTAGCTTCAAAGACAAAATAATACTTAACCAGTACCCCGGAAAACATAGGTGAAAAAAAAATCTCACCTACCCAAATTCAACTATGCATTAAACAGATCACAGCTCAACCAAATGAGATTTATTCCAGAGATGCAAGAAGGATTCAATATACACAAATCAATGTAATTTATCATATTCAATATATTGATGAAAGAGATACAGAAGTTATATGATCATGTTACTAGGTGCAAGAAGGCATTTGATAAAAGTGAGCGCACTTTTATGATAAAATCGGTAAGTAAAATGGTGCTAGAAGGATCATGCCTCAATATAACAAAGATCATGTATGATAAACCTACTGCTAACATGTTCAATGGTGAGAAACTGAAAGTATAACTATCCGCATTTGCAGGTGGCATGATTATATATAAAGAAAATACTAAGTTTTCC
This sequence comes from Condylura cristata, assembly GCF_000260355.1. NCBI lineage: Eukaryota > Metazoa > Chordata > Mammalia > Eulipotyphla > Talpidae > Condylura > Condylura cristata. Next base: position 31,989,637 of record NW_004567111.1, read on the forward strand.
ACCAAAAAGCTATTGGAAATAATAAATAAATACAATAAAATGCCAAACTGCAAAATCAATATACAGAATATGTTGCATTCCTATATGCAAATAGTAAACTAGCAAAGAAAGATCATTTATATTATATTATATTAAATCTATCAGAATGAACATAACAAAGGAGATATAAGTCCTATTTAACAAATACTACAAGACATTGTTAAAAGAAGACAAAAGGAAATGTAAGTAAGCATGTGGTTGGAAAATATTAATACAATTAAAATGACTATCTTCCACAAAGAAATTTATAAATTTACTGTAATCTTTAAAAAAATTCCAAGGGAATTGCTTAAAGAAATAGAGGAAACATTACTGACTTTATATGGGACCACAAAATACCTCAAAATCATCAAAACAATTTTGAAAACAATGAAAGGAATTATCATCAAACTTCGTCTATGAAAATGTCACTAATATTTAAAAATTCAAAAATACACACACACACACATACATTATTTGAGCCCCCCCAATTGTTTTCAGTTTCTGTAATTTTAAAATATTAGTATGTTCTACATCTATATGAAAATATAGCAATATAAATTTTAATTATTTCTCATCACTTATCTTTTTCTATCCCTCTGATCATGCTTAGAATTGTTAAATATTTGTCTTTAAATATTTTAAATATTCTGATCCACTCTGATTTAGAAACTTTTCACTGAAATGAAAAATGACATCTCAAAGATACTAAAAGCCACTCAGTTTTATTTAGTGTTTAATCAAACAGTTAGTTTAGCAGGTAGTGGAAAAGGCACTGGAAAACAATGATGAATGAATGAAGTATGCACTTGAAAAGTTCACAATTAAGCAAAGGAAAGCAAATTGATAATGAGCCTTTAGCAGCCCCAGGGAGAAAAACTCTGGAATTTATCATATCAAAGCTCTCTGATAGCCACATTAAACTAGTTTTTATTCTACTGATATCATACTTTCAGGTCTAGTCTCCCAGCCAGGAGTTGATCCCAGGTTGTGGTAGGATGCTGAGTCCCAGCCACTACACTATCACAGGTTAGTGTCAAAGGAACTTGGTTGATGCTCCA